>NC_049169.1:205991346-206318846 GCF_009769625.2 Cygnus olor
CCACTTTTTAAAGCCCAGAGCACCACCACAGCATCTGGGAATCTGATGCTACATGATTACTTTTGGAAAGGATGCACTCCCCATAAATACCTCCATAGAGACCAGCAGAGAGTAAGTGTTTGCAATGGAAAAAGGTACTCACCTGCTTGTATGCTGGCTTCACGCCGGGCATGAGCACGCGGTACCGGTCCACGAACTCCACAAACGTGTAGCGGATGGGGTAGCCAGCCCGGCGGATCCGGATGGTCTCCATCATCCCCGAGTACCTCAGCTGCCGGACGCACAGCTCCCGGTCGAACAGCTGGGGAAGTTACAGGACTTGGTGCTTTGATTGCACATCTTGGCCTGGATTGGCCATAGGAGCTGTGTAGTGCAATGAAGTCATGCACCCACCCAAACCCTTCACTTGGTGGACCCAAGGCTATAGGAGCCTTGGCTGTTACGGGCCTGATCCTAGAATATTTTCCCCTTTTATTTAATTATCCTTTGCAGAACTTGATGTGTCCTACATGCTACAAAAGGGACAGAAAGAACTAGAGGACACAATGCAATGGTGAACATCACCTTGGGAAGGTGAGACCACACCACAGTCACCCTCGTAGTGACCACTCGTGGTCATTGACTTCTGCTGGCAGCTCTGAGCTTTACCGGCGTGATCACAGCAGTCAGGACAGTGCCATTTTGAAGGCAGAGGAAGCCAAGGACTAGATCAGTAAAGGCTTGGACACCGAAAGGTTTTACAGTGCCTACACCCTTTGAGTTAGGACATGTGGCTCCCCAAAGTCACACAGAAGAAGAGTTCAGCCTTCTAGATGCCTCAGCCCTGAGCTCAGCCTGGTATCTTTAAACCACCCCCTATACCCAGGAAGACATCCAAGGAGGTAAAAATGAACAGCTCAGACCAGAGACCAGCAGAGGATTTTAGGGAAGGGACAAGTCTCAGAGCAGTGCCCATGGCTGCTCCTGAGAAGCAGCGGGCAGTTGCAAAGCAATGCAGTCCTTGCAGATGTTTGCTAATGAACCTGGCTGCTCTCCTTTGCTTGGGGCACCTCAGAGAGGAGAATTAGGGATGCTGATAGCTGGCTGCTGAAGTGAAGGGAGGCTCAGAAAAATCCCTGCTGGTGGCTTGGTGCCTCAGTGCACTGGGGAGGATCCTGGAGCCCCCGGGACACCCTCTTGCAGCCTGAAGTTGTCTGCTGGAAGCATCAGAACAGAGTTTAGCCCAAGTGTAAAATAAAGGCAAAATAAAGGCCCTCCCTTCAGCTGTCTAAAGTATGAGCACATGCAGATATGAGCATCTAAAATACATCATCTAAGTTCCCAGTCCTGACGGTAGCTTTTGGAGTAGGTCATAGCAGCCACTTTGAGAGGACTGGAATGGAGTGAGACAGATCCCAGGAGAAGACAACAGATGAGGGAGAAAAAGGCAGAAGGTAGCATCATCTGGGTTTGGACTCAAGCTGTCCTCGTCTAACGTGGGTACTGGGGGCTGGATATGTGCAGAGGAAGGTGTTGTGCGTTCCTCTCTCCCTGCACCATGTTTGTGGGCTTGCAAATAAGCTCCCGATGCAAACAATTTTTATTTTTTCCCAAAGTACATTTTAGAAGGAAGCAAAAGTTTTAGAATAACAGAAAGTAACAAACAGTCAGGACTTTCCACTGACCTTTCACTTCCCACTATACCATTTCCTATCACTATCAGTACGCTTTCCTTCATAGCCTGGGACAGAAAATGAACTTCCAGAAAAAGTTCTCTTTTGCAGTCGCCCTGCACAGCTCTGTGTCCCATTATGTGTGCTGTTTTTCCTTTGTTTTACTAAACCATGCCAAAAATGAATTTAGCAAAAAATCACATTTCATATTTTGTAGCACTACTGTCCCTTATGCAGTGTTCACTCATCCACTCATTGCTTTAACAGGGAGATTAATTTCTCTTTGTCTGATTCTTTCAAGCTTCTAGCTGTTTTTTATCCCACTAAATGTCTTGTAAATAAATGGGGTGAACAGAATATTGTAGCTTAGAGCTTGTAAAAGCTGGTCAAATCCAGATTTGCTACGAAGGATGAAAAATGCCTGACTGAATCCCGGACACCCAGGTGTAAAAGCAGTTTGAAGCCGGGGCATCAGGAATAATTTGTTAATGTCTGTTCAGGATGTGCAGCTATCTTTCAATATCACCCATGTGCTAAAGCAAGGCTTTGGTTTGATCTCAGCTCAGATGATAATCTCAGCTCAGACATCTTGTTTCATATTAACCCGAAGTCTTCCTTTAATTTGCCGTTAACTGCCTTTTAATTTTCACCAAAACCAGGATAAGGAGACAACAAACTGCCTGGAGAGCCACCAAACTTTTCACCCCGTGCTATATTAGATTTACTGAAGAGCAAAAATAAGTCTCAACTGAACACTGTTTGTATGTAACAGCTCTGAAATTTGATATTTCATGCTTTTATTTTTTTTTTTCCCACTCATTTGAGCTTTGCTAGCTAACAGTAGATAAAACTCCACCTCTGGCTAGATTACCCGCTCCTGAAGTACAAAGGCATGGGCAAAATGACTCACAGAAACAGACAGCTGAAATGATTATTAAATCAAGCCGTTCCTCCCCAAGAATTATCACTATCAAGAGCAGTGAGAGGCTAGCACGAGATTGCTCCAGGGTCCAATCCTGCAGGGGGGTGATCCTGAGGCTGGGGTTTTCAGCATCATCTCCCTTCCACCGAGTCACTGCACGAGAGGGCAGTGGTTCTGCAGCCACCTCCTTTCCTTTCATTTGCTCATAAAAGTTTGTCCCCAGAGCGTTCATTGCTTTTGCAGCAAACACAATAAAAGCAGCGCTTTTAACTGGATGCCAATTATTTTTAAGTTTCTGAGCAATACGTATATATATTTTTTGCCTTCAGGCTTGCTGTAGCTGCATTTAAGAGTACTCTGAATGGTGGAGGGAATTGCCTGTTGGTTGTTCATCCGGATAAAATGTTGTAATAATCCTATCTGGCACAGTCTAACCTCCCTCCCCTGGGAATCACAGCTAAGTAATTCCTCGTACATTTCCTCTGTGTTATTTCCCTTTTCCTTTTTTTTTTTTTTTTTCTTTATGATTTTTAACTATTCCTTCACAATTGTTACAAAAACAAACGAAAATCAAACAACAACATCAAAATAAACAGTTGAAACAAATCTAATGGGTAAAACCAAATAAGGTCCCTCAGAAACAAAGGTTTTGCAGAAAACACCCACAGGAATGGGGTCGTTTTCAGGGGACTGTCAAACTCTGCAATAGGGCCGGACACAGGGCCCTACAGGTGGTAGGGAGGATCCCACCCCCTATGCATTTCCTATAGGGGAAAGGGCTGCGGGGTGAATTCCTCGAGGTCATCCTTGGGAAGAAAAGCGGGGGAAGTATCTCCCCTATAAAAAAGTTTTGGGGTGCAAAGAAAGTGCCCAACTTTGCCAGCCTTTCCTCCACAAGCTTTGGTGACCCCTTTGCTTGCAGAAAGGGCTGTGGGTTTGTTTTCTAAGCACCCAGGGTCAATCCTGCCCCCCCCGATGCCTGAGGGACTTTTACCGTTAACTCCTGTGGATAATCCTGTACAAAAAAAAAAAAAAAAAAAAAGCAACCAGGAGAGAAAAGCAGGACTCACCATGGGCTTCTTGTACTCATTGGGCTTGATACAGCGGACGAAAAAGGGCTGGCAGACACTGAGAGTCCTCATCAACAGCTCCAGGGACCGCTTGAACTGGCTGCTGAGCGTCGGCGAGCGCTTCCTCGTCTCCGCTCCCTGCAAAACGGCGGCAGAGCAGGCTCAGGAAATGGAAGGATAACAGAGCTTTTCCCCTCTGGCCACGTCCCCGGCAGCCTCCGGCTGGAGGCGGGGAGCCGAGGCTTCAGGGCTGCAGTGGAGGATGCCCGAGGTGGCAGAGATGGGGAGAGGAGAGGGCTTGGGGCCACACGGCACCTGGCTTTGTCCCCGGACTGCTATGCTTGTGTTGCACACAGTCTGCGATTTGCTCCAGGTGCCTGTACCCATTGAGGAAAAGTGCCATAATTTAATTGCTCCTGCTCGAGCCTCCCCGTGTGAGTCAGGTTCCCAAATGCCTCATGTAGGACATCAAAATTTTCTGTATTGCAGCCTGGGGCAAGGCACTTGCCCAGGGTTGCTCCTCAGGAGATGCTTGGGCTTCCCCCTCCCTGTGCATCACAGCACAATGATGCTGACCCCGCTGTCCTTGTTCTTCATGTCTGACCCATCTTCTGCACCCTGGACCAGCCTCCAGAGGCTCCTGGAGGCAGAAAAACAAGCCAGGGGCATGTTTGCTGCAGGACACTCTGGGACAGCTCCAGAAATTGCTGCTGAGGTCTGTTTTCCCCAGTCTGTGCTACAGGGAAGATCTGAGTTTTGTCTGGGAAAGAAAATTAACTAGACCAAAGGATTTAGGGTGAAACTTTGGGATGATTTGGGGAGAGAGTTGTAACTCTCTCCAACTTGAAAATAGGACACACTGTGACGTGACCTGATGGCCAGAGATTTTCCAAAGGGAGGATTCCAGCAGGATTTTCATGCACATTTCCTCCGAACATCCTCTTCTTTGCAGGTGGTCAAGCCACGTGTGGAGCCACAAAGTCCCCATTTGCACTGATCTTGCTGCTCTGTTTTGCAAGGCGGCGAGTTTTATTTTGACCTCTTTTGCTAAAAACTTTCTGCTTCATCCTACAGCAGTCAGACAATGTCCCCACACCCCATAAAGGAGGCATTTCCATAGCCCAGGTTGGACGCAGCGATAGGACAAACCCAGTCAGCACAAACACAAAATCGTCATGGAATTCCAACAAGGCAACGTGAGCAGAGAAAATCCAGCTTGTGCACACCAGAAAAACCTGGCCCTCTTGGCCAAGAGAGCTTGTGGGGCTATCGGTGATCTCTCCCAGCAAAATCCTCCCCTGAAGGACAAACTGTTAACGAATCTAAAGTAATTAATGGATGCAGCTGCTACCTGCAATGCATTGTAGAGCCTGGTGTTCACATTTTGTCACGGATTTGATGAGGAACGGGCTGTTTCAGCAAGAATCTTAGTTTGGATAGCGTTGATTAATGCTTTCTTACCACTTAGCTAATTCTGTGCAGGGGGGGGTCACCTCTAAGCCATGAGGAAGGACAGTCACAAGAAGCAGTGACAGACACAGGAGCGGGGCTGGGAGGTGGAAGCAGCTGCCTGTTTGTCAGGTTTGCAGGTTTGTGCTCGTCTGGGAGAGGTCATTTTTCAGCTGTGGTGGTAGAAAGGATGCAAAACTTCGTACCAGGGGCTCCTACATGGGAATGTGAGAGTGGTTTGCTCCCAGACTGCAGGTCCTGCCTTCCTGGTGCCTTGCAGTCCTTCCTTGCGTGCACCCAGCTCTGGTAAAATGGTGTCATCTCCATCCTTACCCTGACAGCCTTTTGATGGGAAGGGCAGGAGGGAAGGGACACTGGCCAGAAGTGTCTTCCTGGGCAGAATCTGGCCACAATTTGTCTCCTACCCAGATCAGCAGAGAGGTCTCAGCTCCTCCTGGCCAGACTGCACCACCCCATCCATTCTCATGGACCTGGGAGGTGAATGGATGGCTCGTCCCCTCCATCCCTGGGCCTGACACTTGCACACAGATCCCTCCACGGCAGGCACCAGCCCCGTGGGCACCAACCAGGCTCTCACCTGTGTCATGAAACCTCAGGTGTGTATTTTACATCAGCCTCCTCCTGCATGGACAGGATGCCAAGGCTGGAGCCAGCGTTCCTCCTGCCTCACCTGAGAATCACACCTCTTCCCTTATTTCAACAAAACGGCCAGAAAAAAGGAGCAGAACAGCCCGCTAACATGGCCTAATGAGGCACTGGAAATAGAGGTTTATAGAGACTGCAACATTTTTGGGACACAGCCTGTCTCTTCATCAGTATACATACAGAGCCCGAGGAGGATGAGACCTGTGTATAATGGGGAAGGAGGAGCAGCAATCACAGGTGCTGTAACCTGGACTGGGGCACTGAGTTACCGCTCAGCCTCAAAGGACAAAAATAAAAATACAGAAGCAAAAGAGAAAAATAAGACAAAAAAGAGAATTACAAGATTCACAGGGAAGCATCATCTCAGAAGAGAAGTTCAGAAAGACATGCAGCCCAGCATGAAATTCAGACATGCTCCAGTGCTGCTTCTTTTTGGCACCTCAGCCTAGCTTTAAAGACGCAGAGACGTGGCTGCTTGCAGTAGCATAAATACAAAAATACAAAACACAAAAATACAAAAAAGCCAAGGCAGGACATCAGCAGCAGGACACAAGGGGACATTCCCCTGGCACAGGGTGCCTGAGATCCCCAGTGGGGATCCCATCAGGACGCGTCTCAACATCTCTGTGAGGCTGTAAAATCTCTAGGGACCTATTCTGACTCCTCCCTTGGATGTCTTGGACACATTTAGGTACTGATTTAGGGCTGGGAAAGCAAAAACCAGTTCAGCCCAGCTGCACCCTGTGTAGTCAGCGGATGAAGGTGGACTCTGGGCTATGGAACTTCGCACCTCTTTAGGATTGTAAATGGTGGATTGCAGTCCTGATCCATGCCAACAGGACACCGTGCTTGTCAGCCTTTTTTTCTGTAGTCTGAGGACACTGAAGCTTACTGTTTGCTGTTGGAAATGTCACTGGGGTGGCCTCCAGATGAGCACTGACAGTTGAGGACCCCTCACAGCAGGTTCTGTGGTGGCATTTGGTGAAAAGACGGTCTCTGTCCCCAAGGATGTGCAGTCTGGAAAGTGCCTTGAGATACAAATCTGACACTGGATGTATAACAGTGCCAAGTGTCACTATTTTGGGCTAAATCCCTATTTTATACGACTCACTGATGGAACGTCTCCTTTGGCCTAGTGGTTCCACCCTTGCCTCAGTGCCTAACAAATACGACCAATTATTATTCATTAGAAAACTTAAAAAACTTGAGGCTATATTATGAAAACAGTCATGACAAGAACAAGACTCTTAGAAATCATCAGTGTTACTTGTCCAATTTCCCTCTGTCTCCTGTTGTCATCACAGAAAAAGACTGGCATGATAATTTCTGGCAGATTTTGTACAATTCTCTCCTGCGCTTCATTTCACCGTGTCTTAATTCAGGAAGGATTTTCTTTTTTGGTGTGGGGCATTGCTACAATCCTAGAGCAAGGCCCAGTGAGATTCTGCTATCCAAACACCTTGCGGATGTGATATGGAGGGGAAGGAGTTCAGCTCTGGAACAAATGGCTTAGGGTCGTTTTGGGTCAGGTCGCCCTCATTGGAATTCCAAATCCAAGCACCCTGAGACAATGCAGAGGTAAGAAGGGTTGAAATTCAGCCCATGCAAAGATCTGAATTTAGAAAGCCAGGTCCCTCTCTAGCAGAATCCCTCGGCTACCAGGAGACTGTTGTGGCAATGTGGGCAGAGTCACAAAGCTAACAGCACAAAACCTTTAGCACACGTCTCTACCTTATGGCCAAACATCTAGCAAGAAAGGTTTGGAAAGCCATCAGAACCAGTCATGAGTTGAGGTGCAACAGAAAAGACGAAGAGAGGTGCCAAGAGCCTGTTGGGATGAGCATGCCAATGTTCAATATTAACCGTGCCTTTGAAGGCTCAGATTTGAGCTCTCACAAGTCATGAAATACCCTGGAGACTGACAGCATTTCCAAGCGACGCAGAAATGCAATCCAAGAGTCACTCTTTGCACCAGAGCCATCAGATTTCTGCCCCAAAAGTGCAAAACAGGGCTGGATTTGCAGCTGCTTTGAGGATTAATGTCCCACTGAAGCCAATGGTGGCACCAAGATAAATTACATTCAAATCCCACACATGATCAATCTGAAGTTAATTAAAATGACTCAAATATCAGAATAACAAAAACAAAACTTTGTCTGGGGCTGGTTCTGATTTTATCCAAACCAAATTCCCATCATTACAAAACTCTTTTGTGTTGAATGAAACAAATGGCACATACTTCGGTAGCTACACAACAAGACCTAAAAAATGCTCTTCATCACGCCAATCACTTGAAATGGATCCTCTACAAATAACACAGGGTGAGCAATAAACCAACATGAGAAAAGCACAGTCCTCACCAAGGAGAGGTAAATATGCAACAGAGAAACTCATTTATTCAGTTTACCTTTGGTGTGGGTGTGGGCGACTGGCCAAAAGTGCTGGATGCATAGCCACAGAGAAACTATGTGAAGCACAGGTAAAACAAACAAACAAACAAAAAAACATACAAAACAAAAACAACAAAACGAACAGAGACAGAGAAGAGCAAATAGTGAAAAGAAGGAATAACCGAAATGGGAGCCTGACTTTGTTAGTCCTGGAGGTTCAGCTGTTAAAACATCCCATGAACAAAATGTGCTAATTCTTGGATTTTTGGCCATCCCCCTCTTGGCTTTTCCCATCTCTCTCGAGATTCATATCCCTGAAGCTGAGGGAACCACCACTGTCCAGCTCTTACTTCTTGGAAACATCTCCTCTCTATCTTTTAACCTCACTAGCTATCCATCCAGGGTCAGCCAACCCTACTCCTCTCCCTTGCGCATCCCTGCTCTCCTTTGACTAGGTTAGAAGATGCCAGCAAAACAAACAAATTTTCACAAAAATCCTAAAGAAATTGCTCCCCTCCCCTCCTAATTTTAGTCAGATAGCTTCTACAGAAATGAAATTTTCACCGATGGGAAAGCACCCAGATCTGATCTTTGTTTTTCCCTTGACCAATCTCTCATCTTCAATTTCCATCTCCCCTGCTCCTTCTACCCGTTCCTGGAGCAAGCAGTGCTGTCGGACCCTGATGGCTGGTTCCTCAGGGGAACCATGGATAATTCCCACTGAATCTGTCGTTTTACACGACACTGTTCAAAGCAATGTTGGTGGAAAACAGTGGTAAAATCACCTTTGCCCTATGTCAGCTCCTACTTGTCTGAATGGTTTTGTTTTCATGGTGTCTAGGGATTTGTGCTCTCTCTTAGCATGTTCACGCTAACAGGGTGCATGATTAGGGGAGATGGGACGGAACCTTCACTCCTCTTCTGGTTCCATATCAGGCAGGTTGCAAATCTCTCATTCAAGTAAGAAAAGCAGAGATCATTAAAGCATCAAGGCACGGGGAGCACCATTCAGGACAGATTCTGAAGGTGCTTAATGACAGCACGGTGACTGGAAGTATAAGAGAAAAGGGTTATCCCCCAAAAGTGCTCTGATGTTTTAAAAGGTCTCAGTTCTGAGGTCCTATACAATGCCCAGGTGGACATCTTGATTTTGCTGCAACATTTTGCCAAAGGACAGCTTGGTAGGAGTCCCCATGACGAGTTCTGCAAAATTACACAAACCTGAGAGCTCCCTCTCCTCAGTTCCCCAGAGTGCAACTCTGCTCTGCCCAGACAAGCAAGAAATCATTTCCAAGGTGAACTGCAAAGCTTGCGTCGAAAATAAAAAGCGGCGAGGAATAAGCAATAAAAAGCAAAGGGAACGGCATCACTGACGCTGAGGGGTTTAGTGTCCGGTTCAAGGGGAACACCACATCTGGGGACAGCTCCAAACCCACTGGGATTGTCATAGAAATTGGTAGCTTGATGGGAGCTGATAGACCTCATCTCATTCCTAACAAAGTCAGAAGGATATTGATCATTCATTTCAAAGGGAGCAAGGCTGAGTGCCTAAGGGTTTTGAATAAGCCTTGCAAAAGTGCCTGTAGCCTAATTTAAGATTTTTTTGGGGGAATTTAAATATTTCTTGTCCTTAACAGTCAAAGGAGCTCAGCACTTATATCTATTTGGCACTCCTGAAAGTCCCCAAGTCCCTTGGACCATCAGTGGCATTGGCTTAGAAACAGGGCTCCAATCACTAAAAAACTTGGTTGCTTTGGAAAATCCTATCCTGACATCATTTTAGTGCTGTATCTGCAGCTCCTTCAGAACATCTATTTGGTTTTCATTTCTCACTCTATTATATGCAGATCTGGAATATTATAATATATATATATAAGGGCTGGCTCTTTCTATAACATATATAAAGCTCTCTCTATATATAATACATATATGGCTCTTTCTATAATATATATAAGGGCTGGCTCTTTCTCTCTCAGATCTCTACAATCACAAACCTTTTTGTTCTTGTCCCTATACAAGTAGTAGAAGAACAATCACAGCAAGAAACAACATTTCACAAACTGCACGGTGTGAGGGTGGTTGTACCTGTGACACCCACCACATTCACATTTTTGGATTATTGGCTCATGGTAACAGGTTTGAAACACCCCAAAGTGCATCAGAGCAATCTGACCCTGTGCAATTTCTTCCCCCTTCCAGGAAACTCCTCCCTGTGAACAAAGATCTTCTCCCGCCCTCTGAATGCATTACCATCGCCACATCTGCTTGGAAGATCTGCTTGATGAACTTGTTTTTTGAGGAATGCACCAGCTGAATGATGTCTCCGTGCAGTGTGTCCCTGTTTTTCTCCAAGAAACCTGGAGGAATAATGGGACAACACATAGGTCCATGACACAAGGTGACACAGCCAGTATGTGCCCTGGACACACCCTCCGGGTCACGGGTCTACTGGCTTCCCTTGGGGAGATAATGAGGGTCGCATGCAATCAGGATTGCAGGGACCCGGGAAATTTGCCCAGGACCTGGGTAAATTTCATTAGGAAAAGCCGAACAGAAATGGTGGAGAGGGAAGAGAAAGACAGACCAAGAGAAGGAAGACAAAGACTGGGTAAAAAATGCACGTGCTGCAAAGCACTGCAATTCTGTCCAGGGGACACACAAGCAAAAGAGCATAAATTTCTGCAGCTCATGGGCACTGCTGAAAGGCCAAGGGATTACAGCCAGAAATGGAGCACACTGACACTACTACGGGCTGCCATCCAGCTCTACTCCATCACAGCAGCAGCTCACCTTCCCCCGAACATCCCCTGAGACCTGCAGTGCCTAGGAGCCACCCCATACCTTTTGTTTCGTAGTAAACAATTCCAGCAAAGTGGTTAATACCAAACTGGGTTTCATAGTTGTTCTTTGGAGGTATATAGTTGGTGTTCAGCTTGTGCTGGGAGTTCAGCTTGTGTAGCATCGTGCCATCCGTCCCCTGTGCACACAGGAAAAGATCTGACGTTTAATCAGGGTTTGTCCCATGATACTCATTTTCCAATCAATAATGCATTTCTTTTTTTTCCTCAGGGGGCAATGAGTATGTATTTTGACAAGAGATGTGCTGGAGGGGATAACTCAAGTACAGAAAAAAAAATATCTGTGGTGTGTTGTGCTGTATTCAAAATAGTCCAGAAGGAGTATATTTAACTTTTTATTTTTCTTAAATTTTCAGTCAGAGGCTATTCTAGAGCCCCTTACAGGTGTATTATTCTATCAGAAACTCTAATTTCTTTTAAGCTTGACTGTGGTACTGATGGAGTAATAGGAACTACAAATAGGTAACCAACAGATGAATGTGTGATATATCAAATGTGTGTTATATCTTCCTTGGCTCCTGATTTGGAGCTGATCAGACCTCTCAAAGGGGGACAACATGCAAATATAAAGGGGGTAAAAGTAGGGGAGTCACTGGAAAGAGGGCTGAGCTCAAAACACACCTTGGGGAACTTGCTCTCCTCATCAATGAGGGAGATGATGTTCATGGGCTTGATGGCAATCATGTCCAAGGCATCCTGGTTATCAGTGAACTCAATGTGCTGCCAGTTGATGTTCTCCAGGTTGTACTCTTCCTGCTCCAGTTTGAAGACATGGCGCACAAAAAACTGCTGCAGGTTCTCATTTGCAAAATTGATGCAAAGCTGCTCAAAACTGTGGAAGGAAGGACAAGGAAAGGTTGGTTTAGGTCCACCATAGTCATCTTTCTCCATCACTCTCCTGTGCTTGAAGCAACGTCCTCAAACCTTGTCAACTACTCAGTAAGGTGGCTACAGGCTAAAAATTACCATAGTGGTCCAGCTAATCTGTTTTTCTCCCCCAGAACAATGTCACAGAAATTATACATGTATAGGAGTGAGCTTGGGGTGGTAAAGGAGGCTTAAGGCGTAGTTCTGCTTTTACAGGCTCCATACCTGTTCACGGTGAAGTTCTCAAAGCCAAAGATATCGAGGAGGCCAATGGATCTCCTGACACTTTTGAGTTCCTGGGAAGGAGGTCTGTAAATCGCGGCGTTGATCTTCTCCACGATCCACACAAAAAGCCGCCCATAAATTCCCTGCAATGTCCCGAAGATGGAGCTCACTGAGACAGGTTAGCAGTTTGCCCTACTAGTCTGCAGCACCGCTTCACCCACAGTGGCACAGACTCCCCTAAAGCACTGGACAGCCCCCAGGGACACAATGACCAACAGGATGGCTATGTCAGACTTTTGGAGTGGTTTAAAGCTGCCTGAGGCACTGTGTAGATCAAGGACAATGGACCTGAAAGCCTAGATTAAAGACAACTCAAAGCAAAATCCCAAAATTAGATTCTTCCCTATATGCTTCCTCTAAACCTTATTACCATGCTTTATTTATTGGTACAGTTTCACTTCTATACAAATGCCCAAATCCTGAAATTCAGGTGTAGGTGTTGAAAGAGCTGCTCTGATTTATAGTAGCTGAGGACCTAATTCTGGAGGTCAAGCTGGAACATCTTCCTGAAGCTGATGCAAAGTCATGTCATGATGCTGGCTCCTTTGACAGGTCACCTTTGAGTATGGACAGTCTCAAGTCCTGACTGCAAATCCCTTGAGGACCAGGCTATCTAGATTCGTTACATCTCAGCTCTTTGCACATCCCAGTGCCAACACAGATTTAAGGTCACCTGGTGATTCTAGCTCACACAGACCCCATGCAAGACACTTTTCCCACGCAGTGGATGCTCTGGTCTCAAAACTGGCAGATTTCTTCATCACATCAACAGGGACAGAAGGGAATGCCCTAAGTTTTACCTTTACAAAAGCGTCCCTCACATCCAGGGCTTGTTCCATGCTGAGAGGGGTGGACACGGTCTCACCCCTGGTGATTATCGTCCGGCTGGTGAGGCAGTTCATCACGTCCTGAGGGTCAACCTGGCAAAGGCACCACCAAACAAAACTGCTGATATTATAACACAAGAGGTCCTTACAATGGCCTCGGCTAGTAGCCTGGACATGAGTGGCTGGAAAAAAACTGTACGGACCCTCAGGGCTGGAGGTGAGTAGCTTTTCTTAGCTGTACAGGGAAAATAAATGATGTCACAGGCACTTTCAGAGAGACTAATTAATATATGTTTGTACAGTGTTTTACTACAGCACGTGTTCTTTTGGCTTAGTGAGAGAAGTTAATGAGACATGGGGAGTGGAGATGAAAAAGCAAAGCCTGCAAAGCCCACCAGCACCATGTATCTTTGCATCCCCTTGAGGTTTGCATCCCCTTGTACTCTTGAGGTCAGTCCAGGGAAACACCCAGCCCATAAAGTCCAAGAAAACAGCCTGCAAATGGCTAGGGTAACACTCTGGGACCAACAGAGCCCATGGTGGCAAGCTGGTGTCCCTAGAAAGCCCTGTCCCATGGCGGGGGGAGGACACTGAGGACTGCTCCAGCCACTCCATGGTGGTTTGGGTGAGGGTCATCTCACCTCACCTGATGCACACAGAGAGCTGGACGCCTCTGTCTCAGCTGCTGTAATGAGCTTCCTTTACATCAGTGAGAGAGACTGGCTGTTTTAGGGACTAAACTATTTTGGATGTCCTTTTTCAGATGATGTGCCATTAAAGCAACAGTTCCTCTCCACTGGTGTGAATTGAAGCTCAAAGGAAGCCAGCACAGGGCCAAGCATGACTTTGCCAGGCCTCTTCAGCCTCCTAGAGCTGGCAGGGCAGAGTGCCTGCCTCAGGTGAGGCTTTCCAAACCTTGCCCCAACCCTGGGAGTGTGGGGACAAGCCGAAAAGGGGAAACCAACACTGCAGAGCCACTGACCTCCAGCAACGATGCCGCGGTGATCAGTGACGCTGACTGGACAACCTCGCAGGCATCCAGGTTGTCGTAGGTCCGGGCTGGGGGAAGAGAGGCACAGGAAAAGCGGTCAGCAAGGGAGGCAGCTCTGCGGGAGGTTGGTGGGCTGAGGGAAAGGGTTCCTCAGCCTTCTGTCTTCGTTGCCTCCTCCTGGTGGCCAGGCAAAATCTGGCCATCAGAAAGGAGAAGTTTGTGTGGCTGCTGGCTGCATAGAACCTGCATTCTGCTCTGCAGGCCACCCTAAATTACTTATGGGGTGAAAATATTTCTAGCATGTAAGTGCTTTAGGCTTCTGTTTTCCAGAGAGGCTTTTATATCAACACGGCACTTCTGACGACAGAGAGGCCTGGTACATTTACAAAGGCCTATCCGATCACCCAGACCCTTCTCAAATGCCCCATTAGTCGTTCCTGGCTCTACTGAATGGCCCCTGGCCATATTCAACCTCCCTTAGCCCAGCATCATGCCAGGTGGTATGGATACAGCCCCTAAGCTTGGCTCCTTCTCCCCATGGCAAATAAGGAGAAAAAGCAATATCTTTGAATGTATCTTTGAGTTTTGTTCTCTTACCTTCGTACTGCAGGTTCCCCATGTGTAGGATGGCAGCCAGCAGCTTGGAGATCTCCCAGTTCTCCGTGTCGGTGAACATAAGGACCTTCATGGCAGAGCGGATGTTGGCGTACTCCTTGCTGTCATCCCTGCCGTCGCAGGTCGTGCAGTTACCCTGGGGAGGCAAGGAGGCCGCAGGGTGCGTGGGGTGAAGCCGAGTGTGTCCGGCACAGATGGGGTGACCCTAAGCTCTCAGGGCTTTGCTGAATTCCCCCCTAATTCCGCAGGTGTTTTGTGTAAGGAATAAATAAGCAAAAGATGATGATGAACTTATGCGTCTGGCTCTGCCCTTTGGTGCTCAGCCTTGTGACCTGCACTGCCCTGCTGTCCTGAGCCATCCTGTGTCTGTCTACAACCACAGCATGGTTTGAGTTGGAATTAAGGGACATCCAGCTCCAATCCCTGCCACGGTCAGGGCTCCCTGACCCCAGCCCAGGCTGCCCCCAGCCCCATCCAGCCTGGCCTTGGGCACTGCCAGGGCTGGGGCACCCCCAGCTCTTCTGGGCAGCCTGGGCCAAGGCCTCAGCACCCTCAGAGGGAAGAATTTCTGCCTTATCTTCAGTCTAAACCTGCCCTCTCATAGTTTAAAACCATTACTCCTTGTCCTATCACTGCAGTCCCTGATAAAGACCCTCTCCCCCACTTTCTCATAGATCCCCTTTAAGAACTGGAGAGAATCAATCAGAGAAAAAGCTCCTTGATGTGAGGATAAAAAGCCAGAAGGAAACGTGCTGGAGGTTTTCAGTGATTCCTTGCTGACGATGGGCCAGCCTTAATTACACTTGCTGCTACCAGTCCTGATGGCTGGTGACAGATGTATGGAGGGAGTGGGGCTGGAGGTTGCTGGCTTGGTCCGACACCAAGCTTTGCATGGACAGGGACATAGAGCAGAGATGATTCCCACATAGTATGCTGACGAGAACACATCATCCAGACACAAACTCATCCCCTTGCATCATTTCTGCAAGAGCACTGAGCTGTATCTAACACCCTGGTTATTTCTAAACCAAGTGGTCTGGGCAAAACCCACCCAAACTATCCAAGCCTGTGTCCCATTTCACAGAAATAGTGGAAATAACTTGTTTTACACAGGCTAAGGATTTGCTGTCAGCCTGTGAGGTTTGCAGTGGTGGGACAGAAATCCCCCTGCCTGTGACTAAGGCTTGGGAAGGTCCTAACCAGGAAAGCAGCTCCTTGGGGTGCCGAGGAAGACCTCACATTTCTCCCTCCCTTGCTCATAAGCTCTCACCACATCTTCCCTCCAAACCTCTGCTCCGCTGCGCTCTCACCATCGCCAGGTAGTTGTAATCCGTGGCTTTCCCAAGACCCAGCTTCTTCTTCTGCTCCGCTGTCATTCCTCTCAGCATGCAGTAAAACACGTGGTAGTTCCTCTCGTCCTGGGCCTGGGGGAGAAGAGCCACCGTCGTTAGCTCAGCGACCCTAATGTCACCACGAAGGGTGACGGACCCGCTGCCGTGCTGGGCAGACCTGTCACCTCACCTGGCGGCAGACGCGGGACTTCTCCAGCAGGTACTGCTCGATCTTCGCCCCCTCGATGGCTCCCCTTTTGTTGAAGTGGATGTCGATGTACTTCCCGAACCGGCTGGAGTTGTCGTTACGGATCGTCTTGGCGTTCCCAAAAGCTGCGGAGAGGAATTGCAATGGGTCAGAGACGGCCTGGCGCAGGGATGGTCGTGACTCTGGTGTCCTGGAGAAAAAACAGCTGAACAAATGAGGCTGAAAAGCAGCCCCAGCACCTTTCCCTGACATTTGTCTGGCTCAGTTTCAGTGTGCAGAGACAGGATATACCACAGATAACTGTCCCCAGAAGTAGGGAGAGGAGCATTGAGAATGAGGCATGGGAACTGGGTAAGCTTACTGAGGAAAAAGGGCCAGGGCAGCAGGATTTGGGAAGCAGCTGGTGAAATACAGACAGGTGGAACAGGAGAACACTGCAGCATGCGAGGTGATGGTGTGGGGAAAATGACAGGGATGCTGATGAGAGATTTGGGGACTGAGGCAGAAAAAGCTCATCCTTTAGGTAAACACAGAGGGACTAAGCCAGCCTCCAGAGGGAGACCTCACCCTGCAAACTCCATCCTTTGTGCGGGTGCGGGCTGCTAGCAGGAGCAGCATGCCCTTGCATTTATATTTTATTATAATTGCCCTGGCATTTATACGCGTTATTGGTGCTGGAGATGCATCGGAAATACAAAAGCTCTCTTCCCCTGGGTCGTAGCATGATAAAGTGCATGTTCAGCCCCCCTTGTGCCTGCCGCACACCACGGGGCTTTGCAATGCCAGCCTTTGGTTGCGTCTTCGTGCCTGGACTGAATACAGTTGAAGGATGCTCCGGCGGAGGAGAGTGGAGAGGGAGAGCTCAGCTGGTGTCTTGCTTCCAGCATTATTCATGGAAACTGTTAGGATATTCATATTTCCATTGATTCCTATTGGGGGGTTCCTTACCAAGCAAACACTGCTCGCTGTGAGTAGCCGGGGGAGTAAAAATGCCGTTATTCTTTAAGGAAGAGAGGAAGAAAATGATGCTCTTTCTGAATAAATGTAAAGGGCCCATCCTGCATTATGCTGGGAGGCTCAGATCACCTATTTAATGTACAGGCATCCAATTAAAACAGTGGGGCGGTCTTTACAGTAACAGCTTGCTGATATACACATTAAGGGCAACAAGCTGATTCTTGGTTTCAGGTTCTTTCTTGAGCTGTCTTTATTTTTTATTATTTTATTTTTTTTTTTAATTTTTTTTTCTGCATTCTGCTGCTGTTCTCTGGCCCTGGAAGGAAATGGTGGGGTGTGCTATTGTGTACTGCCAGTACAAGGTCTGTAGGCAGTGATGCTCTGGTCAATTTAATCACATGTTCTGCTGAACCAGAGCAAAGAACAGGAATAAGATTTTTGCAATCATGATCAAATAAACCCCAAATTAATTATTTAAAGGAAGCATTCATGTGATAGCTGTGCTCTGCATGCAGTTGTAATTCCAGCACGGGAAGAGGTGGTCTGATTTTTTCGAAAGAGCTTTGTGTATTTGCTGATCGGCATTTTTGAAATCCCTGACTACACAGATAGTTAGGCAAAATTCAGGTTTCTGTTTTGAAATTTGGGAAAAAATATCCCAGTTTATATGGAAAAGAACATAATTTTTATTTTTAAATTAATAAAAAATTAAAAATTTCAGGTCAGCTGAAATATTTCATTTTCAACAACAGTTGTAAAAATATTCATGCAAAAATTGAAAGTCTATATCAGAAGATAATTTTGTTGTGAAAAATACAGATGGAAAGGTATTCAATTTAATAAATGCTTGCATTGTTGCTTTTGATTTTTTAAATGTTATTGCTTTTTGAAACTCAAAATGCAACAAACAGTGACTTACATTTCTCCGTATTTTGTGATTCCAGAATCTGATTTTTTTTTTAATTTTTAATTTTTTTTAGCCTCAGAAAAATGCCTCCATCGTCTGAAACCTCACCTTCCAAGATGGGATTTGCCTCCAGGACCTGCTGCTCAATCCAGGAGTGCTGGCCACTGATCGCCGCCAGGAACTGCAGAATCAGTTCGTGCTTTCTGTTTTCCCAGCTCCAGACTCACCGCTTCAAAGACAACAGAAACTGAGGTCAGCGAAAGCCCTGCTGCACCCCTGCTGATGTCCCTCTCTCTGTCTCTGATGTCTCTGGACCTCTTGTTAATGCGGGCAGGACAAGCCACTAAGGATGAGCTTCCAGGATCCCAAAGGCTGGTAGTATCCAAATGGTAGCACACAGTACAGGACAGCTTCCAGGCAAGATACAGACTTACTTTCCAATTCACATGGCCAAATTTTTGCTTGGGTTTGGGTTTCTCCAGCAAATACCATCATGAAATCATTACCAAGAAGGTCAGGAAGCACTTCCAGGAGCAATCACCATACCTTGAGCCTGTGGTCCACGGGTGACCGGTCCCATGGGGCAGCTTCACCACAAGTTTTGAGCTGCCAAAATTCACTAGGAGGCAGACTGAGAAATGCTGTGAATGCGTAGATGGAAGACCTAATGCCGCCTTCTGATTTCTGATTATGTTTGGCGAGCTGTTCCCCAACTACCAGCAGCCTTTCCCAGGATATGGCTCATTTGGAAAGTCACCAGCTCACCTTATGATGCAGCACTGGTCCTTGTTGTTGCGCTGCATGTTGAAGTAGCAGTTGTCAGCAATTGCAAAGATGTGCGGTGGCATCTCCCCGATCTTCTTGTTGGTGTACAGGCGTATCTGCTCCGGTGAGTAGATGGGTAGTAGCTGGTAGGGGTTTACTGCCACCAGTATCGAGCCGGTGTATGTCTGGAGGAGAATCACATGAAGGTTTATGGGGACAGTGAGACATTGCTGAGAGGCTTTGGCAGCTTGGATGGAGTGTAAAGGCCAGAAAAAAAGAAATTAAAAAAAAAAAAAAAGAAGGTGGATGAAAGGTGATGTTTAAGTCAAAAATGCTTGCAGGGTGGAGCGTGGAGCAAAACTGGAAGAGAAGCCCCAAACGACATAAATCAGCTCATATTCATTCCTGCTCATGCACAAAATGGATTCAAGACTTAATTCATACTTCAGATGTTCCTCAGTTAAGCTTCAGGGTTCCAAGTCAACCATAGATGCAAAAATATCCCCAGAGCCAGCGCCCATCTGCACATACCTAGTGCACTGCATGAGAAACCAGGGATGAAAAGGGCCTGGAGACCACTGCCCTCAAACCAGGACCTGCTGGATCTAAATTGTTCCTGACAGAGGTCTGCTTAACCTGTTTTTAAATATTCACAGCTAAACCCTTTTGCTAAACTTCCATCCTCCACTACCATCTCTGTCTGACCGAACCTCTCCATGCTGCAATTTAAACCTTGTCCTGAGAACATGAGGATGGCCCACAAAGTCCTGACACATCCCTTCTCGGCTATTTCTGAGTCATTTTGGAAATGGCCTTTTGTCCATCCCCTGCTCTCCATGGCACTAAAATGAGCAAAGCTGTCCTGGGCCTCAGGCAGCAAAACTCTTTGTGGTGTCTGGCTCGTTTGTTTCTGCCCTTCCTGGAGCCATTTATCTCAAGCCTCTCACCAAAGAACTCCTGGCCTTTGCCATCTCACTCAGATGCAGCTCTGATTTTGGGAGTTTTGGTCACATCGCATTGGGATGTCCTTCGCCAACTTCATCCATATAAAAGTTGTTGTCTAGAGCAAGCAAGTTAACAGGGCTCCACCTTGGGCTAACCAAGGGCAGTAGAATGAAGGCTCATCCAGGAAAAAAAACCATCATTCCAACATAAAAAATATATCTTACAGCTTTTCGGCTGCATGATTTGAACCCAGAAATAAGCCTTTGGCAGAAAGAACCAAAGTGTCTCAGGCAAGGATGCTCGTGGACCATGAAGACTGTCTCTCCATGCTCTGCTGGCTGCTCCTCTTTTTTGCATATCTCAAACTTGCTGATAAATAAAACGAGTCTGAGCTTCAGAAGACAGCAAAATAAGTACCAGTGCTGGTGGGAGGGCTGGGAAGGGAGAACCTGGCAGCCCCAGGTTGAGTCGCTCCCTGTATAGCCTGATATCTATCCCACAGTCATGATGGAAAGGGCCTGAGAGGGGCTAGATGATAAATTATTTTGCATCATCTACACTCATCTACATCTCCACCAGCTCTGGCTTCCTAAAAGACAGCCAGTAGGTGGCAATTGTGTCCTATGGGAGTGATGCTGAAAGCCCTCCCAGGCTGTCACTTTGCAGCCTCATGGCCAACGCCAGAGAAAATTAACAATTTTCTGTTCACCCTAGGTGAGGTTTAAATTCACAGAGGAAATAATAGCCCTGTCTGTAACAGTGGGTTATATGTCAAGAAAGGAAAAAAACTCTTTAAGCTCAAGGACAAAGTTGTCACAAATACAAAAGGTGGAAATTGGCTGTGAAATAATATAGACTGGTGGTTAGAAGAAGCTACTGAAGTAAGGAAGCAGTGAAGTCCCTGAGCAGCTTTCTGCAGGTAAACTTAAAAATTAGGGAAGGGCTGTGCTCAATTCCTGAGTGGTGTTTTGCCACCAAGATCCCCAGTGACCCCTGAGTTCCCTTCTAGTCCTGGGTGAGAGACCTGGGAGACTGTTTTCATATTTTATTACCAAGCTAATTTAAGGGGTATTTCTAATTTTCCTGGAGCGTCTTCTCAAAGAAAAAAAAAAAGTAGAAAAAAAAAGAAAAAAAAAAAAAAGACTCTTTGCAGAAGTCTCTGAAATCCTGTGTTTCAGCCACATTGGTCTGCCCTGCCCCAAATGCAGCCAGCGAGCCTACTAGAGGAGTTAACCATTAGTTGCAGGAATGTTTTCTGGATGCTCTCGCTGACCCTTCCCTTGTGATCTCCAAAAGACTTTGTCAGCACAAACTCTTGTGCTATTGCTTGCTGTCCTAGGTCATTCCTAGTTGATGAATACTCACAGTTTGCCCACTTCTCGTAGCTGACAGCATGCAAAACTCTGTCTGCTTTGCTGACGAGGGGCCAAAGGGCGCCTCCAAGGAAATACTGTCTCTTTGGTTTCTATTGCTGGGTGAGAGCAAAGCCTCTCTGCCTTGGGAAAATCAAACTGCACCGAAAGGCAGAGGCTTTGCTGACCACTTACACCAGAAGCCGCATCTCGGTGCAAATGCATTGCTGCCTGCGTGACCTACACTGTAAGTAGCCCCAAACAAAATCCTTTCTGAGCCTGCTTCCCTCACTATTCACAGTGCCGTAGCTGACTTCATCTGGATTTTTATGGGGTTAAAGCTCTACCAAACATTACTGCATTTTGGCAACAAGAAAGCAGCAGCAGGCATTGCTTTGGTCTCCAGATAAAGGGACTTAACCTTGCTCAAAGTTCAAACTCCCACCAAATACCCTTGCTATTCAGCATGGTTTCTCCCAGTGCATGAAAACCAAGGCATGGACAACAAGCCCTCATTGAAGCTTTTCACATTTTGATGCAGAAGTTTCTTTCTTACACATTGAGGTCATTACTGAGAAGCACTTAAGGCGTTAACCATCCAAGACCACACTTTCCAGCTCTGGGAAGGTGTCACAACCTCACCACGAGGGCCAAGCTCCGCAGCAAATGGGATGGTGCTCTCAATGCATTCATGAAGCAGCAGCAATGGTATTGCAAATTAAAGGAGAATGCCACGATGGTGAACAGAAACAAGTGATCCAGTGGATGGCATGGCAGTGATTACCCGTGACAGCTCCACGAGTCAGTACTTACCCTCCCACCGCAGTTTGTCTTACGAGTAAAACGTGAGGGAGGAGAAAAAGGAAAGTTATATTATATAAAATTATTTTATATATAAAATATATAAATGTGTTATTAGAGCAGAATCACACCCTCTTTAAAGCTAAAGGGATGAGGAAACAAGACAGACAGAAGACCTGCTGCAAAAGTCACCCTTCACTCCTAAGGCTTAGCAATCCTATCAGGCAGTGAAGGCAAAGTCACACTGAGCATCACCATCTTTAAGACAGAATAAATTATACCTCAGATAAAAAACTCACTTTCTCATTGGACTGGGTATCCCTACACACATGGCATCCATATGGTGTCTTGGCTTTGCAAAATTACCATCAATATTTATTATGCCTGGCACAAGTTTACTCCTGCTACTGTCACAACTCTTAAAAGATGAGACCTCAGGTTGGGTTCCTGATCCTCCAATAACACACATGCAGACAGGAATGTTTTTTGTGCCTCTTTATCAAGCTATGTGCTCCATGTCATTTCGAGAGTGTGTCCTGGTTTCAGTTAGGACAGAGTTAATTTTCCTCCTAGTAGCTGTTAGGGTGCTATGTTTTGCATTAAGATGAGAAGAGCACTGATAACTATTATCATTATTATTATTATTATTATTATTATTGTTATTATTATTTTCCTGTCTTAATAAACTCTTTATCTCAACTCACAGGCTTCACTTTCCCGTTTCTCTCCCCCATACCAGAGAGGGAGGGGGGAGGGTGAGCAAACGGCTGTGTGGTGTTTAGCTGCCAGCCGGGCTAAACCACAACAGAGTGTCATTCTGATTTTGAGATTGAATTAAGTGCTCTGTGGGGCCCAGGATCATGGGCTGCTCCCCCAAAGCCGTTAGTGGTGCAGAGCAATCACAGCACCTAGGACCTCTCTGATGCAAGTGCAAGTGGCTAACCCCACAGAGCTGGTTGGCCCAAGGAATGGCTTGTAACAGAGGAATCTAGTAAAGAACTGGCTGCTAAAAGTCTTGGGAGTGAAAACGAGCTGTTTGGAGGCGCTTCTCTCCAAGGATGCATTTCATAGAATCACAGAATCATGAAGGTTGGAAAAACCCTCCAAGATCATCTGGTCCAACCACCCCCCTACCACCACTGTCACCCACCAAACCATGTCCCCAAGCACCACGTCCAGCCTTTCCTTGAACACCCCCCAGGGACGGGGACTCCACCACCTCCCTGGGCAACCCGTCCCAACACCTGACCGCTCTTGCTGAGAGAAATGTCTCCTCATTTCCAACCTGAACCTCTCCTGGCACAACTTGAGGCCATTCCCTCTGGTCCTATCACTAGTTACCTAAGAGAAGAGGCTGACCCCAAGCTCCCCACAACCTCCTTTCAGGTAGTTGTAGAGAGGGTGATTCTGTGAAACAATGCTCTGCCCAGTGTTCATTTGTGTTCATAATCCCCCTGGAGGCCCATGAATAGCTTAGAGCGCAGAGGCAGAGCCTTTGTGAAGGAGGAAGTTTTATCTGCGGGCAATCTGATACTGCACACGTGAAATCTTATCTGGGGACCTCTCGTCACTTAGCGAGGCAACAGACACTTGCCTGATGACACAGGGACCCCCAGGAGAGACACAGGGACACCACTGAAAAAATATCCAACATGAGCCCAACTTCCCCACAGGGCAAGAGAGAGCTGTGGGACTCCACTTGGTGTTGCCGCAGGGTGCCCACAAACAAGAGAAAAAGGGGCAAAGCTCAATGGATAAATACAAGTTCACTCAATAAGCCAATCACCTGCAAATTACTGGTTATCCGTATATCCTGGGTGGCATTCAGATTGCCTGAATTTAGTTATCCACATGATCGTTACATCAAACTTTGAAGCTCTACATGTGCTGAGCTGGAAGTGGGAATGTAGTCCTCAACCCCAACTTCCCTTCTAACCTAACATTTTCTATGATATCTAGGGGTGCCTTTTAAGCAGCTGTGTCCCCTTCCCCTAGATCTGAAATTCACTCATGAAAGAAAAATATATATTTTGTAGAGCCAGGGCCAGAGCGAGGTGGTCAGACATTTGAACAGCCTTTATAACAGGGTGATGGGTTCTCCATCACTGCCCAGCTCTAAACCAAAACCATCCTTTCAAAAGGCACTGGACAACAAGCAGAACAAGCAGACTTGATATATAAAATAATGGATATGGTCTGTTAGTTTATGCTGTCTAGTAGATCAGACTGTATTGCAATTCCCTCTGGCCTGAAATCTTGTAATCTCTAGAGCCTTTTAATGGTTAGATCCCCCAAAGCCTTCAAAGGCACAGCAGGAGCTCAAAAAATACCAAATTTTCCGTATTTGCATAGGCTGTTTAAGCACCTTTGCTAGTGGTAAGCACACATACTCTTCAGTTCTGCCCCAAGAACGTGCACCAGACTACCTCGTATATTACAGCACGCTGATAAAACCAGCATGAAGATGTGAATGCTGACTCGTGCCCTGTTTGGGAGATGGACTTTGCGGTGCTGTCACAGAAGAATGGTTCACTTCTGGCTGACTCCCTGTAAAACCCTTGATTTCTGGATGTCTGGCTGGGTTGGAAAAGCTGCACTGGGTCTGCTGGATGTGACATGACTGAGCTGGTCTAAGGAGGGATACTGCTGTCCTCAAAGATCAGCTGTCAGGATCCCAGAGCTGACAGGGTATACACACAGATGGGGAGTTTTGGAGCTGTTCTGTGAGCTGCTCACTTCACTGTACCTGGTTATCCCTTTGTGCACCTCCTCATCCCTCCTCCATCCCTTGCAACTCCAGCAATTGCTGCCTTCACCCACCTGGGCTGAATGAGTTAATGGTGCAGTGGGAGAACGCAGAAAGTCCTCATCAAGTTTGTGGTCACCAAAGGCTTTAGGATTACTACAGCCTGCACGTGGCCTGGGTTAAACTGCTTATTGTGTGTGCATAAACTTGATGTGTGTCCCAAAAACTTCTGCAGGGGCTACATAAGGAGGTGGGAGGGACTTTGCCCTTTTCTTATGGCATGGGGTCTTCAGCTTGCACTGGGGCATCCACAAACTTTGCAACCTCTCCTCTACAGGAGGACAACACATTGGGGCAGAAGCCCTCCACCATTTGGGTCCTAGAAACCCAACTTATCTGAATCAGGGATCCCTCCCCATGGGTTCCCCAGGGCTAAGGAGAGCTGGGGGTGAGGAAGAGATGGATGTGGGGAGGACACTCACATAGATGAGATGCTCTCGGTAGCGGATCAGCAGGTTCCTGAGGATGCCCGCCTCGTTCAGGTCCCCCAGGCGGATCATGTCCTCCACCCCGTGGATGGAGGTGGGGTGCATGGGCTTGATGTGGCTGGCATTCTGTGGGGAAATCCAGTGCTCCTGGAAGAGGATGAGGGCAGAGAAAGATAGGTCATGGGAAGAAAGGAAAGGTCCGCCCCAGGCAGAAGGACCAGGTGGGAGAACATACATGGGAGAGCACGCAGACCACAGCTCCTATCCCCAGGGCATGACATTTCATTTGAAAGATTCAGAGCAGAAGAAGGAAAACAGTTTTTGGTTTACTGGAGCAGCAAGAGACACATGACATTAGCCATCCTGGCAGGAACACAATCCAGGGCAGCGCAGGCGTCCAGTGCATCAGGGGAGTTTTTAACAAATACCAGTCTGTTCGTCCCTTCACACAACTATATTTCCACATCACTGGTTAACCCTCTGCCACAAAATACTGCTAAGCAGAGAAAAGATGTTTTAGAAAACTAGAGAGAGGTGTACAGGAGTGGTAAATTACAATTTTATTGACAGAATGCCATTTAGATGGGTCACTTCTAAAGGGATTCAAAAGCCACTGCAAATTGGACACAAGGATCTGGCTGAACCAAAGCTTCTCTCTACCATTCTTGAAGGGAAAGAGAGCATTCACAGTTACCTCAGGTGGGATAAAGAATGATAAGGGACGGGAAACCTCCATAGTTCACCCTCTGCTTGCGATACAAGTGTTCCTGTAAAATAGCAATCACTACAGAGGTAGAGGTGGGAAACTGAAGGAGAAACTGTCTTTGGGCACGTCCTGTATTGGCAGGGGGTCAGGAAGGACTGGGTACAGCAGAGGAGGTGGTTTCTCTCAAAGCCCTACCCACATGTGTTTTGGAGGCTCTGTCATCATTACACTCAAGAAGCTTCTCACGATTTCACTCCCAGTACAGCCACAGAAGGAGGAACACAACGTTATCTCGTCTTTACAGTTGATTTCTAAGGATATTTCTAAAGCCATCATGACCCTTTCATCATGAGCATCCTTCCTCTTATTTCTGGAAATATTGGAAATGAGCAAAATTAGATCCGTTAACTGTGTTTGAATGGGAATGTTGTGTTGTCTCCTTTTGGTGTTGTAGGTTGCTACTCCCCAGCCTTTGTAAACTCTCCCCACACTTTGATTTTTATTTTATTAACTTTATTTTTAGCCTGTGTCTTCCTTGGCAGGAGTTTGGTTCAGAGCTGGGACTGTCTCCAAAGCTGTGGCTCCGTTCCAATATCCACTGGTATTAATGGAGTGAATCCCATCATCTTTAATGAGATTCAAATCGAGTTTTGCTTTCAAATAGCACCTGAGATCATGCTTTTAATCCTACCTGGGGCTTGTGCATGCACCAGACATAGAGCTGAAAAGCAAAACCGCAACCCTTTGTACGTACATTGCCTTCGTCGTCCACAACTTGGATCTGTCCGGAGTCACACAACTTAACCACCGCTCCAATGGGGACATCGAATTCCCGACCGGTTTTGAGGTCCATCCACACATAATCCCCCTGCAACCAAAGAGAGGACAGTGACAACTGTCAAGTGTCACTGCAGAAGGCTCAGCGTCCCTTGGGATAGAAGATGCTGAAGTTTTCCACCCAAAACATTGCTAAAAGTCAAGTGAATTCCTTTACAAACCACACCACCCCTTCTTCCCAAACGTGCCCTGTGAGGCAGAGCAGCGGGGTGGGAGCAGCGCTGTTTTTTACCCAGCTAAAAGGGGATGAGTAAATATGGAAGAGGTAGGGATCCTTCCTCTGGAGGCGGGCTCTTTGCACGCGATGCTGCTCAGTGGGTTGTATCTGCTGGGAGTGTGTTGGTCGGTAGCTTCCTGAAGCCCTGCAAGCTTTTAGCATCCATAAAATCAAAGGAAGAGTTTAGTGACAAATAGCATGAAAATCCGTATCCTTTTGAGTTTCAAATGTGCCACCTCTTTCATTTGAGACCTCTTTGTTTTTGTTTTGGGAGACAGAGCAAGCAGTTAACCCCTATCCACCCACTCCGTGTCACTGGTGATCCTACAGACCTCTGCCAGTCCTGCTCATCAGCTCTGCGGGTATTAAATTACTGGAATGCAAAAAGGCTTTTAAGAATATTTTTGTTCCTCAATCCAAGAGCAAAACCAAAAATAACCCAAAACCAAAGTCCTGAGCAGGATTTTCTGAAACAAGGCAGAATTATTTCCCACCCCTAACCTCAATGTGACGAGGCACTCCAATTAGGAGCTACCTAGTTAAATTATCATCAGGCATCTTTGCAAAAAACAAGAAGAGCAAACAGCAGGAAGGATCCCTCTGCATGTGGACTCTTATAAGCTCTTTGAGTAGCCACTACCAACCTTTTCCGTGGACAGAATATTTATGGATTTGGTTTGACCCCGGGGGCTGATGAACAACTTTCAGCCCCACTCTGGGCAGTGGGAATTGGAGATGTACAACAACAAAAAAATGGTCAAGCACACATCTGTCAAGTCGCCACTCCCTAGGACTTCAGATAGATGTTAACTGGTGAATGTCACAGGGATGTAAGGCTATACCCAGGGATCAACACATGGAGAAATGCTACACAAGAGGAGTCCCCAGACATTTTATGGTAGAATCCACACTTGGCAGCTGATTAACAAAGTCATGTTGCTTACATGTAGCTGAGGAGCTTTTGTCTGTGTTCCCTTTTCCTCAGAAGGCCATGCTACAGAGATGTAATAAATATCTTCACACAACTCATTAAAAATATAATATTGAGATATTTTTCTTATTAGCTGTCTTATCTCACATCCTATAACTCGGTGGAAAAGGATTAAAAAAAAAACCACATGAATGCAGTGTCATGTGCAGATACATTATTAATCAACTTATATTAATATTTATTTCTCTGCTCCTTTGATCCAAGACTCTGAAAATATTTCAGAGTGCTCAGTACTCTTATCCTACCTGCATAGCTGGGCAAATTCATGCACAGTGTGGGTAACTTGATCAAGGTGTCAGCAAGAGAAGGGTGGGGAGCTCAGTCCCCACTCAGTGGAGAGCCCTTCTGACACTTCAGTAGCTGTGTAAAAATGGCTCTAGATCAAGAAAACAAAACTTGTAATGCTGCTTTTTTTAAAAATTTGCTATCCCCAAAGTAAATTTCTTCTGTACTTCCCCTAGGACAACTCCTGTGCTTTGCCTGCCTAATGCTCAGGATGCTAGTTCCCTCAAAATGCTCTTTCTAAGCAAATTAAAATGTAGTTCCTAATACTTAAGCAACTAGTATTAAACAAAAAAAGTAAGTCTTATGGGATGGGCTAAGCTGGTAAGCTCAGAAAGGCCTGGCTGGGTTGAAAATTAACATCACCTATTAAGGCTGCTGACATATTTCATTCCCCCACTTTAATGAATTTCATATAAAGCCCATGGAAATCAGTTACACTCCTTCTGCTGATGCAATCGCTTTTGGATCAGCCCAAATAACAGCAAATATACTGGGGATTTTAGGGCAAATCGGGGTGATTCATGCATTTACCAGCTCCAGTGGATGGGCTCATAAGTCGCATAACCTTCCTCATGCCTGGCCTGTTTGTTTTCCATCACACACAACAGAGCAGTGAGAATCCCACCAACCCCTTTACAATACCTACATGGCCCAACTCTTCCTCTTCAAAGCAGCTTCTAGGTGCTAGAGACCCTCCAAGTGCTCTGGGGCAGATCCTGTGGTCAGGACCTCACACCCTAAAGGCAAGGACGGCCAAACAGAGGTGCAAGAAGAGGGGGCACCAGGAGAGGTGCACAAAGAGATCATCTCAATTCTGGAAGAAGATCTTCAGGAGGAGCTTCCAAGTGCAAAGACAACGAGGTTGCACCATGGGGGAGCGATAATGCTCAGGGTGAGGGGTTGGAAAGGCTCTGGAGGAAGGTGAGAGAAGCTGGCACAAGAAACACAAGGATCACACCAGACAGTGAGGTGGATTTCAAAGTGGTTTAAAAGATCCCAGCCGCATTTATAGCCTGGGACCCCCTATCTTACCGCTAAAATCGTCGTGGGCTTCAGGGCCTGGTTGACGTTGCGGAGCAGTGTCCATTTGCCCTGGTCTCTCTCCTGGTCTTCCACCACCTCAGGGCACGGCTGCACAAAGACAACCTTCTTCCTTTTTAACATTTCCAAAGTCTTGCAGTGGTGTTTGCCCCTCTCCTTCTACGTGTATCCCACCATGGATGCCAGAGAGCTGCAGCTGGTTTGCTTCAGACGTCCAACACGCCTGCTGGGTGCGAGACACCCACTGACCTCATTCACAGCACGGCTCTTGGGACAGATCCGCTAGCAGAAAAATTTCCACGCACCAGCCATGGTCCTCCACTGAACTCTAGCTGAAGGCTGGGAGCCCCAAGGCAAAGTCAACAGCTTTGCTTCTCTTCTCTTCAGTTCCCCCAGTCCTTCCAGGGAGGGGTGATAGTTGGTCGGGGACCTGAAGGACTCTGCAAGCACCAGGTCTGGAAGAAGGACTGCAGGATTAGCAGAAAACCTGTTCATTCCCCCATGATTTCTCTCCAGTACCTTCCTTTCTTCATGAAAAACCCGCTGCCAGCTTGAGGGCATCCGGCACCGAGCACGCTCGGGTGCTTATTAATCCACAAATGCAGTCGGTCCCCATTTAACACATGGTACTTAATTAACCTAATACCTTCACATACCAAATTAACCAAAGCGCAGCGGGAACTCAAAACCAGAGGCCATCTGCATTTTCTTTAAACTGATCACCTTGAGTAGATCCGTAGCAGCTGAATTTTAAATAATTGAGTGGAAGGTGTTCGGAGCAGCACGGCCTCCGCGCCTATGTGTGAGAAGAGCACCTGGGCTGGGGACTAAAATGTGCTGAAGGCGAGGACCGCGGGGATAACACTGGCTCTACACCTGGCTGCTCTACAGACCCGCTTTTCAATCTGGGGCCCAGCATCGTCCACAGAAATGCTGAGTCTAACTCAGCATCACTTGCATGGACCAGAGCAATGCGTGCTGAGACAACGGTGCAGCTGCTAAGCTTTCCACAGCATTCTCATTTATCCCTGTTTTATTGTGAAATTCTGCTGATGCCTTGATTCCCCAGGGTTTCAGAGCCATTTGTCCGTGATGCAGAGGACATATTTTTGGTGGAAAGCTTTCTAGAGGAAGGAAGGCTTTGTAGGTTTCCTGATGAGATACAATAACCAAGAACAACTGTAGATGATGTGTGTCAAACTCAAACCAAGCTGCTTCTGCTATTCAGTGGACAGCAGTGACACCAAGGAGGCAGTCCCAGCCTGAGGGGCAGATGATGGATTAACAACTCCGTGGGTTTACACCATGTTATGGAACCCCAAGAAATAAGGGGCTTAATCTTTGTAGCTGTGAATTGATGTGATGAGTAGGTCAAGTCTCACAGGTAAGAAGACATTAAGGGTGTCTACAGCTTGCCAAAGGAAGGAGCAAGAAAAATTCTGCATGAGATGTAATAGTGATGCAGGGAGGAGACGGATCGAATAGAACAATCCCATGGGAGATGTCAACCTCCAGCATGACCTGAAAACACCGTGCTGTAAATGACTCCATTTTCACCTAGCAAGTGCAAGACAGATGCCTGATCAAAGCCAATAATCAATGAGGGGGGTCTGTATGGGAGGAAAGGCTGAATAAATGTAGATAAAGGAACACATAGGATGAGCTCTTGGTCCCTGCCACGCTGCTGAAACTGCAGCAGCGTGTGAGCGGAACAGAGAAAGAGCAACCAAGGCATTGCAATTACTGCTCAGCTACTGCCTGTACCATATTTCTGAGGCTCCACAGCAGCGTGTGCTGCCAAAGAGTAAACTAAGGAGCAGCGATGTGAGACGGTTTGCCCAAGGTTACCCTTGGAGCAAAGCAGGAAGCGAGCCTGGAGGGCTAGATCCAGTCTCGGCAGCCCCGTTACATGCGCGTGCTCATCTTTTCCCTTGGGCTGGAAGCCCACACATTTCCACCAGGCATTTTCTGCATCGTTCCCCCATAGCAGGAGTTTACCAGGGGCTTGTTAGAGCCACAGAGGGGCGTGGTGTTTGCACGGTGTTATCTGCACAGCCTCCTGGAGATGGGAAATCCCATCCTGCTGGACCTGGAGTGGAAACCAGCCTCCCTTCTGCGTGCATCGGGGGCAGAGCAACAGCACAAAGCCTCCTGTTGGCACATATTTTCTAAGAGGATGTGCTATGCCTGATGTGGGAAACAAATAAACATGCTTAGGACGATAAGGGAGGGATGCAGAGGAGGAAAAGGAAGCACTAGCTGGCTGGCAGCCTGGCAGCAGTGCCGTCCGGGTTAGGTTACAGCTCCCCGGGGTAACGTTAGCTCCTCACTGCAGAGATGGAAGTACGAGCCCCAAGAGCCATGCTGGGACACAAACTGAGGATTTGCTGGATCTCTGCAGCTGCAGGCTCAGCTGGGAGCGGGGTCCTGTTGTGCCGTGAGTCATGCACACCTAACCCTAACCCTAACCCTAACCCTAACCCTAACCCTAACCCTAACCCTAACCCTAACCCTAACCCTAACCCTTACCCTAAGGGATTGATGTGACACTGGCGACAGCTTTGTGACACTGCTGAGACCTGAGCTCTCATTAAGTCCTGCTGCACTGGCATGGACCTCTCTGCTGGAGGAAAAAAAGGGGAAAACCACCTGCAAGAACCCCCTACACAACAGGTGAACCTCCTGATTTAAAAAGAGCTTGGGTTTCTTTACACCCACCTGTTCCTCAGACCCAAAGAAAGTGCACGAGGTGCTGCCAGGGCTGAGGAAGTGTTCTCAAGCTGGCTATTTTGCAGCTGTCACTGAAAAGCTGTTCTTCAGTGAAACAGGTCAGGTGGGACTCCATCAGCCCAGTGCATGTGTTCAATATATCCAGGTCTCTGCTATATTCAAGGGAAAAAGGAAGCATTTCTATGGGTACCTCTCTATAAAGCAGGTATTTAATCTAGGTCAGATGATGCTCACCTAAAGGGGTGGGTGAAGAGGGAAGTTTGGTGATAGACGCCTACCCTATGTGTGTCCAAAGCTAGGTATGATAACTCCTATCCCTAACAGGGATGCTGAAATGTCCTGAGGGCTGCTCTTCAGGGGAACTCCTGGTAGTTGGTCACCCTAATAATTTTGCTGCTGCTTTTTCATAAATAAATAATATTTTCTTCCCAGCTTCTTGCAGCACATCAGGCACCCGCTGTCAGCCCAGGTAACATGCTGCACACACGAGCTCTCTGAAGCCGAGGCAGAGATGTAGGGGGAATCGTTAAATAATTCAGTAATCAATGCACCGCTCGCTCAGCCTGTAACTTCAATACTGACAGTAGGGGAAAAAAAACAACCCACAAATGTGGCAACAGTCCCAACCTTTTCCCATTTGGTGCTGAGGGGCAAAAAGGATGGATTTAGGTGTGCAAGGGATGCAACGAGGCTGGGCTCTCGGTGATTCCTGCGCTCATCCCTGGCTTTTGGCAAGGAGCTTGTTGTTGACTGCTCAGGACCTCTGGGCTCAGTAGTGGGTTTTAGGCGTGCAGACAAACACGGGGACGGAGTATTTAATCCGTGACTTGTAGCCGATGGAGATCTGCCTGAAAGGCGTGGACGACGCAGAGAATCCCCAATCCCTTGACGTTGCAAGCAGATTAGGTTGGCCCCGGGTGCTGAAGGCTCGCACAAAAAGCTGACAGCCACTGCCTGGGGACGTGGCTGCAAAATCTGATAAGAAGTGGAACAGGAAATGGAGACTGAGCTTTTGAGCCCCCCAGATGGGTCCTGTCCCAAATGCACGGGAAATGGGGCCAAAGGAAGATAGCCTAGCAATCGTAAGGCATGCAAATCTGCAAGGCTGGAGATGAGAAGAATAAAATCAGGAGGAACCAGTGTGAAGTGCTCCTGGCCAGTCTGAGGGGGTGCTCTGTAGGATGGGAGCTTGCAATTTGGCACTATTAATCAACGAGCTGCTCCTTCAGGTCCTGGGACTGGAGAGCTTGCACTGGTGCCGCACTGGGAGCTCTCAAATCCATCTGGATCCTCCAAAAAGTCAGCCCCATCCTCCTGGATAACCGAGGGTACAGCTGGGAGCACCCTGGGCTGCAAGAGGAGGCTTGATGCTCCCCTTGCCCTCAGCCACACAGAAGCAAGGATTTGGGATGTTCTCCTTCAAATGCATGCCATTCTCTGCAGTAAGCTTTAGGCAGATGGGACTAAGGGAATGCCATCGCCTTCTCTGAACATGATTTGGGAAGGGGAACACCAAACCCACAAAAGATCAGACACAGAAATGTAAATTCAAAGTGATGTTTGCCATCCCGCCTCAGAAAGGCTGTTCAAAGAAGCCAAAAAGCAATGACACAAATTCAGTTGTTTTACCTGATTCCATTCCTGGGGAAAGAAAACAGGACTTTTCCAACCTTTGTGATTAAAATCTCTTTTACTTTTCACACATAACCTGTCAAATCCCCTTTCAGAGTTTCAGCACGTGGAGGCAGCTGATTAGCTTCATCTTTCATGCTCTGGGAGCTCATTTCACCTTCGTTTCTTTACTCCAGGCTCCCCCTTCCCTCCTCCCTGCCTCTCCACAACCTCACAGCCTGCAATTAGTTCTTGTGTACCGAACAGACATGGGACTATGGTAATCTGCACAGCTATTCCTACATAAACAGAAACAGCAGAAATAACAGAACATAGTGTAAAGAAGTGTTTAATCCTAGTAAAATGCTTTTTTATTTTTTTTATTTATTTATTTTATGTTATTTTATTTATTTTGCAGATGGGATTAATCTATCTTAGTATAAATGCAGATTTCTCATCAGAAATGAGTTTGTGCTAAGGGTCTACATTAGCCAAAGTGGCACTGATACGTCTAGACAAGCGCTATCATTTAAAATAGCTTCTCTCATCCTTGGAAATATTGAATGAAAGGGGAGTAACACTGCTTTTCCCTTTTTGCTGTGCTGGATCTGAGCAGCGCTGCCCTTTTTGCGTGCTCCCTTTGCTTATGCACTGAGGGTTGTCTTGGTTACTGAGCAGAGTGTGGGGTCCGGGGCAAGGCTTTTTGCAGCTCATTCGATAGCATCCTGAGGGAGTCTGTGATGTGACTGCTTAAGAGAGATGTGGACTGCTCCAGGGGGGTGTTTGAAAGCCCAGTTCCTGGGAGGAATGAATGGCAGGTGAATGGGTTATGGAAAAAATAAAAATTGGCAATGCTAGTGATCCAGACTGTCTTGATACTGGTTTTTGTCCTGTAGGTACCAGCCTCGAGGATGGTGGTCTTCTTCTCTCCAAAAGGAGAAAAGATACTCCCAGACTTCAAGAAAATCTTGAGGTCATGAAGCACACGGACATTTCTGTCATCAGGAAAGCGATAACCGAACAAACCCTGCCAGTATTTGTTAAAACCCAACGAAATCATCTGCATTTCATTGCTGGCTTCATGGGTTTGGAGGCTCTGGGTTTGGCTCCACGCAAGGGCTGCAGAATTCTTCTATAGGTCACCCTTAAAATGGGCAAGCAGAGCAGATTTGTAGCTGAAGCCACTAGCCTGGACTCTTCGCGCTCCTCCACCCCCGTGGCTGGAAAGCTTCCCAGTTGCCACCCATGGGTCCCTGGAGACCCGAGGGACCTCACATCTGCTCCATGGGTTCCCGACAGCACAATACCAGCCCCATCTGCTGTAACTCTCTGGAACTGCCAAGTGCATCAGGAAGTCGGTTTCTGATGATTTCTCCATGAGTTTCAATTCAGCTTTCATGCTAGTAGTACCCTAACTGAAGCAGAATGAAGAAGGGCAGAGTGCGTATTTTAATCCCGAATTTCACACCACCACCACCATGTAAAAATATTCTGGCTGAAGGTAGGAAACCCAGAGTACAACCCGGTTGCTCACAGCTCTGAAGGAATTGCTTTTATAAAGGAAGGAGTCAGCAAGTCCAGCTAGACAAACCCTAACCTAGAGGCTGCAAGCAGAGGAAGAGTGGAGTTGTAGGCTAGTGTAAAATGATAGAGGTAGGAACAATCATCACTATTCACAGTCAGAGATGCAGTTGGCAGATTTAACCAAAATCCTTGCTTTGTTGGACCAGGACATGTACAGATGTGGGTGCCTTCAACCTGTGGGTTTGCAGCTAATCCATTATATTTCACTGGGCACATAGCAAAAAGATTTGGGTTTCAGAGAGTAATGAGAAGCAACATCAGTCCTTTTTGTGCACTCGCAGACCCAGAAACCTGCTTCAAAATCCAAGTCCCCCCAGATAATCACCAGCTGTTAAAAACAAAGTAATAGCCACAGCCTGAAAAAAAAAATAGACCTATTTCAATACATGAAATTATCAAGACATGGCGGTTGATAAGATGGCCAAGGGGATTACACATTATTGATGTTGTCCTAACTCTGGCAGCTGGAAGAATAAAGCCATAAAAGAAATGAGGCCTGCATGCTTTTGGGACAGAAACTAATTCCTGTATTCTTAGAGCTTCTTATTTTCCTCATGAGTATTTTCTTACAAGGACAGTCCATTCTGCATATGCTGCAGAGCCTGCATGAGGGATGTTGACTCCAAAGGGATTTTGTCTCACTCTTCATCCAGTTTACAACAAAAAGGTTGCATTACAAATGAATTGTGTTAGATGTTAGCCTGGGAACCAAACTTTCCGTTCTTTCGTGGGTTTGCATGGTACCTAGATGTTCTGGACCAGCAACGGTCAGCTAATTGGTGCTCAAGTAAAACCCTACATCACGTAAAGGGAAATTAATTAATGTAAAAAATGCTCATAGATTTTATACTTGTTTTGAGATACTCTGGGATTGCTGCATAGCCTTAATTTTGAGACCACAAGAGTATTATTGCATAGATTCGTTACACCTGTGTTTCTGTAAGGAACAGGCTGACAGAAAATCATTGTGTAAATACGGTTACTGCCTCCGTTGCCTTTTTCTGGATGCAAATGTTGTTTAACTGCAAGCATCTAGTTAATGGGAAAGGGCTGCCTCGCACTGAATACAGCGATTTTTATGGGGCTAAGGGGCAGTAAAACGCCTTTACAAAGTGATTTGCAGATCGTGAAAATGCAGCGTGTGACCTTAAGAGCCACTGGCCAGCGGTGTTTTTTGGCAATAAAATGGCTGGCTGGGTGCTAGGAGATAGACATAAATTGCTCCCGTTGCATTCACGCTGACTGCACAAAAGGCTTCGGAGCGGTGGTGTGCAAATCCCTGGCAGGGCTCTGCCCCACACAGGCACTTTCCCTGTCTTAAAGCCAAGCAGCACTTGTCTCTTTCTTCTCCAGCAGAAAATAAGCCAACATCTTCTTCTGTCAGGCTCTATAAAGTGACTCTGGTGAAAGGATGGAGGGCACCTGCTTCTTGGTTAAACAGTGGGGAGGGAGACGTGTTTTCAGCAATTGCTTTAGGTAGGACGTGAAAATGTCTGTGCAAGGCTAAAGCATCTCAGTGTCCATCGAGGGTCCATCTTGTCTTCACCAGTGGCCCATGTGGAAACCTAGGGCAGAGTGTAAGATGTGGGCAAGCCTATAGATATACTTCTTTAAAACACTTTTCCAGTACAAGAATAAGGGGCTACTGAATTAATTAGGAATTGGGAGTAGGAAATGAATATGAATTAGGTTCAGCACGAAGCAATGGAGGTGAATAGGGCACCTGGAGAAGTAAGGAGTTTTTATAGGGTTCAGGGAAACCGGAGAAGTAATCGGAAAGGTGTTGTGTTGGGCACTACTGACCAGATAAATCACACCGGGGAAAACCTCCAAGCTGAAATGTTGTAGTTGGAGGCCAGAAAATCAGCTGAAGGATAGGAAAATGCTGGGAGGAAATTACTCCATACACTGACTTGTCCCTCGATGTTCACCAGCAGTTGGTTTTGGAGGCAGAATACCCTATATTGTACTGAACGAGTATGGCCAGTTTCTCTGTGTTCCCAATTTCTGCACACTGTAACTCAGGAAATTTCTGTTCAGAAAAAGAAGTGCTCGAAATACGTAGCTGGTGAAGTTTTCTCCTTTCATGAAATTGCCTAATGGAGGGTGAAATCCTCGTAAGCTTTTAAGATTGACCTTTCCCCAGGGCAAGAAAGCAGCAGCATTCCTCTGCCACTGCCACCTCCCTCCTGCCGACAGCAGCAAGGGTGGTTTGGGACAGAAAGGCGAGGAGGACTGATCCGTGGTATCACCTTGTCATGTCTTCAAAACTCATACGTAGACAGGGTCAACAAGGAAAAGGCAATTCCCCTCCATCGCAATAATGTGACTTGATTGGAACGTATGATTTTGATAAACTCATTGGATCTCTGTCTTCAAAGTCAACTTTTAAATCCAGTAAAATATTGTATTTGTTGCCTATACCATGACACCTCAGTAGACATTCCCTGTGCTCCCATCTCAACTTTCTTCTGAGAAAGAAATTCCGTTTTTCAGCTTGTGCTAGTGAAAAGGTCTGTTATTGCTTTCCTTCCCCTGGGCCCAGGAGCTGTGCACAGCTTCTTGAATCTGACTGCAGGAAAGCCAGGCCTTGGCTGTCTCCTTTTTTAATGAAAACTGCTGGAAATCTACACTGTGCTAACAAACACTGCTGCTGCTGCTTGAAAAAGGAATGAATTTTACACTGGGACAGCCAAATCTTTCACTAGAGTACATCAGCATCACTCAAGTGTCTCTGACCCCAAACCCATGAAATATCGAGGGTTTGTTTTCTGATGCCTTGCTGCTGAATGCTTTTGAATTGTGCAAGAGGAATTTGATGAAGAGGAAGGCTGAGCAGGGAGAACCGCCTGTCTGACACGCAGCCATTCGTACCAGAAACATATGGAAAGGACGGTCCCATGCCCCATCAGGGCTGCCATATCACAAACATTTCCTACAGCAGCCTTGTAGGCTTAAATGTCTTCCCTTTCCCCAGATCCCTCTGATTTCCAGTCCCTATATCTCACCGGAGAACTCATCTGAGTTAAAAATTATAGGAGTGTGTAGGGACAGGAGTGGGATGGAGATGAGATGGGGATGGGATGGGGATGGGGATGGGGATGTGGGGATGGGATGGGGAGAGGATGGGGACGGGATGGGGATGGGATGAGTATGGGATGGGGATGAGATGGGGATGAGATGGGGATGGGGATGGGGTTGGGATGGGGATGGGATGGGGAGAGGATGGGGACGGGATGGGGATGGGATGAGTATGGGATGGGGATGAGATGGGGATGGGATGGGGATGGGGATGGGGATGGGATGGGGATGGGATGGGGAGAGGATGGGGACGGGATGGGGATGGGATGAGTATGGGATGGGGATGAGATGGGGATGAGATGGGGATGGGAGCCCCTTACTCTGCTCTGTTGGCACTACCGGGATGAAGATGCTTCTTCCCATCATGAACAGGAATCAGAGCCTCAAGGGTTGGAATGAGGACTGAGGGAAATCAACCCTCACATTGATCCCTACCTGTGGGGTAAGGGGAAATGAAGGATTTCCGGCCTCCTGTCCCACCATGCCGGCTGATGCCCCACAGCCACACGAGGTTCAAGATTCATTACAGGGTGGTTTTTTTTTTTTATGGAAAGCTTATACAAACAGTGAGACTTCTTCAGAGTCAGGCTGTGATGAATTGGAAGGCTTAAAAGAAAGAGGTGACTTAAAGGAGATGAATTTATCTCTTCTTGCTTCAGACTTTGTGTCTCAGCAAGTTAAGTGACATCTTTAGGGACTCTGACAGACACAGAGAAGTTACCATCAAGCATGACAAGATGTCTTGCAAGAGCTGTCCCTGGGATGTAGATTTTCCCTGGGGAAACCTAAGCTCCCAAGATTAACTCAGGATAAATTTTGTTATGGGGTGCTTCACAATTTCCTACGCCCTCAAACGAAGGTCCCATCAGCTGGGTATTTTGCTATTCCCTCTTGAAAAAGCAAAAGTGAGCTCACCCACAGACATAACAGCTCTCCCTCCAAGCTTTCCTTGCCTTGAGATCAAACAGAATAAGGTTTCCAGTGCTTACACTTTGGGAAAAATGGATGCTGGGAGCTTGTCTGAGTAATCAAGAAGCAGGAAGGAGTACGTTCAGACAGGCTCTCGGAGGCTGGGTATCTCCACACCAGGACTGAGACTGTTTGCTGTACCTTTATTTGACATCCTGTAATTTATATTCCGCAGCCATAGCGCTGCGAGAGCATCTCCCTAGCCTGCAGCTTCATTTTCTGCACACAGCTACCCGGGTGCTTTAATTGTCCCATAAATCTGATGGAAAGGATTTGATGCAGAGAGCTGTTAAAATGCCAAATGTCTTGAGCACAGCAACTAATGAATGGCTCCCAATGATTCATGTTTCAATCTATATGCAAATGTGCCCTTTGGTTGGCTTGTGCCGGACTTTTCATTGCTGCATTACAGCTATCCAGGGAAGCCTCAGACTCATAGATCAGACAGATACAAGGCATAAATGGGCAAAGACTTAAATTATTCAGTGTTTATGAGAAAAGGAATCCAAACAGTGGGCTTACACTTTGCTTTTTATAATAACATGATTACAGATCAGCCCTGAGAAGACCTACAATAACGTTTGTTTTCCCCCCCCGCCCCTTCTTGCTATCAAAAAATATGGCACAATGAATCACTTAGAGATTCGAGGCTGAATGCGTGTTATCCGATATCACCCAGGGCCAGAAAAATGTGTGTCAGCTCCCAGTGCAAATAGCGCTCGCAGAGCCCAGCTGAGAGATGTTTGTGAATGGACTGAGGGATTTCAAAATCCCTCTGCTATTCTTACTTCCAGGAAGGAGAATCATCTCCTGGAGTGTCACACACAGTCTCTGTGAATGCTCTCGATCAGAAAATCTGTTCTTGCTCATTAATGAACTGCACAGATCCCTTTCATCTGCAGTGCTGTGTGCAATTCTAGTGTTGGAAAGTATTAACTAAACTGGGGAAGGTGCAGAAAGAGCTGCCACTGTCACAGGAGGGCTGGGAGTTTGTTTTACGAGTTTAAAAAAAAAAAAAAAAGAAAGATTTTGGAGGATTTCAGTCAATCCCAAGGCTGGGAGGGAAAGTGACTGCTCTCTATCACCACTGGAGAAATGGCAAGAAGGGAAAAGGGCAATTTTAGCCAAAAGCTGATGCTGGCACTATAACAGGTATCTGCCAGGAAGCCACAAATGCTTTCACAAAATATAGTTTTCTATGTCAAGGACAGCGTTGTTCACGTAGGGCTTGTTTTGTGGGGTTTAAAGCTAGAATAGTGTTGGGTTGTGGATAGAAGGTCTGGATTGCCAGTTTCCCCACTGCTGTCAGCCCATGCCCCAAGCTGCCCTAGATTCATTGCATCGCTCTCCAGAGCTCGAAAGCGGTCTCCAGCTCCATCTTCATGTGTCAGGCAAGGCGCTTGTCCTCCCCCAAGGGATCTATAGACTGTTAGAAATTATCAGGGGAACATTAGCTGCCCTCCAAAGGTAACCCTGGCCAGACTGGAAAAGGGGAAGGCTCAGGAAGCAGATTCCAAAGGAAACATTAGATGTTTGGCTTCATTCCTTTCAAGTTGGCTTTCAGCCTTATCTAAATCAACTCCCACAGCCAAAATGGGACTTTGGACCGAACATATTCAAACACTTAAATATTAATGTAAAGGGATCCTCTCAGAGGCCTTCGTGGTGTTGAGATTCCTCTGTTTTGTGCATTTAAGGCCCAGTTCTGGGTTTTATGCTCAAAGAACTGACAGAGGTGGCACCGACTTGGCAGGATGGATAGTTGCAGAGAAACTGCGAGGTTTTGGCATTGCCCCCAGGAACAACCCCACAGGCAGCACTGCTGAGCCAGGCGAACAGAGCTGAGGTTTCTGACCAAGCTTTTGCTCCTGGAAAGCTTCAGACTAGTTGGAGACACCTTCCTTACATGTCTGTCCCCCTGGTGTCAAGCTGAACTAGAGCTTTATAGCAGGAGACCTTTCCACCGTGCTTGACCCATCAGGAACTTCATTTCTTTCATTTACCTGGTTGTGCTAGGTCTCTGCTGTTTCTTTTCACTCCTAATTCTACCTCTCTGCCTGAAACACCAAGAGTAGGCATGTGGCAAGCAGCAGGTGTTTGCCCCTTGCCATTGGGACCGTGGTGGCCTTGGCAAACCCCTCACTGAGGAGAGGAGATGTGCTGCTCACCAGGACATCCGTGCTCCAGGCCAGTGCACCCTCCTGGTCTCAGCTCCGTCTCTTCTTTAAATAAAAGACAGAACATGCAGGAATGAGCTGCTACTGTGCTGCAGAGCCAAACGAACTTGTCAGGCTGCCAGGACAGGAATTTGGGAAGCCCTCCTTTTATTCCTTCCCTTTCTTTGTGCATGGAAATGAACTTGCCATCAGTAATTTGCTAGTGACTAAAGCTGATAAGTTTGGCTCCCTGCGGGCCCCTGCTGGGGAACAATATTGGCTTTTCTTCTGAATTACTGAGTGGAAGGCACAGAGAACAGGGTAGGGGCTCTGTCTGTTGCCTTTTTCTTGCTCAGAGCCGTGCACTGCCCTCCACACTGAGCTGTCCAGAGCCAACCTCTAAGGGAGACGTTAAAAAACCAAAAATCCAGAGTTATAGCTGGGCAAAAGCAGGAAAAACAAGCTATAGGAGCCAAAAGCTCCATGCTGATCTATCTGCCTTTACTAGCAGTTGCCGGAGCCCTGGCACAGGCTGCCCAGAGAGGGGCTGGGGGCTCCTCCTTGGGGATCTCCAGCAGCCGCCTGGACGTGGGGCTGGGCCCCCTGCTCGGGGTGGCCCTGCTGGAGCAGGGCTGGCACCACAGGGACCCGCAGCTGCCTGACACCACCAGCCACTCGAGGTCTTGTGAAAATTTTCAAGGGAAAAGGGGTGGGAGGGAAGGATTGTGTGAATGCTGTGTACATTCAAGAATTAAAGAAAAAAAAGACAGAGGGAAAGCTCTCTGCAAAGTCATACTGATCAGGAACGGCACAGATGGATCTCTAAAATCTTCGAGCAAAACTATAGGAGGAAAAATACTGCTGCTAGCTGCAATTAAATGTCACAATAAACAGCAGCTCTTTGGACCACAAAGGGCAAAAGTAGTTCAAATCTCACTCACACTAGACCTTTAGATGGGGTAAAGAATGCAAAGAAACCTGAGAACGAGCCCATATCTGCTAACAACTGGGCAATAAATACCCAGTTCTATGCATATCTATTCCCTGATATTTGTCAGCAAAAAGCTGCTCAACATCTGAACCTAAATCAGGGAGAGCTTAGTCTCAAAAATATTGAGAATAGCAGGAAATGGAAGACGTTTTTGAAAACTGTAGGTTGTTTCGAAGGTCTGTTTTTTTTTCTCGTTTTGTAATGAGAAGTTGTAATCCTGAAGTAATGCATCAAAAAGTGCTGATAACTTTTAGGAGTCCATCTGGGGATTCCTTATACAGTTTCAACACACAGTCCTTGTGAACTAAGATGTTTGCATGGAAAACAACTGACTATCTGCTCTAAAAAACCCTATAGGAGACTGAACAATCACACTGAATAGTCAGCAAGGCTTCAATATAACAGACCCTTGAAATTCCTACCTGGACGTGATGGGCTTTGAACACTCAAGTGATACCAACACATCAGTCACAAATGGCTCCAGGTTTTATTCCCCATCATCCAGCTTTCGGGACAAAAATATCAGCATGTTTTTCCTTCCATTATAACATCCTATAAACACTCCCTCACCTGTTGACATAGGGGCAGCATCGCTCCTGCTCTGCTCCAGCTTTATTGCTGTACCACTGCAGGTAGGAGAGGTAAAAGCCCAAGAAATCAGCACTGGTTTCACACCAGATCAACTGCTTAGTGAGGTTTTAATGAGGAGCCAAGTCCCAAACTGGATGCCCAGGCTAACTGATGGCTGGAGTGGGGGCTATAAGGCATCAAGAGCCTTGATGATGTTATTGAAGCTGTTACTGCCACCCTTTGCTGTAACTTTCATTAAAGCAGAGGGGGCAGAAGAAAATAATGAGGTTCCTGCACCTCAGCTCACCATTCACAGTTGAGTCCACCTGAATGTCATAGGATAAATACAGGATAAATGGAGATTTATCCTACCCTAGGAGAGGCGGGAGGGAAATGACTTCAGAAACGTCCCCCTCCCTTCCTAAACAAGATACCTTGTTTTTAGAGAACTAGAAAAATTAAAATTGATTAAAACTCTGCAAAGAGCAAATTTAGACAAAAACAGAAGACTATGAGCTAGTATCTAAGGGCTATGAGCAGTATCAGCTGATCTGCTGAGCTTTCAGATCAGCATTTCAACTTACTTTGTTTTAATTTCCACACCTGTTTTCTTTGGCATCACAAACTCCATCTGTCGGAGTTTGCGATGTGGAGCCAACACCTCTGCATCTTTTGGGAGGGGACTGAGCTCCTTATCTCCCCTAGGGAAACATAGTCTCTCTGAGGTGCCTTCAACTCCCAAAGTATTGCTCGGCTCTTCTTGCCACTGGTACAAACTGGTACCACTGGGGTTCCTGCGCACAGCTTCAAAGGCCCAGTGCTTTCTGCCCAGTTGTAGCCAAAAACATATTTGCCGAGACAGACACAGAGTTGAATCAAACCTGTTGGGTAGATTTGCTCCACCGTTTCAATTTGCCCCCAATCCAAGATGCTTGACAGCACTGTCAGTCCTACTCAGGTGAGAGATGGCAATGAGATAACCCAGAGGAAACTGAAAGAGTCGTGCCCAAATGCAGGGAAAACTACAGTCTGAAGCCCTAAATGATAACTTAGATTACACAAGAGTCTTCATGCAACTTAATGCATCAATTCTTTTTAAATGTGGAAAAAAAAAAAAAAAAAACTCCTCCCCCCCCCCCCCCCCCCCCCCCCCCCCGCCTTTTCTTTTTCCATAGCTACTGGAAATCAAAAATCAGTTTGTGCAGTGATCGTTCTTCATGGCTGGCAAAAAACTGTTTTATTCTCCTGCATATCCAGGACTCACGTGCAGCTCCTGGGCCATCCCAGATGAGAAAATAGAAGCAGAGCATTGCATGAGGTTAATCTGGACTACACACACAAAGCAATTATTTCCTCTAAGCCAATCAAGGATTAAGGCTAATGAGTATCCCTGCATCTTGTAACAGTCCTTTTAGAGAAATAGAATCGGATGGAAATAGCTTGAGGGGACCCTTCCTCCCCCCCCCCCAAAGAAAGCTTGTATTAGTCTTTGGGTGATGGAGTAAAATTAGAAATGCTGAAGAGAGCATCACTTACCTGTCGTAGAATGACCATGGTTTCTGTATAAACACATCAGCAATCACCAGGAATGAACCTAAAGCAAAAGAAATTGGCAATTAATGGACCGACACCCTGACTCATATACCCCCTCCTGACACCGATGGGTCAGATCCATCCCCTCGGCATGGAAGAAGGTTAGGAGCACTTTAACTCCTAATGCTTTCATAATATTAATTCCAGACAGCGTGAGACAATCCTCTAATACACCAGGATTAATGCCTGCACGGTGATGAATGAGACAGGGACTGGAGGTTGCTTATGCAAGTGGTGTTTTGTAAACGGAGTCCTAGAAAGTTATCCAAAGATTAACTGGCAAACAGGCTGATGCTGATTTCTTGCACGTACCACCAAATCCCAGGGTACGAGTTAATGCATGTGAAGAGCTGCCCTGTCTTTACTGCTCAAAAGGCTGGATGGACTGATCAACTTCTAAGCAAAACTGCTTTCAGGAGGGCAAAGAAAAGACCAAGCCCTCCACCGTAGCCCACAGATAATATCTGCATTAGGCAGAGCATCTCTACGTTCTGTCCCTGCCTGTTGTACGTGCTGTACCTTTGTGGGATTTGCATGTGCTTTACATAGGAAAATCCTATGCTGCTCTTGGGTTTGTGCTTCCTGGGGTGTGGTGTCACCTCATGATGCTCCCAGCATGAAATGGGTTTGGTCTCTGTGAACGAAAAATGCTTTCAAGGAATTAAATTTCTGCAGCTTTTAATCTCCAAGTCATCCGTACTCCATGGCAATCAGCAATTGTTAAATTTATGATGCGGAACGTTTTCCATAATAGTAAAAACTCTCATGCCTTAGAAAATAGGCAAAAAGGCACACTTTCTGAGAGCTACAAGTCCCACGAGACACAGGGGATGTGAAAGCTGATGAAAGATGATCTTGAAGGACACAAGACATTTCCCTTATGGCGACAGAATGGTCCAGACAAGTCATACAAAACCAAATATTTTGTATCAGGTTTCAGCCATATATTTTATTTTTGTGCTTTCCCAGCTAAAAGGAGAACTTTTATGGGAGGAGTGAAGAAAAAAGAAATGCCTTTGGGGGGTTGGACCTGATGATCTCTTGAGGTCCCTTCCAACCCCTACAATTCTGTGATTCTGTGTCTTTCCACCCCCCTCAACCATCTCCAGGTGAAACATCCCAAAGAGACACAATATGGGACGGACTCAATCCCACAAAACAAGGAGTTGTTTGGAAAACATTCAGACCAGCTACATGATCCCTCTGCACTGCCTGCCTCTTCTTTCCCTGGAGAAGGAACTGGTGTCCTGGTGCAGTCAAGGCATCACTCCTCGTCAGGAAATACACACCAGGCAGTTTAGCCAAATTTTGGCCGCAGGCCATATTTAATGAATTGATTTTGCTTTCTCTAGAAGATAGATGACTGGTAGAAAATCATGTGCCCACTTAATATCTGAAAGGCTGTGAGGCAGTTTTCCTAACTCTCCATTTGAATCTTCTCTGTAGCACTTTAAATTATTCCCCTTTCCAGCAGTCTGAGTTCCTGGGTTGTGGGACATCTGCTCTGGACAAGTGATCTTCTAGATGTTTGCCTCAGTTTCCCTCTCCAAAAAAACAGAGATCTCACCCAACAAGGTAGCTCGTAAGTATTCCATTCATTACTGATTTGCATGTTAATTAGCTGAATGGCCTCAGCGTTGCAAAAACCATTCATGGGCGATCTCTTGCACAGGATGGGCTAGACCCAGAGGTTCAGGTCTCAGAACTGCTTCTTCATTATTCACCCTTTTTCACCTTCACTTCCTCACTTGTTCAATACTCCATAAGTTCACTCAGGTTGCTGTTGCAAGGGAGGTTGTATGTAAGGGGCAATCAGCTTTCCCCAGGGAAAACCCCAAAAGGGAAGGGCCCGGCACGCAGCAGACTGCCCTCCCTGTTTTTTCCACAGGGGTCAGTAAGAAGGATTGGGCTTGTCTGAGCACCAGGGAGATCAGCTGCCCTCTAATTCATGGGGCCCCGGTGCAATGAAGCAGCCATCTGGACCCTCCAGCCCTCCTTGGCAGGTAAGCGTAGGGAACATCATTCCCACCCTTATCTCTGTGTGGAGCTGTACAGCTGCTTGTGGTGCAGAAATGATCTAGGTTAAACAAAATGTACCCGCCATCTCTACAATATCACCCGCACATAAAACAAAAGCATGAAGGCACCCCTCCTGAAAGCCTTTTTTTTTTTTTTTTTTTTTAGTTCGGTTCATTTTGCAGCTTTCTGGGCATCACTAGCTGAGCATGATCTAAAGCGACCACCTAAAAGAGGCAAAAATGTGAGGCTGAGGGGGCTTGAAAGACCCTAAACTATATCTAGATGCAGAGAGATGTGTGACATGGAATGCATATGCCTCTGCAAGCAGTGGTTACCAGAGGCCAAGGAGAACATCAATACAAGGCCTCCACACTGGTGACCTCCTCCATGACTTTCTTGTTGATTCTGAAGACATCCTGATTGCAAGAGCAAGGGGAACCCAACAGAGCTCAGCTCTGGAGGAGTCCAGACAAAGCTACTCCCCTGCAATTGCAAAGAAGGGGGTTGCTTTTCCAATCTGTTTAACTGGCATTTCTGCTCGCCTTTTTGGCACTTTAGGACCAGAATCCAACCACATGACCAGCCACACTGCTTGGGGTATCACCACACAATGCTAATCTTCCAGAGCAAATGCCCATTAAGCACTGGCTAGGAGAAATTCAGATCTTTCACTCTAAGTGCAAGTTCTGTTCCTTTCGCTTGACGTCCCACATCTCACATGATTTTCCCATCTGCAAATGCAATGAAGAAAATGAATAATTAATTTATAGGGTTCACTGATATTCAGTGACAGCCTGTCCCCTGCTCACCCAGCTTGGTGTAAAGCTTGATTTGGGGAACACCCCGGGCACCTAATAATGTGAAAAGCCAAGAGAATTGGCTGTTGATTCACTGCTTTACTTCTACTTCATTTGACTGGCAGACGTGTATTGTACCACCCTAGCTGAGCAAAGAGATTTAACACACCAATGCTCTCTGCACACTGCTGCTTTCACCTCCTGCCCTCCAGCAAGGGATCCGAGAAGGATTAAAAATTTTGCAATGTTTTTTACTGTTCATCTGAGAAATGGTAAATAAAAAGAAGGTCAGACCTATGCCTTTGGAGACAAAGTGACCTTGACCTTACTAAAAGCAGGATTCAGACTGGAAAGAGAAACAATGGCTCTTGAATGAAATTAAAGTAACAAATCCACCAGTTTTGGGGGTCTCTAAGCATTGAATGTGCATGACAGCAAGCAGAGAGGAAGGGGGCAATGTTACTATGTACCACCCATTCTGCTCCATGTACTGCTGAAAGCTGGCATGCTTGGGAAGCTACCGCAGTTTATATTCTTCCTTGAGCCCTTCATCAGAACCAGGGCTTTGAGGTCAGAAGATGCTAGACCATGAAACTGAATACAGCAGCCATCCACGTTCTTCTTGGCTAACAAGTGTCTTCCCTGCTAGCTTGATCCAAACACATCAACAGACACAATCCACCACTTCTCTAGGTAATTAGCTCCAAAGATCAAACCATCCTTTTTGTTTAAAATGAAGTATCTTCTCATTTGTGTCTGGGAAACTTTTCCCAAGAGGCACGTGCCCTAGCTTTGATGGCATGCTGCATCCTCTCCATTGTATGGCCTGTGTCTGTTGGTTTGTGAGAGCATCAGCATCTGCTCTGTGCTCCCTGTGAAGGCACTTACAGCCTCCTCCCAGTCCTTCTCACTCTGTTGATCAATGAACTGAACATCAGACTCTCATAATGAAAACTCTACAGTTTCTGAGCCCATCTTGGATAGAAACATAGAATCATGGAATGGTTTGGGTTGGAAGGGACCTTAAAGATCATCTAATTCCAACCCCATGCCAGGTGCCCTGCCTGGGCACTGCCAGGGCTAGGGCACCCCCAGCTCCTCTGGGCAGCCTGGGCCAGGGCCTCAGCGCCCTCAGAGGGAAGAATTTCTTCCCAACGCCTCCCCGAAGCCTCCCCCCTGCCAGGCTCCAGCCGGTGCCCCTCGTCCTGTCCCCCCAACCCTGACCAAGAGTCCCTCCCCAGCTTTCCTGCCCCCCCTGCAGGCCCTGGCAGGCCGCTGGCAGCTCTCCCCGGGGCCTTCTCTTCCCCAGGCCCACCACCCCCAGCTCTCTCAGCCTGGCCCCACAGCAGAGCTGCTCCAGCCCCTGAGCATCCTCGCAGCCTCCTCCGGGCCCGCTCCAGCAGCTCCGTGTCCTTGTGCTGGGCCCAGAGCTGAACGCAGCGCTGCAGGGGGGGCCTCCCGAGAGCGGGGCCCAGGGGGACAATCCCCTCCCTCACCCTGCTGCCACGCTGCTGCTGCTGCAGCCCAGGGCACGCTTGGCTTTCGGGGCTCAAAGCTATGTGAGGGGCCATGGGTTCACCCCTCACCTCAGTTGAGGAGAACCAAAACTTTGTATCTTGTTAGACGATGGCTTTAGCTTCTCGTGTGGTGCTTAATGCATGAGACTCAGCACTGTCCTGGCTTTGGACTGATATGTTGATGGTAATGGCCATCCACTTATACCTCCCTCTCCCTTGACACAAATATCTTCCTCCAAGAGACTCGCAAGCACTCCCTGAGCGAGCAAACAGGATGAGATATAACCTCTCTCGTGATGGAGACGTGGGGACACGGTGAACATCACCTAGCCAGCAAACCACCTGTCGCCGTGCTGAGAAAGTTCCCTTCTTTACATTTTAATTGCCGCCTCCGCATGAAGGGATCAGCCTGAGGTCAGGCTGACAGGTGACAAGAGGAACGCGAGGAAGCTGTCACCTCAGCAAGGGAGGTCACAGAACCCATAAGGTGCAGAAAACATGGGAATTACCCATTTCACCATCTCACGTGAGCAGTGCATCCATGATGCAAACTGTCTGCAGGCACTTGCATGCCCTGGGAGATGATTAGCACAGTGTTTCTTACTGGAAAAACCCTGATCCAAGTTCACTGAAAGGAAGAAAAAAATTGTCTTTCCTACAGCCTTTTGATCAGACCTGGAGTGGCCACCAGATTTCCAGTTAACACAGTAATGCTGATACTGGGAGGCAGAAGAACAGCTGCTTTGAACAAGGGATGCATTTGGGTGGAAAGAATAAATTCCCCTTCAGTTGTGGGTCCTGCTGCATGGAAAATGGGGAAAAACTGAAGTTCAGGCAGAGCTGCAAGGTGACACATAAAGGCCTATGTGATAATGAAGGGTAAAGACCCCTCATGAAGACTTTGGTCCCCACAAGGGCTCCCCACGTCTCCCTAGTCATCAATGCACATGATGCAACTAAACAACAGCCTGCAAGGGTTGTTTCAGGGAACACACAGATTAGATTTTTCTATAGCTACTTCTACAACGTTCAGCATTGCAGCACTGAGAGCCACAGGATTAGCTCCTAATTAGATTTCAGGGTGCTCCCATCGGGCTTCTCTTTCTGGTGTGGGTGGACGATGTTCCCAGGGAAGACCTGGTAAGCTTTTTTTTTTCGTTGTTGTTACAAGAAGAGATGCTTCAGTTATCCCATGAAGATCAAGTCCAGGATCTCCAAGCCCAGAAACTTCCAGCTACTAGAAGCAAAACGTACCCTCCCTACAGAGAAAAGCACAGTCTGCTAATCAATTAACCAAATAAGTTAAGGGAGAAAAGACTGCCGACAGCAAGGTGGGCTATTGCAGTAAAATAGCCCAAGGGTGTGAGCAGAAGTGATGCATTATTTACACAGATAGTTTGCATTTCTGTCCTTTTTTTTTTTCTTCATGCAAGTAGCTCAAGGAAGAAAGTGCAAAGCTAATGCACACTGCAGTCTGTTATTCTGCAAGTGCAACTGAAACCCAAGGAAATGATTCTCGTAACTGAAACCACCAATAAATAGGGTGTAATCTACTCAACACGAGTGACTGAGGGGTGTCAGGGGTTGGGCAGTAGGTAGAATTTCCAGCCAAAGACTTTAGCGCCCAAAACCAGGACCTGATTTTCAACTGACTTCAGGCAGAACTGAAAGCTTCTAAAATATTTTGCTTTTCTCTAAAAATGAGCAGTTAAACCACGTCCTGAGCTCTTCACACTGGTTGTAGAATCAGAGAATGGTTTGGGTTTGAAGGGACCTTAAGAGATATCTAGTTTGTTCCCCATGCCCTAGCAGGGACATCTTTCACTACATCAGGTTGCCTGAAGGATAAACCTGGTCAGGCTGACTAAGGGTCAGCTAAAAATGTAAACAGGGTTGTTTCTGCTGACCCATCTAAAAAACTCACTGGCCAGAGCCCCAGCAGTGAGAACTGTCAGAGACACAACCGACTTCGGAGCAACTGTGTTATTTCCACAAGCTGACAATCAGGGCACCACAAGACACCGAGGTTGTGATATCTGGCTGTGACGTGATTTAGAAGACAGCAGGTGGAAAGAATGTGATCCTCCGTGCCTTCCTCCACCAGGAGCTGCAGGAATTCATCCCTGCCCGTGACAACAGCTCCAGGCTGTGCCATCCTGTTCACCTCTGCAAAGCATTGCATCAGTGAGCAAAATGACCGTGGATGTTCAAATCCAGCTGCAGGACCTCCGAGTCTCCTTGGTGCCCTTCAAGCCAGTACTGGTCTCCTAAGAGAGTTACCCAAACTCTTTCATACTTTGGATTAGGGCAAGCAAAACCATTCCCCAGAAAGCCTTACATTATACACATGTTCAGCTGTGCTGAGGGTGCATGAGTGCAACATGAAGTTAACACTACATATTCATAAGATGTTTCTAACAGTATGTCCTGGTTTCAGTTAGGACAGAGTTAATTTGCCTCCTAGTAGCTGGCAGGGTGCTATGTTTTGGATTAGGATGAGAACAGCGCTGATAACATGCTGATGTTTTAATTGTTGTAGAGCAGTGCTTACACCAAGCCAAGGACTTTTCAGCCTCTCTCTGTCCTGCTAGCGAGCAGGCTAGGGATGCAGCAGAAGCTGGGAGGGGACAGACCCAGGACAGCTGACCCAAACTGGCCAAAGGGGTATTCCATACCATCTGACGTCATGCTGAACAATATATAGGGGTGGCTAGCCGGGGTGGAGGTGTGGCCGGCTGCTCGGGGATAGGCTGGGCATCGGTCAACGGGTGGTGAGCAATTGCATTGTGCATCACTTATTTCGTACACATTATTACTATTAATACTATTATTATTATTATTATTGTTGTTATTCTTTTCCCTGTCTTAATAAACTGTCTTTATCTCAACTCACAGGCTTCACTTTCCCGTTTCTCTCCCCCATCCCGGAGAGGGAGGGGGGAGGGTGAGCGAACGGCTGTGTGGTGTTTGACTGCCAGCCGGGCTAAACCACAACACAGTATTACAGGAAATAAAACTAATTCAAAGACACATCAAGCATTAGGATATGATTTTAAACAGAGCTCAAGACAAAAGCAAATGCTTCCCCAAAGCCAAGTGCCCATCCTGTAATTAACTTGATACCTAGGAACAGTGCAAAGTGGTGCCTGAGCATTTCTTCGCCTGCCCCAGGCCACGTGCACAGATCACAAGAGCGCTGGGAACTAATTTGGGTGTCATCAGTGTTTATCCAGACTAGTTTGGGGTCCATCGAGTAAGATAAAATCATGCAAAACCTAGAACGGGATTTCATTAGTACACAGCTCTGCCATGGCTTTCTGCACCAAATCAGCACACATCCTCCCCTCTGCTGTGATAATGTTGACATTTAGTTGATTTTGTGGTTCTCAGTCTTTTTTTGTGTGTGTGCTCCAAGTCCCATCTGACAGCCAAAGGGATCGAGCTGTTCGGATTCATCACTGCATTTCATCCCGTCAGCAGGGATCGCCTCCATGGCTATGGAGACAAATGGGTGCTTCCAAAGTCTGATTCACTCGATCTGCTGGAGAAGTCAGCGTTATTTCTCTCCATGGACTCCAGAGGAAGCCTGAGGCAGCTGGTTTTATTTGGATATCCCCTCCTCTGCCCCATCTGTGTGCTCCCTGAGCATCCGGGAATATGTCAGAAGACATATTGTGCCATATCACATTTATCTGACCCTATGGGATTGATGTGGCCCTCAGACCACCACTTGAAGGGTCTTGGTAGTGGTACCCCACAGCGAGACACCTCATCTGAATGAGCCCCATCCACAAAGGCTGCTTTAGAGCAAGAAACCAGAAAACTCCCTCCTCTGAAGAGTCAAAGAATTAATACTCAGCCTCTGTTCTTCTGAGAGCAGTCGGGAAATGGGCATCAAATTTTTAAGCCTCCAGCAGGAAGTTGAATAGATTTGCCCTGCATTCAATCCCTCTGCCAAGCCCAGCAGGTAGAGGAGCTGAACAAAAGGCCTGACCTTTTCTCCTCCCTTTGCTTTCAAGAAGCTGGAGCAGAACAATGACTCTCAGTGGCATCCGATCCCAGCTCGCCCCAGACTCCCGAGGAGGGCAATTTCCCTTTGTGCACCAGCCTCTACTGGCGACCGAGTATTTTTCAACAGTAATGAATCAAATAAAGTATCCTTTGGCAAGGCAGGCAGGTGTAATTTGAGCATAAGCCAGACCTAGCAGACTGAATGAATCTAGGCAAAATGCTGCACTCGCAACTTGGCCTAAGGCAATTTGTTTTCATCCCTTCTTTATGAACTCCCAGTCTTGCTAGGACCTATAAGCGGGGCATAGCACTGGCCAAGAAGATACGAAGAATGAAGCCGGTATGTGAGCCTGAGGGTGATTCAGCCCACGAGCACACTGTCCAGGCTCTCCTCCTTGGAGCAGGACTGTCCTGCATGGTGCTGGCCCGTATGGGAAGTCATAGAATCACAGAACCATGTAGGTTGGAAAAGACCTCCAAGATCATCTGGTCCAACCACCCCACTACCACCAATGTCACCCACTAAACCATGTCCCTAAGCACCACGTCCAACCTCTCCTTGAACACCCCCAGGGACGGGGACTCCACCACCTCCCTGGGCAACCCGTCCCAATGCCTGACCGCTCTTGCTGAGAAGAAATGTCTCCTCATTTCCAGCCTGAACCTCCCCTGGCACAACTTGAGGCCATTCCCTCTGGTCCTATCACTGGTTACCTGTGAGCAGAGGCCGACCCCCAGCTCCCCACCCCTTCCTTTCAGGCAGTTGCAGAGAGCAATAAGGTCTGCCCCGAGCCTCCTCTTCCCCATCCCAAACACCCCCAGTTCCCTCAGCCACTCCTCACAGGACTTGTGTCCCAGGCCCCTTGTTGGTCCAGAGCACACGGGGACATCTGCAGACATGCTGGAGGTTGACTTCAGCTTATTGTGTCCTGCAATGAACACATGGATCTGGGAGGAGACTCAGGAGTGGCACATCCTGGTTTGCACCAGGCTGAGGAGGCAGCAACCTTCAGAGCTGCCTGGGCTCTGCCAGCCCTGCGGCTGAACCACAGCCGTTAGCCCTTAGCTCAGACAAAGGTTTAATCTTTCGGTGACATTGCTCAGGCAGTTACAAAGACTGTGTCTGTAATCTGAGAACAACACCATGAAGATCCAAGGGAAGGTGTGTATACATATCTATACCCTATATAGAATGATACCTATATCCCCTAGGTATATACTCTGGCCTGGTATATCCCCTAGATATATACCGTATATTGCTGGCTCCAGCTAGGAACAGCTAGGCCATGATACGAAGGAGGAGGGACTGCGTTATCTCCTTAGTGCTCCCAGCTTTAAATTTTCTGAATCTGCAAGAGCAGAGGCCTTTCTCCACAACAGAGGGAAGGAGAAGGAGCAGAGCATGGCAGACTGGGACCAAGACCCCAATATAACATTTGTGGGGTGCTAGGTGAGTTGTCCTGTGGCACACCAGGAGCTGGTGTAGTTTTGGTGGGACTTAAGTAGTTGGGATCCTTCTAAATCCCATGAGATATTCCCTTTTAGAGCAGTCTCTATGTGAGCTACCGTATGGCAGAGTTAGGAGCTGAATGCCAGACTAATTGCAGTTCAATAACTTAATTACTGACCCACTGCTGGTTTGTTTTTTTTTTTTTTTTGATTTTTTTTTTCCTATAGAAAGGTTCATTAAAGAGAGTCTTTACTGCAGCCACTATTGCAGTAATCACTCCAGCAAGCTGTGTTATTCACTCACAAATCCCAGGCAATTTACAGAGGAGGGGATGATGCTATCCTCATTTCACATGGAGGGAAACTGAGGCACGGAGGGATGACGTGACTGTCCCCAAGGTCACACAGGAGGCCAAGGGCATACCAGGAAGGTGCACCGTTCCTCTTGTAGACACCAAGTCTGAGCCTACAACTCCAGATCCAACTGCCTGTAATAAAGGCAGCTTCCCTGCCCTCTGTCCTTAAATTGTCCTAATAAGCTGCTGTCTCACCCTCTACTCTTGCTGCTCCCTAAGACCTCCAAGGTCTCCAAGTCCAACCATCAACCTGGCCTACTGAGCTTTGCTTGAAAAAAAAATGTACAAACCAAGTGGAAACTCAGCTCTGCTTTTTCAGGGTGCCATCTTCACTAACAGCAATCGCCATTGCATCCCTCGGGGCACCATGAGGCAGCGCCAGAGACATCAGCCCTGTAATAGCCCCGCCGAGATGGGGACAGGAGGTTCCTGACTCATCGGCTGCACACGCAGGATGTCGTGTCCATTTTGCAGCTGAGGAATCTGAGTCACTGGTTTTTGCTCGGTCTTTTGCTCTTCGTGTTTGGTGGGGTTGCAGTCGCTGGCAGTGCTTGGGCATGTGGGCATCACCTGGCTGAGCTGACACTGTGCTTGGACATCTTGGTCATAACAAGGTTTAGACTACAAGGCACAAGTGCTAGGTGTCGTGAAGGCATGTAGCAAAAGTCAGTGCATCCCTGAGCAGCCTGGCTGAGCGAAGAACTGGAGGCTCCAAGAGATGAAGTGACTTTGCCCTATGCCAAGTTCCCACCTGGCGAACAACAGAGCCAGAAACACTGCTAGATGTCCCTCTGTCAGCAGCAGAGCTGACAAAGCCTCGTTTACAACCATAAAACTCCAATCCATTTTATTTCCTGGCGGTCACTAGTGCACAGTCCCATGCAGGTGGGACATCCAGAACAGCTTTCGCACCCCACCGGGGCTCTTCGGGTCTGACAAGGGCTGGCATCCCTCTGCAGGACACCAATTTTCACCCATGCCTGCGTGCAGATTTTCACAAAGTGCCCAGGAACTCGCTTTCCTTGCAGCAGAGCTGTCAGATTTGGAGTGAACTTGGCCAAGAAACTCCCCTGTGATTACGTGACACATCGCAAGAGCCGGGTGGCGTGACCACAGAAGCCTCATTTCCTATGGAAATCAGACTAGATGAGCAAGTCAGCACTAATCAGGGACTTCGTTTATTCCCCTTTTAACGAGCTGCTCCATTCCCACCCTTGTTTGCAGTACATTGAGGTATCCCTTCGAGGAAAGGGGTGGCTGTTACTATTTGCTATTTGCTCTCAGCTCCACGTAAGAAATGGGTGTTGCTGGAGACAAGCCACTGTTCCTGCTCTGAGTTCAACATTTTTACCTAATATCTTCCTGGAGCTTTGTGATGGGAAGTCAGGGTATGTTTTGCAGTAGTCTGCTACCAAACAGATATAACAGGGTGCTGGGGGAGATCCAGAGGATTATTTCTAAGAGCAGTAAGGCTGTTCAATGGACTTTCTCCCTCTGCTACCCACCACCCCTAACAATTAACAGGACTCATGATTTGCCCCATCATGGTGTCGCAACCTCATGTGGCTCTCACGGAGATTTGGCCAAGACGACTGGGTGCTTGCATGTCCCCTTTGGGTGCAGGCATGGCATTTAGCCATGGGGACAACAATGCCTTGCTGGAGTAACGCATTTGCACTCTTAGAAACTCTCCTCAGCCACCAGATTGGGCTGATCTGCTCATTAATTGTTTATAGGACGCTGCGTATTGCTTTACTGAGTTACATAAAAGGTCTAATAGCTCCTGCCAGGGCTCCTGACCCCTGGGCGGGCTGTGCCAAGGCATCCCAAGTGCTCTGAGGTAGTCGTGAGCCCTGAAAAGCTGCAGAAACCAAAGGAATTTGTCCATTTATTTATTTTTTTGGGGCTCAAGGTTGCTGTAGCATCACCAGCCCATGGGGGCACATCTGGGAGCTGTCTCAATAACACCAGTAATTCCAGCAATATGACGTTTGCATACAAAAAAAAAAAAAAAATAAAAATAAAAATAAAAAATAAACAAAAAATGTGTAAAGTCAGCTCTGCCCCAAGTTTTCCTGGGCTTTCTGTCCCAGGCTGCAGCACAGTCAGACCACAGGAGTCCTGGCTCTGTTATTCCACGGGGATTGAAGGCAGCCAAGAAGCTGAGCTCCAGGACAGATGAGGATGGTCTTCTTCACTGCCTTTGTGTTCAGCTCCTCAAGGGTTTTAAGAAAGGCTCTTGCACGGGGATTATAGCTAAAATAGCCACCCCATTTATTTCTCACCCCATTTGTTTCTCCGGACTGAGACCTTCTGCAGGCTGTAGGAGAGACAAATACGGCGCACCCGGGTGCTGGAGCCTGTTTCAGCACATGGTAAATCTGCTGGCCTCAATGGCTCCGATCCAGCCAAGCCAAGGGATGAGAGGAAGCAGGACAAAAATAGCAGGGACAGCACAAAGTAGTGGCAGGCACCACTGATGCTGGAAAACACCCTCAGACTCAGATTAGGGGGCAAAGGTTTGATGGACTTCAGCTGGGCTTGCAGGGCTGCTTCCAAACCCCTACAAGATGCAGGTGCTGAACCCCTCCATCCTAAAACATCAGGAGGTCCCCTCCATCACCCAATGATTATGGCAGGGAAGATTTTCCCCTGGTGCCTTCAGGGCCTCGTGGAAATGGGGTTTTGTGCATTGATTCCCTTCCCACAAGAAGCAAGAAAAGCATCCCACGTGCTGCGATACAGGGCTCAGCAAGGGTATGGGGGGATGCTTCCTGCAGGGCACTGCCTTCATCATGACGTGATTTTCTTGTTGGAAGGTGGGACGGTTTGTGGGTGCCCCTTTCTGTCCCACTGAAGCTGTCTGCTCCCACGTGAGCACTGGGCAGCTCTGGGGTCCACAGGGAACTACATGCAAACCCTGCCCTTCCTAGCCATGAGCTGGCTGCTCACAGCATCTGTGGCAAGTCCTGGGGGGCCTGTGTGGGACCTGATGCAGAACCGGTAAAAAATCCAGTAAGCTGCCATCATGAAAGCTTTTTCAATGGGAAAGAAAGAGAGCAGGCTTTATTTCCCTCAGCCCTCACAATACTGCTACTAAAGGGATGAGACCGACACCTTATCTCCTCTGAGGCAGCTAAGTGCATGGAGGCAAATATCTCAGAAGAATTGTTTCAAAGATCTCAGGGCACGAACAAGCCTTTGTGAGTGAGGCAGGAGCTCAGGAAGCACTCATCTATGTAAAAAAGCCCACACTGGATCCAGTTTGTGGGCTGGCTCTACTGTGTTTCTCTGATTATGGCCAACAGAGGATGCCCAGGGCAAAAAATAAATAAATAAAATAAAAACAAGGTGTTGATTCACTGGTACTTCTCCCTAATACCCCACCAAACTCTAATAATGCAGCTCAAGAACTTCTGGAGCCAAAGGCGGGTGGCTTTTTTTTTAATATATATTTTGTAGCTTTTGAAAGCCTTCTCGTTGATGAATTTGTCCAGCTGCTTTTTAACCCATGAATTCTTTTAGGATACACAACATTTTTTGTTAAGGAGTGTGACAGATGTCGGGTTGGGTGAACTCTTGTTTGCTTTCAGCCTGGTCTCTGTTAGTTCTGTCTGATGCTCCCTTCTATTTGTATTACACAGGAAAACAAGAAAACTTGGGGAAATCCTTCCTTTCTCTGAACTCTCCCTAACCAACCCACATCATTTTTGGAACGGAGGGATGAGAACAGCACTCCGTAGTCCAGTGGACTCACAGGTGCATAACGCCAGTTCACTTTCCATTCCTCTCCTCTACCATCTGATTTGCCTTTTTTTTTGTTGTTGTTGTTGGGTTTTTTTTGTTATTACTAGAAGTGAGATAAGTCAACAGAGGAGTGAAATGTGCTCTCTGGCCAACAACAAGTACCTTGGGCAACATACAACGGCTTGGTCCCATGAGATCAAGCTTGATCCCAAATCTAGCCCAGCCCAGCCCAGGCAGGGCTCAGAGCAGATTTTCCCTGTGCCTCCATGTCTTAGGCAGGTGAGTCCTGCTCAGCATTTGCAAAGCCATCTGAGATTGAGGGTATTTCACAGCTGTAACCTGCAAGCCCGACAAGACTAAAGCGTAGTATTTCTAAAAGTCTTCACATTTACTGCTTGTCATTGACAGTTACCTTAATCCAGGTGCTGTAGATACCCACTGCTTTCTATTTATTCTCTTTTCCCACTCTTTACCTTGTGCCCGTCCTCTCTCCAAGCATCCTAGCTTCATCCTGCCCTTTCCACAGCCAGGAATGGCTTTGCCTCCTGGTCCACAGCTCCCATCACACAACCTGGTGTCCCATCAAGTGGGGAGAGGACAAGACTTGTGCTTATGGCAAGACCAGGACTCATGGGTCTCAGTTTTGCCAACACTCAAAACAACTCAGGCACATCCTCCTGCAAGCCTTTCTTCCTCCACACACCTTAAATTTGGAGGCCAGGCTGCCTGGGCAGCAGCAACAGCAGTGGGAACCTCCACCCACGGCAGCCTATTAAGTCTGTAATCAACCTCAAGCATAAATTTTTACTCCGTGCACATGGAAACTGTTTTCAGGTCTTCTGCACCCTGGCCAAGCACCAGGTTAGTACAGCATTTTAAACGTGGGGTAGGGGATGGATGGCAGCTGGGAACAAGAAGTTTCCTGGCGTGGGGACCCCACAGTCCCAAACACACCATCCTGTCCCGTAGCAGGCTCTCCTTTGCCAAGCAGAGCATTTCTGAGCACAAAGCTCCCCTCCCCGCTGTCTGCACATCCTGCCAGCCCCTTGGTACGGTGACACTCGTCCCACTGAGCTTCGGGAGCAAGAAACCCCTGGCAGGTTTTTATTTATTTTATTTTTTTAAGGCGAAGAGCAAAAGTCACCATTTCTCCTTCCACCCTCAGAAGGGACCAGCAGGGATGGTCTGGCAGGGAGCCGAGGCAGCAGCTGCTACCTGGCGGCGTGATTTTGGTGGAGAAAACCAAAAACGTGCCTGGAACTGCAGCTTCCTCTCCCTCTGCCCCTTTCTGCCACTCTGCAGCTCCAGGAAAGGCTTTGAAAACAACCTACGAGAGCTGACAATGCCTTCATTAATCACAGCGTAATCCTTTCCATGGCAACCCGAGGATTGCGAAGTCACAAGTTAGCGAGCACAAGAGAGAAACGCTGTGCAGCAGCCCCTGCTCCGCGCAAACTTAATAAGGGGCAAGGTGGATTGGCTGCACGGGGTGGGGTGGGGGAGAAATGGGATAGAAATAACGGTGCTGTGGTAAAGGGGTTCATCTCTTGGCCTCTTTCAGATCTCGTAAATTTTTGTGTCGGTGAGGGGATGCTGTATCTTGATGGAGATACTCCAGCTGTACCCCACAAAGCCCCAGAATAACCTCTGGCCCTAAATGTTGGTTGTGCAGAAGCACAAAGCTCTCAGTAAAAGAGTCAGGCATGTTAAGCACGATTTGGACAAGTATTATGGCGATCAGCAGGCTCAGAGAGTGCAAAGCAACAGGTTAAAACCACTTGAGCATCAGTCAATGGGATGGAAGAGCTGTCCTGGTTCTGCCCTGGTTTGTCCCTGCTGTTCCTGCAGGACAGAGCTGAGGAGCAGGGCAGGGGAGCTTGCAGAGGGTCTCACAGGGAAACAGGTTTGGGCTGAAGCTTTGCCAAAAGCTCCCTCCCATACCTTCACCCCACCACTGCTGGGATCCTGCGGTCCCTCCCCTTATGGGAACAGAGATAAGACCCACAGCATCCTACAGAGCTCCTGACATCCTGAAGCAAGGCACAGATTAACCCCATAAGGCTGGTCCTTGCACATCCTTCTCCCTGGACTATGAAAAGAGGCGCACACAGCCTGGCGCTGTGGAAAGACCACCCCCAGCTCCTGCAGGAACCTTTAGTACTACAGGGACCACCAGGCAACCTTAGACCCACTGACCTGTTGCCCCTTAAACTCCCCCTCTGTGTTTTTTGGTACCAAACTCAGCTGGTGCAGCGCAGCCCCTGCGTGCAACACTGCACTCCCAAACCAGGCAGCAAAAATGCAAGCTGCTTTGTGGGAATCCCCGTCCCGTGCTGGCTCTCAGTCCCTGCCCAGGGATGGTCCTAATAATTTAAATACCCTGCGAAGGTGCTTAGCAGCACCGGTGTGACCCAGGGGACAAAACACAACCTGGGTGCGAGCCGTGCAATGCTGCAGCCGCGGGGAAATGCCTCTGTGTAGGGCAGCCCCAGCTGCCTGAGCAATTGAAGGGGCTGAGGATGGAAGGGGAGGGTCCTTCGTTCCCCAGCACAGGAGGGAAATAGCCCCCATCCCATGCCCTCGCTCACTGCTAGGTGACCCAAGCTCAATTAAGCAGCAGCTGGAAATTACCGAGGCACTAATCCGTGCTGCAGGAGCTGAGCTGCCGGCCATTCCGGGCAGGTTTGGGGGTTCCCCCGCTACGCCCAGCCCCTTCCCCGGGTTAGATCCGGGTTATGGGGTGGGCTAGTTGGCAAGCAGACCCCTCTGCAGCCCACCCCATCGCACCCCACCTACCCCATCGCAACCCCACCCGCGGCATCCCCAACCTTCAGCCGGGTTTCTCCCGGCTGCGCACCTACGGGTCCCCTTCTCCTTACCTTAACGGGGCATGGCCGGGGCCGGGGGGTCGGGTTTGGGGCTGGGGGAAGGGGCTCTGGTGCCCTACACCGGGCTGCTCTGCCTGCGGTAGGGAGCGAGGGCAGCGGCCGCCCTGCCCGCTGAGCTTCTTAGCAGGGGAGGAGCCGGCTTACAGCCAGCCCCTGGTGTGTGTGCGTGTGTGTGTCTACGTGTGTGTGTTTCTACGTGTGCGTGTGTGTGTGGATGTGTATGAGATCCTTCCAGCTTGGGGATAAATCGTTGGTCATGTTCCCAAGCATCCCAAACCCGCACCCCGCTGAGCCCCTGGGGGCTGCCCCCAGCCATGGTAGCCGGGGGGCTACGAGCCCTGCGTCTTGAAGACCTCGATGTCTGGAGCCCCGCTGGATTTTAGGGCAAACGGGTGGCTGGGAACAGCTCCCGGCCCCGTGGCTGGGGGCTCAGGGGTGTGCAAACAGCATCCAGGTCCCCCAGGATGGGGCCAGGAGCTGGCAGGTGTTCTGGTTTGAATGCACCAGCCTAAATTATAAATGCAGAAATTGGGAGAAACACTTAAGGATTGGGAAACGGTGCTGAGGCTTTGCCTGCAAGCTTAACTCTGCCCCTGCCCAAATCTGGGGTAGCGTCCTACCGTCCTCCTTCTCAGAAAGATGGGGTTGACTTTTAATTGTGCCATGAAACATCAGCAGGCTCCCTTGCTTTGATAAGAAGCACGGTGTTTTAGCTGGGGGATGTTGCAAGCCACACCTTGGGGTGTTAACACGAGGTGTTTCTAAGCTTTGCCCACCTGAAGTGTGCTTTGGCTTTGCTTTTCCCAAGGCTTGTGTGGGCTGAAGCACAGCAAGGGCTACGTGAGCCTGGAAATTAATTGGGAAAGGGGTTGATGCCCTTGGAGATCCTTCCTCCCTCCTCAAAAATCTCTTTTTTCAGCCCAAAGTGTGCCGGATAGCACCTGAAACAGCATCTCCTCCTGGAGACAGGGATAGCTGAATTTTTGTTGATGCCACAGAAGTAAGGGATAGTGTGAGGGAGCCTCCATCCCTAAAGGTGCACCAGGAACTCTGCTGAGAACGGGGGAAAAGCCACATCACGGCCACCCCATCCCTTCCCCAGCCCTTAGGAACTCCCTGCTGCCTCCCGGCCCTCTTGCAGGAGCCAGCTGTGACCAGACATCGCTGGTTTGAAGCCCAGCACCGATGATTTATTTATGGCCACCCACCTGGGTCCATGCCCAGTATCACTCAAGCCCTGCTCTGGGTGTCTGTGGGGTCTGCCTGTGGGTATTGGGGTGGGAAGCCGCAGGATAGAGGGGAGAAGGGTTCCAGCCCCATCTTGTGGCCATGCTGGGATGTTCCACCTCGGAGATGCTTTTGCAGATGGAAAATAGGCCTAACATGACAGTTTTGGTAGTTTAATGTTAACAAAGAGAAATTCCTAGCAGGTCGCAATGCTGGAGGGGTGAGGAGATGCTGCAGGAACCCTGGGGAGCCTGGGATGGGTCCAGTGAACCAAGCACATTAATAAAGCTCGGCAGGGCCACCTTGCACCCATCCGAAGGTTTCTGGAAGAACTCAGAGGCAGGGATTCTGAATAAAATATACCCAATTTATTTATAGGAGGTTTACAGCTGTACAACATTGGCTTTCTGTTTGGCCCGCTCTCTGATCTTGTGCAGCGTGACACATCAGTGCCTTTGGAGGTGAAGACAAGTCATAGCCTGGTTTAACACACTCACAACATGAAAAATAAAAAGGATTTCACAGAGTGCAATGGCAGGCTACTTGCAATCAATGAAATGATTCATGAAAAAATGGAAGATAAATCAGAGATATGTCCTACGCCATCTCGGGGGGACTGGAAAGTGCTTAGCAGGCTTATCAAGAAACCTTGAATATTTCCATTTGCTTCATTCAAAGAGAAAAGGCATCGAGAATCACAATGGCATTTCAATAACTGCCCTCCCCAGTCCACTCTACAAACAAAAGAAAAAAAAAAAAAGATATTTTTTGTCATTCCCTTGGAAATGAAGGGGGAAAGAAGGCTTCTAACTTAATATTTAAAAAAAAAAAAAAAAGAAAAAAAAAAGAAAAAAGAACAGAACTATTACTAATATTAAAAACTTTTGGTCCTGATATGGCAAGATGATGATTTTTTTTTTTTTGAAGAAGGTATTAAAAAGCTGCCTTTCTTTATGGCTTGATTCTCTGTAGAAGGAAGGAGCCTGGCCGTGGATGTCGGGGCATCGCTACCCCCCCAGCAAGCTTCAGCACCGCTCCTTGGGGCTAACAGTGCAGTTTGCCATTTTTGGGGGGACCCCGGCCAAAAGGCTGAAGCGATGGGCAGCCTGATTTCCTGAGAAAACGAGGCTCGAGCAGGCACGCTGGCTGTCCCCACCTGCTGCTGATGGTGCAAAGCTCCTGTGACGTTCCTGTGATGTTCTCCTCCAGATCAGTGGCTCTTCTCCCTCCTCTCCCGGGTATTTCCAGGCATCCCAGATCCTCTCCTAAAACCTAAAGCAGACTTTCTGGCCCCACAGTGCTGCTTCCACTTATTTTCGGTGATGAGTCCCATGCACAAACCCAGGACCAAATCGGAATAACCCTCGATCATGCTGCCCAAAATCCAATTCGTACCCTAAGGAGCTTGGCAGCTAACGATGAGGAAAGGAGAACAGCCTACAAACATCCATGAAGTTGTACCGGGTGCTTCAGGAGGCACCAGGATTGGAGCTGGTACCTAACTTGACTTTGGGAAACAATTTACCATGTTACAGACCTAGCAGATCTTTAGGGACTTTAAAAAATTACAGCTTTACAGCACAAACACGGGCATTTAGCAGGATAGTCAGAAATCCTACTTGCTGTAGCAGTAGAGGGCTTGCGTGTTCACTTGTCCTTGCAGCCAGAGGACTCTGCTCAGGCCAGAATTTATCATGATTGCCTTCTACCTACTAAAAAAAATCCCATTTACAGGAAGCATTGCATCATGTGTGTTTCCTTCCCCTTGCATCATGTGTGTTCCCTTCCTCTTGCACGGAGGTGACTGCAAAAGATCTACATGTTAGAAAATCATGTCGAGTTCACAGAAAAACCCTTACCTCACACCATTTTGAAAGGCACATAAAAAACCCTACACCTAAACAACAGAAGAAAAAGTGCTATGCGATGTACCTTGATCAGATGGGGCAGACGAGGGATTTTTTCCTTCATCTGGGATGTTTAAATGAAGCTGGATTCTGCCACCCAGTGGAACAGGGAAGATAAACCCAGGGTTCATGGCAAACAGGAGCAGAGCATGATCCTGCACACTGCAGGACCGTGCTCAGTCCCCTGAAAACGTGTTTGGGTTGTGCTTGTGGGACTGACTTTAGCCCAGTGCAACTCATCCTCCAGGCCAGCAGATGGAAATTGAAGGTGGGAGATGGACACTGGTATGAATTAAATATTTCTAGTATTTCAGGCTGCTCTGGGAGTAGTGCTCCTCTCCTTTAGCACAAGATAAAACCCCACGGCTTTCAAAAAGAACTTGGGAAAGTGAAGCACTGAGAAACGATGCGATGGAGGTCTGTATGCAGCAGTAAAGCTGATGCCCGTTGAGCAAAGCTTCTCATCCATCGGACCTGATGCTCTGGACTTTGGAGGAACTGTTCTCCTCTTACCTAAATGTTGAATGTATCCATCAAACAACCCAACCCCACTCAACCAAAAGCCAAATTCAAGCTCTAGAGACAGGGACTGCACGAAGCGATGGAGACAGCAGGCACCACGGCAGTTTGAGAGGCACACACAGGAGGTGAGACCAGACCGGCTCAGAAACCTGGCTCTGGAGATCAGCTGTCCTGCCACGGTCGTTAGCATCTTTGCATCCTTCAGAAACCCGGAAAACATCCCAAAAGCCCCAATCTATTTTTCCACTTCTGCTTTGCTGATGTGGCCTCCTCGGATAAGCGATTAAATGGCAATTCACGGGGAGAAGACTCCCCGTGCCCTACTCTAAACCCAAGCAGACACATTGGAGATGCATGGTGCACGTGCGTGCCACCCCTGTGTAAACAAAGAGCACGCGGGCATCGTGCTCTGGCTGTCGGGACACGCAGAGATGCCCCGGGGCGCGTGGCGGTGATGGGCTGCAGAGGACGCCAGCAGAAGGATCGTTGCGGTTCCCCCAAAAGGCACCATTTTGAACATTGAAAACACAAATTTGGCTCCTTTGAGTGGAATGCATGCATCGTTCATATACACTTGCAGGTGGTAGAGAGGCTGGGTGTATATATATGCGTGTGCACGTCTATATATGTATATATATACATATGTGGCACCAGAGAAGAGTCCTTGAGGGCTCAGACATTGGTGAGCACGTTGCTGCTGAGCAGCCTCACGGCGATGGTGCCAGGCAGATCATTTGATCTCCTGTTCCCTTTGTCCTGGAGGTGCAGCGTGTGCACTGACTGCAGGTCGCTGGGGTCTCCTGTGAGTGCCACCTGGCCCAAGAACTCGTCACTTATCAAGTTGTGGTTCCAGATCTGGAGAAACAGAACAGGTAAGGGAGGATCCTCGAGGGACACAAGCAACCTTCCCACATCAGGAAGGAGAAGGGGTTTGCTGATACCTGAACTATGATGGGTTGTCCTGGCTTCTTGCGGTAGAAGAGGCCTTTCACATCAAATTCTGGAGACACCGTGTCCTTCTTCACTGGGGAGCGAACCTTTTGCCCTTCGCACTTTATGATCACGTAAGGGTCAGCTCCTGGTGAGAGAAAAGGGAATTTATCCTTTTTTTTTTGTATCTCCTGCCATTTCTCAGAGCGCTTTCCCAGGGACTGCATGCAGCAATTTTCCTCCACTCCCCACCAGAGGAGATGGATATCTTTTGGATATCTCCAAAGATGATGTCCATGAAGCTCAGCTGCTGGGCTTGGAGTTACCCCTGTTAGGTGACATGGTCACCCGACGGGGTGGTGACTGACTGCTGCGATGTGGCCACCTCTTCTGTGACCGCATATTCTACTTAAGCCCTCCTTCCTCACTCTGAATGCTCCTTGCCTCTGGGATTAACCTTTCATGGAAGACACTGTCATGTTTATGTCTCTCTAACAGGATTTGCTGAAGGTTGGTGGAAATAAAGCCATGGAGAAGAGAGCTGAGCTCATGGACCTTGTTTCATGCAAGGAGACACCAAGAAGAATCAAAAGTGCCCGCAAAAACCCACTTGCTCCCACTGCAGCTCATATACTCTGGAACCACGCTTGGTGTTAATTTAAGGTGAGGACTAGCTAGCTCAGCAGGGCATATGTTTTTCACCTCTGTGCACAAATCATTGGCACGTCTTAAATTCCTCCCAGATCGAATGAGACTCAAATGCCTTTCAGGATAAGGACTAACGCTGGGGTAAGAAAAATACTGGATGATTAAGGTGATGAGAGACAGCACAAAGCTGGGCCAAAATTACATGCCAAGATGTGCTAAGCTTTGAGATTCAAGAAGGATTTGGGCACTGATGGGGAACCAGTGACAGAATGGGGAGCCTCAGGATGGAAATATATTTAAAAGGTGTTTAAAATGGTGAAGATGGCTCTCAGAGTATTTGTTGTGAGCAAGAATTCAGGGAAAAGATCTAAATGACAAAAAAAGGAAAGATCATTGGTGGTAGCAAGAGACATGGGGAAGAGAAAGATTGGACATTGAGGGGCAAACAAGGGAAATGAGTGGGATCCAGAGGAGATTAATTAAACTGGTGAGTGGGAAGCCAGAAGAGATGTTAATGAAGAATGTGTACCAGGTCAGTGGGAAAGGAAGGTTATAGCAATATCCCATCTGGAACAAGACACTCGTGGGGAACAAGCAGGCACAAAGATGGGGAGATAGGGAGAGGAGTTACCAAGTTCAGAGACTACCAGCTCACAGCCTGAGCTTCTAGGAGAGAGGAAGAGTCCCTCATTAGACAACACTTTTCCCTTCTGAAACAAGTACAGGTTCTGGGAATTTCAGTAGAGAGTGAGTTACTGCTACGGAAATCTAGCTGCCAGATGCATTTTCTCACCATAGTCTTTAGTGGCTATGATGGAAACAGACCAGGTGAACATGTTTTCTTGTCCAAGGGAAATGTGGAAATGAGGAGAAACAAACTACCCCCTCCTGAGGGCCAGGGATATGAGTCACCTCTTCGATTGCCAGACCACCTCTTCACCTTTTTTCTGTTTGTAAGGTCCCGGCTCCCCCGGTAAGACACAGCTGCTTTATTTCACAGCTGTTTTTCCAAACTGACCTTGCTTTTGGGATGTCTCATAAAATCCTTGTATTCCATCATAGCTGGAGCCAAATTCCAGTCTGTAAATCACTGTTTCCAAAGCAGTGTGAAAGGACTGGGCTGGGAGTTGGGAGAGATACCATTGCACTGGAAACCACCAAACCAGCAGGCTGCTGGCGGTGGGAGCTGAGCAGCTGGAACACAGCTGGGAAAAGCCATTCCCAGGGGCATCTTGCTGAAAAAAAATGTTTTATGGCTCCAGAATCCGCTTATACCCCTGTCTGAAGGAATCATGTTTCTCTGAACAGCTCAGGAACTTTTGGCTGCAGATTTCCCTGCATTGCTACAGGCACACTGAGAGTAACCTGAGAAGAAAAAAAACAACCTACCTAGGGTAAAATTCCCTCCCTGAACACTTTTGTAGGAAGACTTCCTTCATGGCATGTGATAAATAACGTGAAGACTACAGCAAACATTAGCCTGTACCATGGCTTGTCTGTCCTTCCTACTACCAGGCCTTTAAACACGATTCCTGACTTTTACAACTGCTTGCACTCAGGAGGAAAGCCTGGAAGATTATAGAACCACTGCCAAGGGCTTTTTTGGGAGGCTTTCCCAAGAATCCTAGCCAACAGCTTAAATAAAACAGCTCCCATATCATGTCCACTGTAAGAAGTGAGATTGATTCCCCATGGAGATTCTCCATGGACTTTAAGCCAACAGCTTAAATAAAACAGCTCCCATATCATGTCCACTGTAAGAAGTGAGATTGATTCCCCATGGATTGATTCCCATGGATTGATTCCCCATGGAGACTCTCCATGGACTTTCTCCATGGACTTTATTTTCTCTGGCATCTGAACCGGACACTTTCATTGAAAAATGATGTGAGGATCATTTATCCCAGATGGATATTTACCCATATCATAAATCCCAGCTACCTCCCACCCGGTGAAGCCACCTGTGTCTTCTCCCCCTAAAATGACCACCTCCCAGCTGCTCCAGGACTACACGACAGGCAGAGAAAGGCCATTACCTCCTTGGGAGTCCTGGTTCCTGAGCCCAGCTGCAGCAAGGACGTGGATCTGGGACACCACCTGCGGGTAGCCGCACATCCCACTCCAGCAGGTGTGCGGTGGCTCATCCAGCGTCAGCTCTCTGTTGGGGAGAAACATGTAGCCTTTGAGACATGCCCAGCCTCACCTGATGAGCAGGCCAAGGAGTTGTCTCCAGCAGGATGGAAGGACTATGAACCATCCACTGCCAGACTCTGCTCCCTACTCTGACCTCCCTCTCATCCTGGGATAGAGAAGCTCTCCCATGTCATGCTTAGAAGCAGAGTGGGAACTTCTCTGTAAAGAGAGCAGTAAAGATGCCCTGTCTGTTGGCCACCATTGGAAAGAAAGCCAAGCAGCAACTCTGGGTAAAGCTACGGCCAATTCCTGCCAGGGTAACCACATATAAAAAGCTCAAGGCTCTCTCCAAATTGCCAGTTCCTCCCCATCGCCGCTCCTTACCGGCAATCTGAAGGCACATCTGTGAAAACCCTGAGAAGGAACTCGCCCTCGTGCCCAGGGTCAAATGTGGTGGGGATGATGACGTAGCGGCCTTCCTTCAGGTCCGTCCTCAGGAAGACGCTGCGGGAGTTGATGTAGATGGAGCTGGCCACCTTCTGCTGCAGGGTGTGCATGCGGTAGTTCCTGTTCAGCTCCACCTGGGCACAGACCACAGTGGGACAGTCAGCAGGACAGCACCGAGGGAAAACATCCCGGTGTCCAACTGGGGGGAAGACAGCAAGGGTTGATCCCACAGTGCTGGGAGGGCTGCAATTAAGAGAAACGGCAAAGTGGTGCCAAATAAGCTGGATGGAAAGTGGGCTTTGATGTGGCTCTCACAGCTCTGGTGGCTTGTAAACTCATTCTTGTTAATTCCAGCTTGACACTGGAGGCCCATCAAGCTACATTTGAGGGTCAGTCTAGCAAATTTCAGCATTCAGAGGTGACAGACTAACCATTGCCTTTAGCATGGAGAACCTTTCTGTGCTGTCACTCCTCACTTCTAAAATCTCTCACCATCACTGGAGGAGGGCAGGCTGTGCTGAGGACACCCATGGGGGCACACAGAGTAATGATTAAACATTATACCAGTGCTCATGCAACACTGGGGTAGCACTCTGCTACTAACAAATTTACTGAGAGGATTCGGGTTGACATGCAGGATCCACTGTCTACCTTATGGATATCAAAGCCTATGGCCAAGTTCTCTCCTTTGCCTTCTTTGCGACTGGTCCTTTTTGGCTTCTGCTGGATGGAGATCAGCACTTCATCTTCCGCCTTCTTCACATCAAACACGTACTGGAATCAAAGAGAGGAAGGTGAGGAAGGACACTAAGACAGGAGCATTGGGCATGGGTGGGGGTAAGCCCATCTTTGAATTGCTCTGCAGAATCCAAGGTGTCACGATGAAGTCTTATACCAGAGCATTTCATCCCTTGCAGTCTGCCACAAGTCCTCATACGAGGCATGGAAGTAAGAATTATGTTCACAGAGACCTAAAAGAAAGGCTAATAAAGAACTGGGAGCTGAAAACAACTCTCCCACATTCTTGATGACAACTCCTGCAATGGACAAGAACATCCTTTATCTTTATGTTAGATGAAGGACTTAAAAAAATGTGTCTCATGTTACAAAGAATCCCAGTTCAGAGCAGGACAGAAAAACTTGATTAACCACACAGCAGGGCCTTTTCTGAAAGCTCAGCTAGAAGGAAATGGCCCTACAGACTGCATCTGTCCAAGAAAATTTCACAGTGTCAAGGTCTGAAGAAAGAAAATGGGATTTGATCATTCAGGCATCCAAATAGTTGGAAAGGGTTCCTGGCCTTGTTTAACTGGCATCAGCTACCACCAATACCATGTGGCACAGTTTGCTGTTTGCTTGTGCCAAGGTGCTCTACACCAAGCCCTTGGAGGTAATTTCCCTACTAAGAGGCATAAGGTTAGAAGAGTTGGCCTGGATGCTGGTCATGCTGTGCCCAGGGGTCTCAGCCTGAGAAAGGTCACCTTAAATCTACTGGCATAGAGGTCTGACAGCTGTTTTGGCCTTCTAGGTCCCTGTAGGATCTTTCAACCCTTGGAAGCATGTGTGAAGGCTCCAGAAGGTCCTACTCTACGTGACTCACCTGGGGGTTCTGCAAAAAGGTGTTCTTGTGGTTGATACAGCCTCCACTGCGGTTCTTCAAGGGGTCTTCACTTCTGGTCCACACCCCATGGAGCACTGCCTCCTCCCAGGTCTTATGGATGCTGAGGTAGGATGTGTTGATGAGACGGCACTTGATGATGTCCGTGAAGTATTTGCAGAAGTCTTCAAAGGTCATCCTAAGTCAGAAAGGACAGAGTTGGGTTATGCTGCTTTGTTCCCCTGAGCAGTATGTTGCAGGGAGTTTCCTGATCACCTGTTAGAGACTGTGTGTGGGTAGCCCCTGATGGCTGACACCAACAAAGAGGTGGAAATACCTTTCCCCATGCAGTAAACAGTTCTTTGGTTCATACAGAGGAATTACATGTTTTAGAGTGGTGGAAGGCAGAGCAGTTCTCTTCCTCCATGGATGGGTACACGTGGTATTGAAAAGTGTACCTGGTGAGACTGTTATGTTCAACAAGTTTCCAACTGAAACTGTTTGGAACCGGCGTGATACTGAGCAGCTTGCAATCCTAGGTTCGTGCCCATCCAAAGCTAATACCTGCGGGCTCAATTAGGAAGCTTCACTAAAGATCCTATGGCTTGGAAGGCTGTTTGCTCTGGATGGTTGCATGGAAATGGAAATTGTGTTCAGCTTTGGGCCTCTCACTACCAGAAGGACACCGAGGCCCTGGAGCATGTCCAGAGAAGGGCTCCGAAGCTGGTGAAGGGCCTGGGACACAAGTCCTGTGAGGAGCGGCTGAGGGAACTGGGGGGGTTTGGGCTGGAGAAGAGGAGGCTCAGGGCAGACCTTATTGCTCTCTGCAACTGCCTGAAAGGAAGGGGTGGGGAGCTGGGGGTTGGCCTCTTCTATGATTTTATGATTCTATGACTCAGATGCTTCACGGAATGGGAGGACTCTGTGAGCATAGCCCATGGCAGCAACCCCAGGAGGGACTCACCAGAACTCTCCATCGTCTTCCACCGTCATCCCCATCTTCTCTCTTTCACTTTTGCTCACTTTCTGCCACTCCTCAGAGCTGTGGGAAGAGAGCAGAATCATTACTGCGAGGGCAAGGGGCAACAGAATTCAAGGGAGTACTTGGCCTCAGAAGGATCTGAGGGGCATGAAGCATATAAAGCTCCAGCCATGCAACCGGTCCCCACACTGCTCTGGTTAGCTTGTCTCCCAGACATGGGGGAAGTGCAGGATGGCTCGGGGAAGCAGAGAATCACAGAATCATTAGGGTTGGAAAAGACCTCCAAGATCATCACCCTACTACCAATGTCACCCACTAAACCATGGCCCTAAACTTTTACTTCTTTCCTGACCAGTGAAGCTGAATCCACCCTATTAGTAAGGATAACAAAATGGACACCAGCCACAGCCTCTGGTTACACCAACCCTTGGTTATCCATCCCATCCCATCCCATCCCATCCCATCCCATCCCATCCCATCCCATCCCATCCCATCCCCAGACAACGTAGCAGTCAGCAGTGGTAGAGGCTGACTCTGCTGGGTGTTAGTTTGGCTGGAACAAGACTTGGAGTGGAAAGGTGAGGTAAAACCATCCTTCACAAGAGTGAAAATGCCAATGATTTCACCACAACACCCATCAGAGCCTCAATGAGAAGGTCTGCCAAGCTCATCCACCCTCGTCTTGTGCTCTTCAGGGACCCCAGGACAAAAAATAGCACCACCCAATTGAAATAGTAGGTTTAGGACATTGGTTGAAGCAGCATCCCACAACTGCTTGTACAATGTTATCTTATGAGTGTAGATATAGCCAAATTGTTTCATGCCTCAGGGCCTGCTCTACCCCAGCTTTTACCAACAAAAAAGGTGCTACTGCTGCCTGTCCCACTCACGTGTCACTCCAAGGTCCGTTCCACTCCCGTTCACCCCACGGGTTCCGCATGCGGATCATATCCAGCTTCTCCGACTTGAAGAAGGAGAGCAGGCCGTGACCCAGGCGGACCTTCCTCACGTCTGTCACCGCGTACGCGTGGCCCTTCACCAGCCCACAAGCCAGGCGGGCCTCCATGTCAGCCGCCGATGTGGCCTGGGCAGGGGACACAAGGAGAAGACACCGATGCTCAGGGAGAGAGATAGTTACCTCTGCAGAAGTATCAGATGTTGTATTAGGTACTAGATCCTTTCTCATCTTCACCCTTAGTGTGAGGTTTCTGAGCTCCCTTAATGTCAACCGATAAAGCTCATCTTACTGGTTATATTGGGACAACTGGCACCCAATGTTTGTGGAGAAGTCTGCATGCAGACGCCAAAATGCTTTTTTCTGGAAGTGAATCTTAAATTTAAAGTATTTAAATGGTAATTTGATAGTAAGTGTTTAAATGGTAATGGGATAAACCTGGGCTCTTGGACATAGCAATGAGGACTACATACGGTTGGATCCAGGCTTGAGTCTCTTTGTCATCTACAGTAAAGAAGTAGGATTCCTTGGCCACAATTTTTCTGATCTAACTTAATGTCTCCAACAGGGTAAGACAAACAGCACCCTAAAATGCCTATTCCCATGAGATCACAACCACACAGGCAATGTTGCTTACTTTGATGGAGCAGCTGATGAGGCCTCCCCGGTTGTGCACCTTCAACACACGCTCAAACAGGAGGTTTCGCTTGGCTTCATCGGTGATGTAGTCCCCTTCGGTCAGGTCAATTGGTTCAGAGACCCCACCAGTAAAGTCTACCAGCGCATCTGCTGTGTTGCCTCCATCAAGGGCCTCGTAACAGCCTGACAGCCTGAAAGAGGGTGAGAGGAATGGCACAACAGCACTAGCTTGGATTTTGAGAGACCTGGGACAATTCTTGAGGCAGTATGGAGAACAGACATTTGTAGGAAGTCTTTCAGTAGGTGGAGACAGCAAAAAAAAATTGATGAAAAAAATAGGATCTGTGCTGTCTGCAGTGCTTTTGAAATCCCGGGGATAGGCGTTATTTAAATCAAAGTGGAGTTGGAGGATATTTTGCTCTGAAGGTAAATCAAGACTAGTGAAGGGTTTTTCTTCCAATTTCTGTATACCTATGTCCCACTCCTCCCCAGGAAAGATGCTGTTTTGACAAGACATCTGTTCCATTTGAGGCTAAAGCAACCTCAAATTGTTAAGTTCCAGTTTTTGACTAGGCCTTATACACAGAAGGGGAAAGGGATGAGGCTGGATGTGGAGACCATGATCACAAATATGCCCTAACAGACTTTGGTCTGCTTCTGATCTAAAAACTGATGCATCCCCTTGAAGAAAGGATTATCCTCAGCTCATACAGAAGCAGGAAAAATCACATTGCCTTCCCATACCAGTGCCATCTCTGACACTTTGTTAAGTAATAAAAACAAACTCTGAAATAATCACCTACAATTCCTACTTGGCGTCAGACACCTGTGGAGCCCACAGCATTTTGTCACTACAACCATTTTCCACCAGTATAAGCCAACTGATGAATGAACAGAGAGGAAAACCATAGTGTGCAGGTCCCACTTTGCTCTGCAACTGCCCAGGTACCTACTTGGCATAAGCTTTCTCCACCAAGGCGCACCAGAACTCGTTCCTGGAGTTGGAGTGGCAGTAGATGAGCTGGTTGTGGAGTGTGGGCAGGCGGTCATCTATGACCACGTCCAGCCACTGCCCGAAGCGCCAGAACTGGAAGTGGAAGATCCCTGCGTAGCTCTCCGGTTTCTCGGGGTTCCACTCCTGCTCCTTCCAGTCCGGGATGACCTGCGTTCAGCATGGGGAGGAGACAGAGGGAAGACGTGCACCCAGGTTATTCCCTTTTTTGTTAGGTTTAGTTCCCATCCCAGACCTAATGAAGACAATATCAAAGATAAGGAAGAATGTGAGGGAGGTGGGCTTGCTTACAGCCCATCCGGGCAATATTCTGGGCCTGGCTCTTCCAAGGCAGACTAGATTTGCAGCTAAGGTTCTCTCACAGCTCTGTTTCTGTTATACCTCTCCTAGGCCTTGTTCTTATCATTTTACCCTGGAAATCTGCTGCCATCTACTGCTGCAGACAGGCTTTTGGAACAGCAACCTTTTTTTTGTCCTTGATCTGACTAGGGATGGTTATTCTTGGGAAAGTTTTTACAATAGAATTGAACAGTTGGAAGGGACCTACAAAGATCATCAAGTCCAACTGCCTGACCACTTTAGGGCTACCCAAAAGTTAAAGCTTATTACTGAGGGCATTATCCAAATGCCTCTAGAACATTGACAGGCATGATCTCATCGATGGCTATTCTTATGACCAAATTTTTGTGAATTTTAGTGTCAGAAGGGTACCGTTAAAATCTTTCTTTGGTCCTCTTTCTTGATTCTGGTGTGATTGGACTGTCCCAAAAGCAAGTATTGTACTCAGCTACTGGGTGGTAATGAACAGGGAGCATCACTCTGCGTACATCTGCTCTACTAAAGAAAAGTGGGAGAAAGCAAGATCCCATCACTGTAGGGTCCTCATTCATCCCTGGTAAGAGCTGCCATAGTCATCCAAGCAAGCACAGGGAGATCATAGAATTATTAAGACTGGAAAAGACCTCCAAGATCATCTGGTCCAACCGTCCCCCTACCACCAATGTCACCCACCAAACCATGTCCCTAAGCACCATGTCCAACTTTTCCTTGAACACCCTCAGGGACAGTGACTCCACCACCTCCCTGGACAACCCATCCCAATGCCTGACCGCTCTTGCTGAGAAGAAATGTCTCCTCATTTCCAACCTGAACCTCCCCTGGCACAACTTGAGGCCATTCCCTCTGGTTATCACTGGTTACCTGTGAGAAGAGGCCGACCCCCAGCTCCCCACCCCTTCCTTTCAGGCAGTTGCAGAGAGCAATAAGGTCTGCCCTGAGCCTCCCCTTCTCCAGCCCAAACACTCCCAGTTCCCTCAGCCGCTCCTCACAGGACTTGTGTCCCAGGCCCCTCACCAGCTTCATAGCCCTTCTCTGGACACGTTCCAGGGAAAAGAAGGACTGAGGTGACAGAAACACTAAAGCAGTTGAGGGGTAGAGGTAGTGCAGGTTTGGTGTCATGGCCATCGGCACTGTCAGTGGGACAAGGCAAAAGCGATGGGTAATTGCCACAGTCCGTAGTCTTTCATGTCTGTGAGCACCATCAGACAGAAAATCCACCCAACAGCTGGGCCAGAAATGGATACAGCCATGCACAGCTGCTCCTTTTCAGAGGAACTGCATTTTGTTTAGAAACAGGACAGAGGCACACAACAAAGAGTTTTCGGTGAGGGTGAAGATAACATGGTCCTACATCATGACCAGGGTGGGCTGTGAGGCCCTGTGCAATTAATGGGGTCGACAGTTAACAAGTACTGACCGATGCAGCTGTGACTGACCGTCGACTCCTTCACTTCTTGACTTAACTGCTTCCCAAGTGTCACAACCTAAGAGATGAAAGGCCCTAGTGTGCCTATGGGGACAATAATCACCAGATCATGCTCCAGCACACCTAAATAATCACTGCCTGTCCTGTGGGGACAAGCTGTAAGTGTTGGGGTGGGACAGGACAGGATACAGCTATGGGAAGAGGCTCTTTAGGAAGTCCCAGGCCATGGTGAGACCCCAGCACCAGGCCTTGGCCCTGGTCCAGCTGCTGGAGCCTTTTGCTTTTTGGTGGTTGCAGCCACAACTGCAGAGAGCCCTCTCTCTGGACAACCTCCCCAGCTCCTTAAATACCAGAAATGATCCAGCCCAGGACTTTTATTGCTTCTCAGAATTAAAGACAATTGAAATATTAACGACGCCATCAGCTCCCTGAGCTCACTGGCACTCTTGAGTTGTCTGGATCAATAGAAGCAGAACAGACAGAGCCATGAACAAGAGCCACTTTTGGAGGGTTTGGTGTTTTCCAGGAGTGCTAATAAAAGATATGCCCCAGACTCCCTCTGGGACGCTGCCAGGGAAGGTCAGACCATCAGTCCCCATCGATTCCCTCCTGACTGGCGCTCATGCTAATGAATTGTCATAGAGGGCCATTGTGCTAATCAACTCGCTATTAATGTGGGCTTAGAAATGATTACAGCATTGATTAAAGGCAGCTACCGAGCCAAAGTTGGTAGCTGCCACTTCCAGCTGGCTGGTTCTGAGGGCTGGCACTGCTATCAGCGGTGGCAGGAGATACTGGTCCCCCACCGTCCTCCTCCACCTTCATATGGGGACAGTGCTGAGAGCATCCTCTGCTGCTGGTGGCATCAGGAGCTGTGGTTGCACTGTGGTTGCAGTTTTTACACTGACCAGAGGGAAGATGAAGGTCCCTCCACCTCCTCCACCCACTGCCACGGGTGTCTGTGGCCATGGACTGGCATGGTAGGGCAGATAGCTCCCCAGATATCACAGAATCACAGAATTGCAGGGGTTGGAAGGGACCTCAAAAGATCATCGGGTCCAACCCCCCTGCCAAAGCAGGTTCCTATCTCCATCCTTTCTCAGAGGACTCTGGAGAACATGGCCTGGACCAAGGGTCCTGTTGAGTCCTGGTCTCAACTTGGTTGTGTTGAGGCACCGAAGGTGACATCTCTTCATTCACACAACTGTGCTGCTTTTTGCTTAGGGGCTCCCAAAATCTGGAGCTGTAACACTTTTGTAGGATAAATTTACAGGGAAAGGGCACAGAGACAGGTAAATTGGGAGCCCAAAAATACCAGGTTCCAGATCTAATTTGTAACATTTCCCTAGGCCAGTTTAGGGTTTTTCTTATTTTTCTTAGGAATGGCTAATTAAAAGAGAAGGCACCTGTGACCCTGGAGAAACATCTGTGACTCGAAGAGGAATTGGTAGAAGTTCTGCTGGGAACTTGCCAGCTGAGGAAGGGGAGGGAGGGACCCTGCTGTGCTGAACAAACCAAGATGAAATTCACCTAGGAGATGGGACAGAGTGGTGTACCTGAAAGCCCTTATGGGCTGCTGAAACTGTGTGGGGTGAGTTTCAGTGAGTGTTATAACGTGGCTCATCTGCCCTATGGGAGAGAGAAATCAGAGTGACCCACTCACCTCCCACCCCCAGCTCTGGCAGAAAGGTGAGATCCACCTGAGGAGCATTTTTCCTCCTATGCCCAGTTTCAAACCCCTGCACAGACCGACCACAAAATGCTCCATTAATGCTCCAAGAGAGAAAAAGGTTAAAGTTAATTTTACTTTTCACAAGAGAAAAAGGTGCTCAGAAATACCAACAGTGTCTTGGAAATTAGTGGGTTCTGCTTTGCTGCATGCAGGACTGGGGCAGCTACCAAGAAGGGCATGAAGAAAACACACACAGCCTCAGTCCTTACGGGGAACCCTGTTGACTAGGCTTTTATTCACTCTGGTACATCAATACCAAGCAAGGGACCTGCTGCAGGAACTCTACCCAAGCAACCAGCAACGTAGCGATGGCGTGTTGTGAGACCTGGCATGCAAAAACCCTTTTGGAGGTTGACAGTGAGTCCTGTTATTAGGTCTGATGTGGTTTGCAGTCAGGAGCTCTGCTCTGGGATGTACAAGGACGGGTCTCCTGTAAGAAGGTCTTCTGGGACCCTAGAAGTGGGTTTGGCCCACAGTAAGTAAGTCCATGCTATCGCCAAGCAGAGATGGATCCCCTTTTACCTCTCGTCTTTGGGTCCAGCATTTTGGGGTCTAAAAAGCAACAACAGCTTCTCCAGCAGAGCCCATGGCATGGCTGTGGGATCCAGTGGCTGCTGAACTCAAAGTTCCCACCATTTCTCCAGCACGTAGCTTGCTGAAATCTTCCCGTTTGTCTTCCCCTCTCTGTCTGACAGAGGTGGTGTTTATCATTTTATAAGCTATCATTGGCCTGGGGAGGACATGGACTCCAGCGTCTCTGAAGGCTCAGAAGAAGAGCTTGGACTCTTTTTGGGATGGCCCCCACAAATCAGTAGAGCATGGGTATGAAGCCTTCTCATCCTGGCTTTCCCATCACCGCCCTCTCCTCATATACATCAGGAAAATCTCCGTCCATACCCTAAGGAGTGCTCGCTCACATTTGGGTGCAATCCTAGCAAAACCTGCAGGACCAATCATAATAATACTTGACTCTTTCAAAGCACATTTCCATCTGTGGGTCTCAAGAAACTCCACCAAAGTATCCTTCGCTTTCTGGTGGAAGGAAAAGAGCATGTCCAAACTTAGCAGTTTATCCACAGTCATGGGACAAGCCAGACACATCTGCTCCTAAACTTCCAGAGGTACTCTCTACCCGCTCTGCTCCCACGACCACCCAGGCACCAGTCCCTGCCTTGGCATTCAGAGAGAGGAGGAGATAACTGCCTTTGGAGGACAGCAGCAGCCTCCTTATTTGTGGTCTGTGAAGTGCTCTGCGACCTCATGCTCTCCATAGATGCTCGAGGATAAATATATTCCTGGGTGTTTTGAGGCCACAACAATGCACAAATTGGCTTTGCTGCAGGGGACTCCCTGCTGGCTCAGAGCTACAGCCTGCTCTGAGCTTCTGGCTCGCTTGCTCGGCTCTGCACACACATGCCTGCTCCAACCCTTCCCAGTACCAAAAATCCCCAGGCAGCACAAGGTGGGCAACAAGCTGAATCCCACCTCCCCACTTGGGCTTCACGGCACGGTGAACCTCCACAGGACCAGTCTTCAGAGACATTGAGCAGCCACAGTCACTGCCAGCACTCAGCATCCTTGCAAGAAGTGCTCCATCTCCAACAAGCCCCCTCTTTTGGATGGTTAGGGTGGAAACTGGAAGCCAGGGCTCTCTCCAGGTTCGTAGCGTGGCAGGTTCTTATTCTTACATCAGACTTTTTGTATCCAGGTGCCACGGTTGGAGGGGTTAGGGAGACAAATATTTCCAAGCCAGCTAAACCCTGCCAGTCAGGCTTGGTGAATCCCAGCTGAATTCACTTATACTTAGGTAAACACAGCATGGCTCATCCTCCCTCTTTCCCATCACTCAGACAGGCAAGAGCATGTTTTGGGAATGTTTCTCGGGGTGAGGAGCTCCACAAGCACCAAGCTGTTCTCCACTTTTTTTGTGATGCCATCCTTCATTGAAGAACCCCATAAAAGCAACAAAGAACTGAACGAAAGAAAGGAAAAAAAAAAAAAAAAAGACAGAAGCATAGCTGGAGCAAGGAGGGCCAGGCAAAAGGGAGTCAGGCTTTAAAAACGATGGAGCCCTTCAGCTGAGCAGGTTCAAGGCCGTCGGTGAAAGCGAGGAGGAAATACATCACCTTGCGGATCCTGGCCAACTCCACTAGCCGCTCCCCAAACTCCTGGGCATCGGCCTCATTGCACTCCACTTCCTTGGCCCCTGGCTTCTTCCAGAAGATGCCCACGGGCTCCAGCAGCTGCCGGTTCATGAGGTGGGTGAGATCGGGAGTCCAGTGCTGGGAGGTGCCTGTCACCGTCACCTTCCCACATTTCTCCAGCTGGATGTCCCAGCGGAGGAAGCGCAGGTTGTGCTGCCGGAGGAAATCCACCCGGTAGACATGCTCGTTGGGCTGCAGCAGCTTCTCGCCGTCCTGTGGCCTGCCTTTTTTCTGCTGCAGGCTCTGAACCCTCAGTCGCATGCAGCGGGTGAGCTGGTCATCGTGGACGAAGGGCAGCTTGAGCTCGCCTGCCTCGGCTGCCATCTCCTCCGCGGCTCCTCTGCTCCGTCCCCGGCACCGTTTGGCTCCCAGATAGGACACGCAGAGGGGAAAAATTCTGGTGGCCCTTCTCCACGGTCCCAGCGGTGCTAGGCAACCCGGGCCAGTGACGCAAAACGCCCTCGGGGGCTTCCTCTGGGTGCCCTCCCGTCTCCTTTGCAGAGCAGGAACCGATGGTGCCACTGTGCACGATAATCTATAGGGAAGGGATGTCTGATGTCAGCCTCCCTGGCAACCTCCCTGACAACCGCTCCGGCAAGCTGGAGCAGGGCTCGTTAGCCCTAAACGAAGGTGCACAGCCAGGGCAACCATCCTGCAGGTTTTGGCAGCGGTGGTTTTCTCAGCACATGGATTTGTGGGGTAATCCGGGTTGTAGAGCCTCTGGAGGGGTCTGGTCCAAACCTCTGCTCAAAGCAAGACTTCACGGTTAAATCAGCGTCAGACCGTGACATGCTGGAGATATTTCCTTTTTCCCTTTATTTCTAATAAAGAGAAAATAATAAATATTTCTATTTCCCGTGTTACAGCTCGTGCTGTTGAGTTTTGCTCTGTGATTGTGCTCGAATTTGGCTCTGTCTGGTCTGCATCCTCCCTTTTGGAAGCTGCAGACAGCAAAAAGCTTCTCCTTCATCTTCCCTTCTCCTACCTCTCTCAGCGTTTCCTTGCTTGCCCTGTGCTCCAGCCCTGACCATCTTGGTGGTCTCCTTCAGGTGGTCTCACTCCCATCTTCCAGTCTTCTGGAGACCCCCAAACTGGACACCGTGCCCAGATGGGGATTCACAAGTGCCAGATGGAAGGGAAGAATTTCTCCTGCCCCGCTGGCTGTGCTCATGCCAGTTTGTCCCCATGTGTGGTTGTCCTTCATCTCTGCAGGAGCTCAACTTTGACTCATGGTCAAGCTTCAGGACTCCGTGTCTTCTTCTGGATGGTGCAGGTGGCCCCACATGCTGCAGCAGGAAGCCTTGGGGGACACCAGCACCTCAGCATAAGTCTGCCTGCCCTCAGATGGACTGGACTGATGCTGGAGAGGGTGCTCATGTGTGGACCTCACCTTGGTGCTCCCGGGAACTGGACTCGGACACAGTCTGGGTGTTGCAAGACCACTGTGCCTAACCTGGGATCCCTCATTCCCTAAAAACTGCTGGGCAAGGTTATATGGGGCCCACCGGTGCTCTGCTGGTGGGTCCTCCAGGCAGACGAAGGGGGGTTCTGGGTAACATGTTCCTCGTTGCAGGGTGCTGGGTGCCTCCAAGAGGCTGTGGATCCCAAGGAGAGGTGCCACGCCGAGCCATGCCCCTCTGCCAAGATGCACCATGAGACGATGGCTAACCCACCATCATGGTTTTAGGAGCACCATGGAAAAGGCCTGACTCCTGCAAGTGTGACCTGGTATCTTTTGGGTAAAGTCGCTGGTTTGGACTCTCAGAGAGTCAGGGATTTCATCACAAAGCTTCAGAGGAAACAACTTATGGTGCCGTGTCCTTTGGTTCTCCCCATCCTATTTGTGAGTCGTGTTGGCTCCTGCCACAGGATGTGTTTGCAGGGCCCTTTGGAAGCTCAAGCTGTGTTAAATGAACTCCAGGAAAGTGCTTTTCTAAACTTTTTTTACAAAAGGCACTGCCATCACTTGGGCTATGTCACACAATTCGACTTCCAGAAGAAGTCCCCAAAAAAGACCACCAGAAGATGCCCTTGACCAGACAAGTCCCAGGCACCAGGAGCCCAAGGTGGGACATTTTCCTGGGATTTGTCCTGTACTCACCAGTCCCCTATCGCTCCTTAAGACCCTGAGAACAGAGGCAAAGAAGCTAAGGGTTACTATTTGAAGGGGCAAAGAGAGGTCTGAGGAAACCAGCCCCTTCTTGCTGTTCTCTGAGCTTTTGCCTCACTTGTTTATGAGCTTTAAAACACATTCAGCACCAGCTATTGAGCCAACCCTTGGGTTTTACAAGTTAAAAATGCCTTCAGGTAACCCTGGAGGCCTTTCTGAGCAGAGCTGTGTGTGGCAGTGCCTTGTGGTCCTCGGTTTGCTGGATCTTTTACCCTCAGATCCAACACTGCCCTGGAAATATACGGGAAGGGAGCAGGAGAGCAGGCTAGCTGGTGATGTAGAGGGGTCCAAATCACTTGGTCTCCTGGTTCCTGTCCCTCTGCTTTGATTTCTTTTCAGAAGAGCTAGATGTATCTGAAAGACCACAGCTGACATCTAAAACCATGTAGAGGCAGACAAGGCTCAGGAAATTAGAAAACTGCTCCCAATTCACTTCCAGCCCCTAAGTCCCACCCAGTGACTCAAACAGCATGGGCTTGATGGGGAGGAGGGACACGGAGGGAGCCTTGGGGTGACATGGGTGAAAGTGTGAATAAAATCATCTCTTGGTAAACATCAGGATGTGTTGGCTTGTCCTGTTCCCTGGAAGAAATCCTCCTTCCCAGCACTTGCTCATGTTGGGAGGAAGAGTTTTACTGCATGCAGTGGAGCAAGGGACACATGGAGCAAGTTACATCCTGGTGTAAATCAGGATTACATTTTCTAGGAGCAGTGGGAAACCTGGACTGATACTTCAGTGATATTAACACCTGCATCAGCATCTTTCAACTCCTCATGAACTCTGAACCAGAAATATTTTGGTGTCTAATGACAGCTGAAGAATTTAATGTTTGGCTAAAGGGGTTAATCTGTGCGCTTGACTTCTCCCATTGTGCTCTAAAAGTTGCTGCTGCTGCAGTTTATAGCCACACTCACTCCTTGCAGGGCAATGTTCATCATGAGCTCTTAAAGGAAATGGTGAGCAAGGGTCCTAGCTAATTCAGAAGTCTCCAAAACCAGAGCCCTGCAGTGAATGCCACAGCAAAGTGAACATCACTGGGCTCGGGGAGAGGATCACAGCTTTTGGTTTCGTTGGAAAAAAAACCTTTGTGACAGAGAGCAGGATGCAAGGAGGCAGGTAAAGAAGAGCCTCTGAGGTTTAAGGGCATGGAAAATGAGAAGTCACAAACACCCACAGCAAAATCGCCAAGGGAGGAAGAGCACTGCTGCCGGCAAACCGAAATAATGAGGCGTCCAAAGGGACCTGGCTGCTGTTTGGTTGGCGCCTCCCAGGGCAGGGCTGGAGGTGAATGGTGAGCAGGGAGGACAACTTGCCCTGGGGAGGAACAACCCAAACAACGCCTTGCACCACACCATGGCTGGCACAACGGCCACGAACAGGGGGAAACCTCACTGCTTATCCAGGAGCCAAAAACAGCCATCCTCTTCCCATATAGGAAATGGAATATATAGGAAAGACTTGAATTTAACAGAAAACAGGGTTGCTGCAATGAATTCCCAAGGTGGAGCCCAGTGTTTATGACCACAAAAGCCACCCGCAGCAGCATAGCTGATGCACAAGGTGGAGGCAAAACCTTTGGGTCTGCTGCAGTAGGAGGCTGTGGGTGACCCTGCCAACCCTACAGGGCTTTGGTGGCTGCCTTTTTGCAGTAAAAGCTAGAAAAAGGGGCTTGCAACTTGCTGGTCTCTTGTGCTAGGATGAGACTCACCTGTACCAGGGACTGGGGGCTACGTTTGCTTTGCCTTTCATAGGATTTACTTCTTCTGCCACAGAGGACGTGGTAGAAATGAGCGCAGGCTGGCCAAGACATGACATTGAGCACCTCCTGCCCCCCATGGTCTGTCCCATTTTGCAGCCCCTGGCACTGCTGCAGCTCCTCGGTGGCTTCCTGCCCCGTGACAGAGCAGCAGTGCTCCCTTCCATCCGTGGGACATGCCAGGGACACATGCTTTGGAGAATAATACCCCTAAATCACCCTACCTGCCCCAGTGCAAGGTGGCTCATCACCAAGGTGGGCACACGCTGAGCACGCAAAGGGGAAGCACCGTGGGATGAGGGACTTCCAACACTGCAGCTGAGCAACCTCATTTATTTATTTATTTATTTATTAGGCTATTCTGGAGTGGAGAGGGTCAGATTTGGGATCTGGAAGGACAGGATGGGGCATGATTCTCTTGGTTATGGAGAAACTGGCCAAGAGTTTGGCTCAAGTGTGACATGGCTGCAGTCACGACCACTGAATTCCCCTTGAAAAATACTCCTTTCAGAGAGTTTTTTCACCTGATCAGTTTTTCAGGGCCTGAGGCATTCCTGAAGATGCAGTTTTTGAGCCAGACAAACACAACACGAGGGTGTTGCAGACAAGACTTCCCCCGGTGTGGGGCACCGCTTACCTTCTGCCACAGAGACTCGCGGGACGCCAGGGAGGAGCAGGCAGCCACGAACCAGCAGTTTCCGACCTGGCCCTGGTGTAAGTCGTGGGAGCTGATCCCGTCCACAAAGAGACGGGGATCGTCGCAGATTTCCTGCGAGACAGGAGAAAAACACCGGGTAAGTGAGGAGACGGGGGAATATGGAGCAAGGCTTCCTGGCAGAGGACCTCGTGCTCTCCACAGGACACGGGCACAGCACCAGACCCCCTCCCCAGGATGGTTGTTCTGTTCCAGCATCAGCACAGCTCTGCTATAATTATCCCGGCAGATAATGGTACATTTTCACATCATTGCAGCCCCAGTGACCCATCTCCTTTTGTAAGACAGCTTGTTGTTCCTGCAAGCCCTTCAGCAGCTGATGTCCAGGCTTTTCTCCCTCTCACTTTGCTCCAGGGACTTTCTGGTGGAAGGCACTGGGAGCTGAGAGCATCACCCACAGCCACGGTCTCGAACACTGGGGCTTGGGGATCCACCCAAAAATGAACCCCTGCAGGACTAGGGAAGAGCCAAGCATTTAGAGGAAGAATTACAATGCCCGACCCAAGCAGTTCACCCAGAGAAGCTCAGCACAGACAGTGGGCTCAGCCACAGGCCCCAAAAACCACCCCCAGGAGGTCTGCCCTCCTGCAGATGGAGAAAACATGGTGATCCGAAAGCTTTGTGGCTGGAACAGGAGGATTAAATCCTCGTCCTGCCACCAAAACCAGTGTGGTGCCACTTGATCAACCCGGTTTGGAAAGCAATGTCCAGCCGGGGGACTGTGAGCGGATGGGGCAAAGAAAACTGGCAGAAACTTTCCCACTTTGTTACTCTATTTAATTTGATGGGTGGAGAGGAAAAACTCATTTTCCTTCTTTCTCATTTTTTTTCAGGTTAGCTACATCCGAAGTAACACCAGTTCCCCCAGCCTTTGCACATGAGGACTCGCATTGCCCCTGTCCCTCAGAGGGAGGATCTGGTGCTTTGTAAGCACCTCCTGCTATCCCCACCTAACCCAGCCAGCACCGCATGCCTTAAAAATAATTCAAGCTTCATCCGGACACAAACTGGACAGGATCACACCCAAGGGCTGGTTCCCTCCAGGCTGCAGAGTTGCAGGAGGTTGGGATAAGCACTAGAGGGAGGCAATCTGACAGCTGCCTCAGCCAAGAGGCACCTGCACTTTATTTTTCAGCATCTCTGAATGCAGAGAGGGGTGGGAGAGGAGTGGTGGTGTTTAATATCAGGATTGACAGGAGTTACCCTGTTTTGTACCAGCGAGGAAGCATCCAGCAGCAGGGGATGCCTCTGCCCTGCCTGATGGTGGTGGGGATGTCTGAGATCAGCTCTCAGAGGTCCTTAGGGGGCAGAGGCACCAGGTCTGAGGACCCTCAGAGATATTTAGGCACATTGAGAAGGTCTCCCTGAGCCTTCTCTTCTCCAGGATGGAGAGTCCCACCTGTCGCAGCCTCTCCTCTTGCCTCAGGTGTTCCAGACCCCTCATCATCAGCTTGCTCTAATGCTGTGGAGCTGCCCCCACCAGGATAAGACTCATCCATGGGTCAGCCTCCCCCCAAAAAAACTCCTGAGGTTTCCCAAATCCCTCAAACCGGAGCTTCCCAGCATTAAATTACCTGGGTTTTTCAGTTCCCAGAGAAGCTGCTGAGGTCCCACTCACAACACACGGCCCTGGTCATGACCATGTAGCCCGTGACTCATGGGGACCAGCAGGAACTGGGTCAAAAAAAAAAACAGGGCAGGCATTGAACTTTGCTTCCCTTTTCCTACTGATGGAGCGGAAAGAGATAAAGGGCTTGTCCTTCAGATAGGTGGAATTACAGGGCCTGGCGTTTGTGTGTGCAGAGGGAGGAGAGGGGCAGGGATGCTCTGACCACAGAAGGTCACCACCTTGCTTTCATCCCCTCCCTTCCTCGCAGGAGACAGAAACCAGGTGAGCAATAACATTTACACAGGCGGGGGCTTCTCCCAAAAGCAAACACGGGGTCATGTCACCCTCCCAGCACCGGGACCCTGAAAAAAACAGGGCAGCAAACCGCTCACACAATCAAGACCTGATCATTGCACTTATCTTGCATTTGGTGGGGTAATTTTGCTTCCCACCAAAAAGCATGTGGCTTTTTCCTCCGCTCTCCCTTTAAGTACTATTTCCCCCAAAACAGACGTTTTCTTTCTGACTGCAATTAAACCAGAAAATATCATTCCTGTCTCCAGCTAGTCCAATCCCACAAAAAGGGCAGCAGTGAGCAAATCGCCCTCTAATTGGTTTTATAATTGGCGACTGTCTTATTATAAATGCTTCCTGGTGCAGATTTCTGAGCTTTAGGCTCACTGGGGATCTGGAGCATGTCAAGCCAGCTGCAGGGAGGAAAAAAAGCCGGGGGGGGGGCGGGGGACGGGGGATGACAACCACGTGAGATGCAACATCTGCTGCGCGCCAGGATGGGTTTTTGCTAACGAGATTTTGCAAGGAGCAGCCTAGCCTAATTGCATTGCAGGGCCGGGGCGCAAGCGGCTGGCTGTGTCGGGAACAATGCTTTCACTCAGACTTGCAAAATCAGCAGGATAATCTATTAACGTGGCCGTGCTTCCCCCTCCCGGGCGATGGGGAACCAAAGGGACCTTGTGCCACGAGTGTCGCTCCCGCAGCCATCCCAGCACAGCCGGCAGCTGACACAGAGGTCCTTTTGGTTCCCTTCGGGTACCTACCCTGGGATGCGATTTGGCAAGAGGGCAGTGACACTGTTTAACAAGACTGGCACCAGGAAAGGGAATGGGGTGAGTTTAGAGCCCCACGAGTCTTTGTTTTCATAGGGATTATCTTTTTCTCAATGGTTCAGCTTCACACGCACCACAGTTGGCGATGTTTACATCCTGTAAAACTGCTCGGGGGTGCGGTTTGTACTGCTTCAGTCAGACATCCCTAGTGCTGATCCCCTGGGAGTGCCCCAACCTGTATGTATTTGCAGCTGTTATCAGCTCCCACCCCACATGAAGGGAGCACCCGCAGCAAACAGGGACGTGCTTGCGAAGGGAGGCACCAAAACACCGCGCTCCCCGCCAGCCCCACGACTCTGCCCGTGCACCTCTGCTCCAAGCCTTCCGTTTTGGCAACAGAAAGGGTTTCAAACAGGAGCTAAAGGTCAGTTTGCAGGCTTAACAGCCCTGGTGGGGCTCGCCGGTGTTTGTTTCTCCCAGGATCCAAAGTACAAACACAGCAAGGAGATCTCTGTTGAAGCAAGGAGATGCAGAGAGACGCGATGTGCCGTGAGAGCTCTGCACCTCCCCAGAGCAGCTGGAGATGGAGAAGGAGCTCAGTGATGGGAAGGAGTCTGAAACAAGTGCTGCATGCTCTGATCCTATTCCTGATCCTGCTCCTATTCCTGCCACCCGTGCTCTCCAGGGACGTGCTCTTGGGAAGCCTCACCATTACTCAGTCCAGGGCTTCTTTGGTCTCCACCCAGCCACGACTGAGGCGAAGGCCACCCCAGCCCTGCTTTTGGCATTTCCACGCCCTCAGACACAGCCCTCCCCAGACTGCCTGTCTAACAGCGAGCTGTTCCCATGTGTCTGGTGGTGGAGACACCAAGAAGATCTGCAGATCTCTGCTCCAAAGCAGGAAAGTCCCCACGCACCTCCCTGGGGAGTGGGATGCTCAGAGCAGTGAGATGATGTGGCCTGGGTTTCTCTGGCCAGAGGCAGAAGAGATCCCCCTTCGTCCCTCTTGGTCCCTCTGGGTCCCTCTTGGTCCCTCTGGGTCCCTCTTGGTCCGTCTTGGTTTCAAGTCCCAGAGCAGCATCGGTTCCCACCATGAAGGACACAGTGGTGGGACATGCTGGTGGGAGGGAGGAAGCAATTCAAGCAAGCTTTGCTGTGAGAAAACACAGGATTTGGGGAAGAACGATCCAAAAAGGCCCACTTGTTCCAAAGCTGTTGTGAAATCCTGGGGCGAGCTGGTGTGGCCATGAGCTCAGCTGCAGCGTTTCTGCCTCCAAGGGACATAATTCTTGTTCGGCACATGTGTCTGCCCAACCCTGTCCTGCCTGAATCCCAGCTGTAGGGGCTCACAGAAAGCCAATCTTCTAAAACATGATTTAGAAATCTAAATCACGCAGTTGTTGTTTTTTTTTTTAATTTTAATTATCTTAAGAGCCAAGACATGGAAAAAGAGAGAACCCAAAGCTGCAAAGGAAAATTACCTCCGCCCTCCGCCGTGCGTATCTCAGATCAAAACCTCTTAGCTACATTTCAGCAGGGACATCTCCCACGCCTGCTTGGGCCACACCGTCCCAGGGCTAGGAACTGCCCTGTGGTTTGTGGCTGTGTCATTTTTACAACACCTTGATTCAAGAGCAGGGCTTGATCCCACCACAGTCCAAATTAATCACTAATCAAGGCGATGATGACGAAGAGGTTATCGCGAGTTTAAGCTATTTAAAGAAGTGATTTCTAGCCCACACCTATTCTGGTTATTCATCCTCTGGGTGTAGCTCTGCAAACACAGAAACCTGCTTTATGTGAAAGCCATCCTCCAGAAACACAGACTGTGTTTAACAACCCAAGTGACTCAGCAGAGACCTTCCTGTGAGGCCACAGCCAGGTCATGAAACAAGGAGAGTTCACAGGGCTGCCAAACCCCAGCAAACCTCATCTCTACTCAGCAACATAAGGGTTTTCCTCCCGAGCTGCTCGATATTCCCAGTGCAGACAATCCAAAGCATTTCCAGATGAGACTTTGAAGCGATACGAGTACACCATCAGCAGCTCCAAGACAAGATCTTGGCCAAGCTCTCCTGGTGATGGATGAGCCTCCACCCAGCCTCACGCCAAGGTTTACACGGGCTGTAAACAAGCTGATCATGCCTGTGGTTAGACTTTTAGCTAGTTTCTCCCATCACGAAGCACTCTGTTTACATTTTCCATCAGTAATTCTGGTGTAACTCCATCGGTCTTGCCAAAGACCCAGAAATATGGAGATATGAGACGCTTTGTTTGGCAGAGATAAGGCACCAAGCCCCAAAACTGCATGTGGTGGTGCGCCAGAATGCAGGTGGGGAAGGATGGGCATGGGAATGGGTGGGCAGCTCCATCCCAAGCAGTCCACCCACCCCTGTGACAGTGTTTCACACAGGTCTAAAGGATTGCCTTGTGCTTGGTACCTTCACTTAGGACAAAAATTCCACCCAACAAAGCTTCCCTGCACTAGACATTTCACTGTTTTAATCCTTGCAGGGCTCTGGGGCAGCATTTGCAGAGTCTCTGTGATAAATAATGTATATCAGAGCAGAAACGGTGCCGTGCCACTTACTGTCAAATTGCGTTGGGGTTTTATTTTAAAAAGGGATGACTTGAAGACCTCAATCCTCTGCACAAATCAGTCAGACGGCGTCAGTCCTTTGGCAGCAAGGAGAGGACAAGCCCTTGCCCTGGGGTGTTGACAGAGACAGATGCTAGATGCTTTTTTTCATCCCTGGTCAACCCCTTGATGCTCCTGGATCCAAGAGTCCAGGGTACACTCAGCAAGGCAAGAAGGAGAGATGATGGAGAGAGGGTTTGTACCTGCTTCTTCACAGGCTTATGTATCCCTCTGCACCAACCACAGATGCATTACTGGGTTTCCATGAATTAAAACAGAACAGAAATGCAGAAGCATGATTTTCTCAGCACACACAAGACCCAGGGGGTGTCTGCTGAAGCCAACCCACTTCTCACACTCACAGATTGAAACCCAGAGGTGGGGACTGGTCTTTACACCAAGCGACCCCAAGCTGTGGTGTATTTTCCTCTCCTGGAAGTGCTTTAAATAAAACCGGCTGGTGCTCAGAGGAAGCGGCTCTGCTTTAGTTCAATGGGAAGTTAATTCGAGGAAGTCCCGTGACCTCGCTGTGCAGAAATTCAGCCAGCACATTGCCTGCAGGTCCCTCTGGCTTCTGCCAGACCAAGGAAACGGCTCCTTCTCTGCTCCAGCTGCGGGGTTTCATCCTCCCTCCCATGCTTCCTTTTATTTGTTTCTTTCTTTAATCACTTACGGCAGCAGCTGATGTCAGTTTTGCCGCGCCCAGTGTTTTATTTTCCTTCTGCAAGAGGCAGCACCGTGCTGGACCAAGCTACTTTGCAAGGGCTTCAGCGAAAGGCCCTTGGGTCAGCAGGACCTGGAGATGGAGCCCCCTGAAGCCCCATTCCCTGAGGATGCTCAGAGGAGCATCAGTAGCTTGTGGAGAGGCTGTGAGCACCGAATTACCCTCGAGGAGGACAGCAACGGGGCAAAGGTTGTCCTCAGAGCACAGCATCAGTGCCGAGTGGCTTTGCTTTCCCTCAGCATCTGCCTGGCTTTGGAAACACACAATCGAGATGAACTCCGGCATCCAGCTCTGAAGCTGCCTTATCAGCCGCCAGCAAGGCACCGAGGGCTGTTAATTTGAGGTGTTTCATGCATGGATGGAAGCTGGGAGGAGGACGAAGGGGAGATGAATTGGCATCTGCACTGAAGCTATCGCCTAGAAGGGCTCGTGATGCTGGCGGAGGCAGGCTGGGTGGGAACAGTCATGCTCCTCCACACCCTGGTGCTCCAGGACGATGTTTAGCTACAAAACCTCCCCAGAAAATCTCCCTGTCCTCTTGCAAGGAGAGCCACCTGCCTTAGCTGCCTCAAACCACCAGAAACCAGGCTGGATGAGGCCTCGAGAGCTCAGCAAACAAGGTCCCCTTCTCCCATGGCTCACCAGCAGGGCAGCACCTCCGAGCTTGCACCGAGATAAAAAGCTTGGGATCACCCAGGGCACAGCCAGCTCTGTACCTGCTCCACAGACCGAGCATGCCTTTCGTGCTCCCCAGAACCAAACCTGTGAGGATTTGCACCATTCCCTCCCGGGGAGCTCAGAGAGGGCAGCAGATCCCCAGGGCTCCTTTCCGTGCCACCCTCTGCTACCGTCCTCTTCTCCATCACAGCTACGATAACGTCTAGCTTCTGCAGACATGCAATTGCATTAAAATGCAGGCAATGAATCTAATTTACTTATTTTACCATCGTTTTTGCATTTATGACTGCGTCCTTCTGAGGCCGAGGAAGGAGCAGACTCGCTGGCTGCTTTCTTATCGAGCGCTGCCCATGCCGGGCAGCTTAGCACGGGGGCGGAGAGGGGGAGCGTGTTTGTGCGGAGCCCGGCACCGCGGGAGGATGTGGTGAGATCTGCTGGAACAGGTCCAGGGTCAGCATCGAGTTCGGTGAGAACTGAGAGCTCTTCATCATAAATAACAGCAAAAATGATCTCAGCCTGCCTCGGCGGAATCAGTGAACGGTGCTGACTTAAAGCTTAAAAAAAGGAGGTAAGTGCAGAGATTGCATTAAAAGGTGACCAAACCTTTTGCTGGCGAGGAGCAACCAGACTGGCAAGCAGCTCCTGGCTTTACAACATGCAGCAGATAAATGAACAGGCGAGCAGCTCATAAATCCCTAAGCTGAGAAACGCAAAGATCTGGAAGGACTCCGGCTCCCCTGATGGACTGCAGACAGATGACAGACTCCCAGTGAGAGGAGACGGTCCCTTCATCTGTCCAGTGGCAATGAGCATCCCCACCATCCTTCAGGCAGGACCGAAACCGAATGAGACAGACCATAAAGCTGCAGAAAGCTGAGCAGAGACGTCCTTTGAGCACTGGTGCCTGGGGTTAGTATTTCTGGCCGGAGAGGGACCGAGAGGGATACAGGGGGCCAGAGGGTTCGTGCTCTGAGCATTGCTTTTTAGTGGCCTCCATGCACCCCAGGCCACCACTTCGGGTGAGCTCTTGGAGTGAAGCCCTGCAAGAGCTTAACCCCTGCCTTCCCCCTTATCGCCACCCTTGTGCTTTTGCCAACTTCCCAGCCTGTGCTGTACGCTGGGGGAAAGACCTTTTAATGCAGAAACTTGCGGGCAGGCAAGTGCCTCTCCTGCTTTTAGTGAATTAGTTCATTGACTCCTTTCCCATTTCACGAAAAGCCCGCAGGGACGGATTGTGTAACCCTCACTCAGCAGCAGAAAGGAGCTAAGTACTTAATAAGCAGGGAAGAAGGGGATCTGAGCGATGCTCTTCCCTCCTGCAGCATCTCCTCCTCATCCAAACGCAGTAGCATTGAATTCAGGAGACAATGGAAAAAACAGACAAAAGCCCTATGCACAAGTCAGGCAAGATATACACCAGACTGACACAGAAGTAGCTACTGAAAAAATGGTTATTTCCTAATTTATAAAACAAGATTTCTCTTGTCTGGCTGGAAACAAAACGTAAGAATAAAAAAGGACTGTGAATGAGAGCATCTCTCCCCAGTGCCAAAGCAGGACTGAAAATGCCACGGCCCTGCTGCTGTCCAAGCTCCAGCTGCACGCAACCCTTCCCAAAACACCTGAACCCCCCCAAACTAACCTGACTCTCAGCTTTTCCCCTCCAAATGATATTGCCTGTGCTCAATAATATTGCCGTTTAGCAAGAGCCTGTGCCAGTGTCTGAGCACCCTCATGCCTGATGTCCAGGCTGAGCCTCCCCTGGCGCAGCTCTGCGCCATTCCCATGTATCCCGATGTCAGTGCCCAGGGAGCAGAGGCTGGCAGTTTCCCTGGCTCCCAAAAACCTGGGTTATCTCACTGGATGCACAGACAAACTGCTGCTCCTGTTCTGCACTGCAGCATCCATGTCTCAAACGAGGAGTGCAAAACTCAGATCAGGCACCACATGCCCGAATTACAGACATCTCCCTCGCCTTCAGAGCAGGGGGAGGAGGAGCTGTAAGCACTGCGATCTGTGCTCAGCCCAAACCAGGGAGTTAGATTTCTAATGCAACAGCCAAGTTTTCTGCCAAAAAAATAAAAATAAAAATAAAAAAGGAACCCCTGATGCTGCCCTAGCCAGCTCCAACATCAGCTTTGGCTCAGCGACGAGCAGCCAGTCCCATTTTTAAATGGCTGCACAAAATCAGAGCTCTGTGGGATCCCCTTCCCGGTACACCTTCCCTTTCCCCTCCACACTCGAGCAATTAGCTTTCTGGCTAATTTCTGTGCTGGACGACAAAGATGTCTGAAGCCAAAGCCTGATTCGAGGCTCGCCCAGCTGCGCACAGAGCTGGCGTCCTGAGCAGGGCTGGAGGCCAGGGGGAGCAGGGAGGGAGGGAGGATGCCCCGCTGGGGAGAGGCAGGCTGAGCCCCTTCCAGGAAACTCTGCAAGGCCAGATGTGGGAGGAAATGGAAGCAAATCTCAGCCCGATCTGGACGGGCTATTCACCAGCTGCTCCAGCAAAACCTCCCCGTTTCCCCCTGCCCACGAGAGCCCCACGCGAGAGGAAGAGCAGTGCAGGGATTGCTTTTTTTTGGCCAAAGCAGCCCCAGGCTTTGGGAGCAGACGGAGGAGCAGAAAGGATGAGGGCGGGTCTGGGTGCTGGGAAGGAAGGCACATGCACACACAATGGGCTGTTGAGATCCCTACGAGTGCCGTGTAAGTACATGGGAATGAGACCCTGCCTCTGTCAAAGCTGATTCCCAGCGAGTTCAGTAGTTACTTTTCACACAGGATTGAAAACCGTGGCTCCTGCGTATTGCTTTTCTGCACGGATTGTAAGTACCACCCTTTCTGCGAGAGCAAACAGTTGTTTTTAACAGCTGATGCTTTTTGTTCCCACTCTCCACCCACTCTGCTTTCACAGCAGAGCCCGGGGCATGGTGAGCTCTTGCGCTTTGTCGTACAGCTGTAGCTGAAACTCTCCAAAACAAACCATGGCCACGGCCCTGGGAGATAACAGAGGTGCACACACAGCATCCCCTGCCTGCAGGCAGCGTCCCAGCGACTGCTGGACTCCATTTCTGGGTCAGGAAGTCTCCAAAGTACTCTGCTTGTTTTCTAAATAAGAATAAAAAAAGGATTGCCCAAGGAAGGATTTGCTGGTTGCAATAGAAAGAGGATACTGGAAGGACTTTTTGGTGCTTAACAACCATTCTGCGCAATCACTGCACAAGCAGGGCAGTCGATTTGAGCTTCATGGACATTTTGGACCCTACTAAATGCTGCACTGAATTGGAGAAACCCATGGGTTTCTTTGTGAGGGCTCTACCCAGTCTCTTCCAACTCTCCCTTCATGCTGGGCAGGCAGCAAGACCCATTACAGTGGGTGTCAAGTTGTTTCAGAGCAAAGTGGGATTTTTTGCTGTGGCGTTTGTGCAGTTTCTTACACCTTCTCCCAGCTGTCCCGCAAAGCAGCAAGATCAGTATCAGGATCCCTGACACCCAGACACATTGAGTTTGCCTTCATGCAGAAGATGCTGGTCCCTTTTGCTGGGCTGTCTCCTTTACAAAGCAGTATGAATTCAGGCAGAATTGGGACCAGTAATTAGGAACGTCACTTTGCATTGCTTGGCATAAAGCAGTTCTTCTCCCCACAAAACTCAGTCACTTTTCCCTACATGGACAACTGCAAGGAAAAAACTGGAGAAGTGCTTTAGAGAAAGAGGCTTCTGGAAACTTCAGCAGTAGCCAGAGCAGATGTGAGCCCAAATTCTTTATTTTTTAATGCCAACTTTGTGGTCAGGGCAGCTAGTCTGTTCTGATCCTGCCAGACAAAGACATCAAGGAGACATTGAGACTTCTCAGTGTGGGCTTCAAACTTTTTTTGTGAAATTCCCTTCATCTGGTGCAAAGGCAATGAAGGAGGCACCACTGCCTCATACCTTGCTGGCTGAGCTCATGTCTCCCTCACCAAGGGTGCTACGAGCCTGGCCACCAAGAGCTGCAAGTAAGCCAATAGCCAGAAAACCAGGGGGAGAAGAGTTGGGCCACCCATTCAGAAAAGGTCTCCATTCTCCCTGAAAAGAAGCACCAGCAAGTCTGAGCATGATAAATCCTGAATATCCACAGACATCCATGGCTCCAGCAGAAAGCTCTGAGACACAGATGCTCGGCAGAAGATGAGCAAACGTCCTTTGGCCACCTACACCAGCACCCACCCCTCTGCCATCAGATGTGGGGTGGAATTAACGTGTGAGAAGATGTGGGGCTGAATTAACAGTTGTGAATGCAAGCCAGCAAGGGTGAGTGTCAAATATTTCCCTACCCTTTAGTCCCAAAGAAAGTTGTTTAGAAAGTCTTGGGCATCACCCATCTGCTATCTCTTGTTACCTGCAACACAATTTCCTGATTCATTCCGAGTCACCATCCCTGGAGTCAAGAAACATGTAGATGTAGAACTTAGTAGCACGGCTTAGAGGTGGACTTCAGGACTAGGTTAAAGGCTGGATGAGATGGTCTTAGAGATCTTTTCCAACCCGAATGCTTCTGTGATTCCATGTTGTCTCCATGAGACCAAATCATGGTGGCCCTATCTTCAGAAGGCAGCTGTGCACAGAGCATCTTTCCAGGGGAATAAGCTAAAATGCACACAGAACTTTGCAGAAACCCCATGTCCAGGCAGAGCTGGAGTGGAAGAGCCCAGGGCAGAGCAGAGGGAAGCAAGATCTTCTACAAGGAGCCTGCCTGGGGGCTCAGCCTGGCCTGCCACACAAAAGAAGCCAGCTCCTCCCGTCACACAAAGCCTTTTTGTCCCCCCGCCATGTGACTGCCCTCACTCAGACAGACACGGCACTGCCTCGTGGAAGGCCAGCTGATATTTCGGGCTGCTGCGGGGGCGAGGAGGTCAACAGCTCATCAGGCGGCCCTGCCACAATGAGATGTCTGCAAGCAAAAATGAGCAGCGAGGCCACAGGCAAGGAAGGGGATCCCAGGTATGTCAGGTGCTGCAATATGGCCTCTCCTCGGACCCAGTTGTAGCAACTCCTGGGTCCCCTACTTCATGGTAGTTGGAGAAGTGGCCTCATGGTCACCTCTCATGGACCTCACATGTCTGGTGGTGTCGGGCAGCTGCGGGTCCCTGAGGTGCCAGCCCTGCTCCAGCAGGGCCACCCCGAGCAGGGGGCCCAGCCCCACGTCCAGGCGGCTGCTGGAGATCCCCAAGGAGGAGCCCCCAGCCCCTCTCTGGGCAGCCTGTGCCAGGGCTCCGGCACCCGCCCAGCCCAGCAGTGCTTCCTGAGGGGCAGAGGGCACCTCCTGGGCTCCAGGCTGGGCCCGGGGCCTCTGGGCCTGGCCCTGGGCACCCCTGAGCAGAGCCTGGCTCCGGCCTTTCAGATATTTACACACACTGATAACATCCCTTCCCTTCTCTTCTCTAGGCCATAGGGTCCCAGCTCTCCTCCTAGGATTGCTGCTCCAGTCCTTCTTCATTTTTGTGGCCCTTCATTGGCCTGCCTCCAGCAGTGAGGACACATGGAGGACCTTTTGCAGAGGACACACAGATGGATGTGGGCTCTGCATGAGCAGCGGTGGCACGGTTTTGCTCAGGAGAGGAGGGATAGATTAGGACCGTGCCCCTACAATTGTCAGTATGGGTCCAGACCTGCACATCCCTTTCTCCTCCAGAATTTTGGCACTGCCAGACGAAGAGTTAAGGGGAAGGAGGAGAGCAGTGCCCAACACTGGTGAAACCTCTGTGGGTGCAGACAAGGGCAGGGGCTGCTCCAGCTGCTGAGCAGCTCACCAGTAGGTCAAGGCTGCAGTGAGGACTCATCATCATTACACTCAGCCCCCAAACCCCACCTCCCAAAGACCCCTAAAACACCTCTCTTACCCATAGACTATTTTCTTTCCCCTTTATTGGCTGAGGAAAAATATTCAAAGATACTTCATTGCTCTGCCAGAGCCATCAGCCTTCACAGCATCATCCAGCAGTCAGGCTGCAAAGCATCCCTCTGTTTTATGCATGGGGAAACTGAGTCACGGAGAAGCCAAGGGACTCCTTTGCTCCTGGGGCTCACTGGGGGCAGAACAGACTGGTGCTGGGTGCTACAGGTCTGCTCAAAGACGCTCATGCTGCTGAGCCTGGGCAAATAAACCTTGCTGGGGATAGGACATCACGGCTGGGGCTTAGCACTGTGCTTGGTGGGGAACCCTTGGTGAAGGTTGAGTTTTGGGGAGTCCCTGAGAGCAGGGGTGGCGGAAGGCAGCATTATGGGACAAGGGGACAGGCACACTTACTTTTGGCCGCTTCCACTGGATGCCCTGGATCCTTGACTTGTAGAAGAGCGAGTCATCGTTGGCGGGGAAGAGAGGGTCCTCAAAGAGCTGCTTCCGCCGCAGGCACTCCTTCTTCAGGGAGGCATAGCGCTGGTTCTCGTACGGCTTCACCGAGGAAAACATCCTTCCCCACCGGCCCTGGGAGGACAAGCGGAGTGGGAGTGAGATGTGTAGGGTCTGGCCAGGGACACACACTCATACTCCACAACACCTGGACCAAAAAGTCGTGGCTGGAGACCAAAAAGTGATGGCTAAGACCAAGTGTACCTTACTGGATATGGGACTCCCACTTCCCCCAGAGCTGGCCAAACACCACCAAAACACCACCACCGCCAAAGGAGATGACAACCTGCCTTTTAGTTAATTGATAACCTATTTTGGAAAAATGCATCCTGTGGGGCTGTTGAAGGAGATGTCCCCAGCGAGCTGGATATGAGCATGTTTTATGGTGGCTGAACACCTACCCTGGACTTTGCCAACATGGATCACATTCTCAGCCCACTGTTATGCAGAGGGAACTTCAATGTTAATATCAAACTTTTAGAATTCTGGTTGTACCCTTCAAAGACTTCAGGAAACATCCCTCTGTTGCCATCAAGCAATGGTCATGTATCTGCTCGAAAAGCAGCAATGAGTGCAGAGCCAGTGCTTCAAGAATCACCTTCTGCCCCCGCCATGTAGCCCCAAATTACACACACACACAATTCACGGTTCCATCAGAGACGCCAGTTTCTCAGTAGATTTGATCGGGTCTGTTTTTAATTAAAAACAGCCTCTTGGCAGCGTACCATGTGTTTTTGGATTAATTATTCTGTCTTGACAAGCGTCTAGCTTCTAGGGCAGAGCGATGAATTTAGCAACCCAGAAGACAGCAGGAAACCATGGCCCAAATGCCTCTGAGAGAAAGCAGCTCCTCTCCATCATCACCCCAACATCCCTGTGGCTTGGTCATTGGGTACCAACCCCTTTGCTCCTGTTTTCATCCCTCCACCCCACAGGTCGAGTCACCTTGGCCCCACAGCAGGCCCAAGGGAAGGGGGACCTCTCCGTTGCTCCCCTCTGCTAAATCACAGACCTCCTTCCAAAGCTACTTCCCTATCGGTACCCCGTATTTATCCATGAATGAGCTGTCTTTCTCCTCAAAATGGGATGTCCTGTTGAAACCGTGACAATTAGTGAGCCTAAACCAATGCCCTTGCTGATCAGAGAAATCCTCTGAGAGCATCCCTCACCCAGCCTGCCTCCCCTCGCCTGGGCAAGACAAAACCACTTCACCTCTGTGAAGCCAAAGAGCAAAGCATAAGTTTTAATTATTTATCAGCCTAATTAGCAGCACAAGTGCTCATCACCCATGGCCTAAGTGAACCCCAAATATCCCCATTAGTGGCGGTTCCCTGCTACTGAGGAGTGGTTGCTAGAGCAGCTTGTGGTGCTTTCCCACCCATATTTCCCACCCAGCCAACGGCCCACCTACCCTGATGCAGACATAGCGAGCATTTAGTGACGATCCTACAGGACTATGGATTTGGGATTTTGTAGTTTATAACATCTTATTTTATGGGCCAAAGACAGGGAGAGGAGTCCCAGCTCTGCCTCTGGTGCACTGTGTGACCTGCTGTATTTGGAGACCAAGGCTAGGACTTGGCTGCATGGGGTTGGTTAAAAAAAGCATTAATTCACACAAAAGCCTTTGATTGCAGCCCAGCAAAGCAGTGCGGTGCTGTGGTTAAAGGGCTCCTAGTGATGCTGATGGGAGTTTCTCCTTGCTTTCAGGACAGGTTCCCAGGTGCTACAAAGAGACCCAGATGCATCACCTGCCCTTAGAAAAGCCTTAAAATAAATGGCCCAGTATCAAGAGCTCAATAGTACACCAGATTTACTCTTTCAGAAGAGCAGACAGCCTCACTGAGCAGCCAGGGAATGCACGCAGAAGACAAAACCTACACCCAGGCTGCTAAGAGGGCCAGGACATGAGTTAGTCTCCAGGTCTCCAGCAGAAGAAGGGGATGAGATGGGAGAAAACATGACCTCCCTGGGGACATCCCAACAATGAATGAGCTCCTTCTGAGTGACAACCAGGCAGGACTTTGGCAGTGACAGCACTCACCACTGCAGAAAGACACAAGCAAAGCAGCAGCCCCAGGAGGGGATGGTTGGCAGCCACCTTCTGCACGAAAACTTCGGGCTGGGAGGGAAGGATGCTGCCCATGGAAAGGACATTTCCATGAGATGCTGTGCAGGAAGAACTTGTGAGATTTAGAAAGAGAGCCTGGAGGGAAGTCTGGTGGCTTTCGGAGAGCTACGCTCGAGTTAAGGCAGGAGCTGCGGGTTTGATGCAGGCGATGCTGGATGCCGCTCCGCAGCCTGTCCCGTGGCCAAAGGCTGGCACTTGGCTGCTCTTCCATAAAATTGCTCTGCAACCGCAGCTTGGAGCTACGTTTTCCAAGGACCCTTGCAGTGCTGACTTCCGTGAGAAGCCCTGGGAGATGTCCATCCCCATATCCTAGCCCTCGTGGCCAAGGATCCCCAGCTTTCCTGCCACCCAAATTCACTTGGGAGAAGAGGGCTGACTCCTTGCCCTGCTGTCCCGCCTCAGGGTGACTGCCCCCCTTGGCCGACAGGGTGGAAACAGATTTGAGTTGCAAAGGAAAAGCCAAGCTACATGATAAAAGATACTGGTCAGGATCTTTTACAAACCCTGCAGAATAATCAAAAGCAAGGGGGGAGGGAGAAGGATGTTCTCGGGGCAGTGTTAAAATTCATTACTGTTTTTAATTTGCAGCATTTCATGCTTACCAGACTGAACCTCAGATCTGCGACATTAACATGCTCAAGGGCTGCCTAATTACTTTTTGCCTTCTTGCACGAAGCTGGGGTGCTCCAGGAGCAGGGGAACTGGGTGTTTTCATGCCTGAATTCGCAAACCTACAAGCGCACGCATTTGTGTGTTTGGTTAGGGAGTGAAATCTGCACTCCTGACCTTCTTTGCAGAGTTGAAATTTTGGAAACTGGTCTGAGCCCGACCTCGGTTCAGTCACGAAGCAGTTAAGCAGGAAACTATGTGATTCGAGGAAGGAGCCAAAGGCATGACTCAGGGCTGCTGTGGACTCCCCCTTCCACCCCCAGCATCGCCCAGGCGTGGAGCTCCGGCCAGCTGGTAGCGATCACTGCGAGGGGGATAAGTAATGACAGTGCCAGTGCTGGCCAGGACCAAATACTTGCTGAAAGGCTCTTCCTTCCTCTCTCTGAAACCAATTTCTCTCCTTCCCTTCCAGCCCGGAGCCTCCGTGCCACAAGCAGCTGACATGGGCTCGCTGCATCCATGTTATCACAAGGCTGCGCCCCGGCCAGGAGCAAAGGGCTCCTTGCTTGCAGATCCTACAGCTTTTATTTGTCTGCCTCCGAGTCAGACTAAACAATTTGCTCTCAGGGGACGGGATCTGCGTCCTCACTGAGCAGGAGATATTTCTGATATCACCTTGCAAAGGTGTGGGATCAGTCAAGGAGAAGATGAGGTGGGGACCAGGCTTTTGGCTGCCCAAGTCCCAGCCAGGTGAAGTTATGGGCAGCCAGGCTCTGGCTAAAACGTTTATTTAAATGTTTATTTTGCCTCCTGGGGTGTTTCTATTGACACGAAACATTGGGATGGGACAGCACTGGGGTTGCTCACCCTCCTGCCAACAAAAAAGCCCAGTCCTGCAGAGGAAACGCTGCCGACGCAAGGACAGCTTTATGCACACGTTTCCTACAACCCGCAAAAGAAACAATCAAACCACAGATCCTTTTCTATGTTAAAGGTGAGATAAGCACTGCACACCTCCTAGCCAATGCTTCTACAACCAAAAAAGCCTCAAGCTTCAGGCTACAAAGTCTCAGTCCCATTTAAGGGCCATCGGGACTGGCAGCGGGGCTGGCAGCAGGTCCGAGCCGTGATCCCAAAGCCCTTTCCCATTCCCACGGGGCCGCCTGCCGTCGCTCTGCTGGACTTCAAGCAGCGTGGCCCAGAGCCAGCAGGACCGCAGAGCATCCTGCCTGCACCCGCCGTGCCCGCAAGGACTGGGAGGCGAAGCCACACCGGCGAAAATCAGAAAGCATCAGACATCATCTCTTCGCAAACTGACAGCGGTTAGCCAGGGAGCTAATAATTCCCAGGGGAAGCCGACGGTTCTTCATCTCCAGATGTTCCTGAGCAGTTGGGCATCTTTTTTAAGTAGGTGCTTTAGCTAAAATGCAAATTACTGAGAATTTACAGCTGTTACTCGTTGAAACAAAGCTGTTGAAGAACGGAAGGTTGGATGTCCCTTTCTGGCCTTTATCTAGGGGTAAAAAAGTTTCTCTGTTCTTATCTAACAGCTAAAAGCTCCCCCAGGCTAAAGCTAAAGCAACCCTTTTTACTCTTAATGATATTTTATCCAGTTCTGGCTTTTGTCAGCAGCACAGCTGGGGTCTGGATCCACACCCCCGAGCAAAGCACCTTTTGGCCAGAGGGTTAGTTGTATGTGCCCACACAGGGACAAGCTACCCCCAAAAACTTGGTGTGGACAGAGTGAATTTAGTCTCTCCAAAAAATCCTGATGGGATTCAGGGCTGTCCTTTTGGAGTGAATAAACCCAGCTTTTTGCAAGCACATAAATAAGGCAAATGGTCCCTGATGAAACCTCCAGGTGGGAGTGGGAAGAAGCATCCGATTGTGCTAGGATGGGTGGCCCCGGCACCTTCCCTGCCTTTGCTGCAAATGTTCTTTTTAATGAAAGATTACATTTTCCTTGAGGTTTTTATGGTTATATCCAGCTGTTAGGCAGTAAGCTCTGCGGGTCTCGGAGAGCTTTGCAGAAGGGGAGCACACAGGGCAATGCCAAGCGCTGGCAGGAGCGGGGCGGGGACCCAGCTCCATCACCCATGCACCTCGCTGAGAACCCACCGATGTGTTTACACGGAGCTGCAGCTTCCAGGTCTGGTTTTAATAGGAAAACCTGGGGTTAACGGGTCAGGGCAGCCACCCACAAACACGTGTTTTTCCACCCCGGTGCCAGCAGGTCATTAGGGTGCTCAGCAGTGCAGGGCTGCCCTCTCTTCCTGCAGCGCCGCTTTGCAAGCGGTGACTCCCCTGGAAAGGAATGAGGAAAGGCAGTCCCAGTGTGAGTTATCCCAGCTCCTGGCCGTCACACCCTGCCCGGTTCCTACAAATAACCATCCGGGGATGCCCCGACCCGTTAACCCGTTGCTGGAGCTCCTACCTCAGCCCCAGCTCGCTGAGCTGCCATGGCTGAGCTCTGCCTCTGGCCAGAGACGCTTCTGTGGCCCCGGCCAGCCCAACGCTTCTGCTCATCGCAGACTTTAAGGGCAGATGGGATCAGGACGTCTGTCTGAAGGCATCCTGGCACAAAGCAAAGCCGGTGGCAGCATCCCCTGCTGGGCTGCAAGTGCAAGGGCCTGGAGAGAGGCAGGACTAGCAGGGAGGGCGGTGGAAGGAAAGCAAGAGATGGCAGAAGGACAGACCCAAAAGCAGTGGGCAGAGGGAGGCCAACGTGCCCAGGCTGCCAGCCTTGGCTGAGGGATGGAGGAAGGAGCAGGAGACATTCACTGCTCATCCCGACCCACTTGTGGGCTGGGGAGGACAAAGGAGCTCAGTTTTGGGTGCCCCACCAAGACCACATGTCCCCAGCAGCCAGCCTTACCACTGCCGACACGTCAGGGTTGTGTCCTGTGCCACAGCGGGGTTAAAAACCCTTGGAGACCAGGTAAGGCTGTGGGACAAGCACTGAAAGATGAATTCATGAGCTTTGCCAGTGCCCAGCCCGTGGAGATAGCGATCACCTCGCTAAACCCCATCAACAAGCTGTGACCCGGGTTAATGATTACAAGTAGCACCGCGAGGAAGGGAAAGGTCACATCTGAGCTCGCCCACGAGTCCTGGCACTTCCCAACAAAACCCTGCCGAGGGCAGGGAGCTCCTCCGGGGCCATGTGGAGCATCCTCAGCCCAAGAAGACACAGTGGCCATCACCCCATATGCATAGTGCTGGCCACACACTGCCCACTCCATGAGGTTATAGGAGCATCCCTTTTCCGCATCCCTTTTGATCACCACTCATTCAAAAATAAGTCAATAAAAGGATGTTGCCTTTGTAGGGCCGGACTGAACACGAATTTCTATTATTTATTCAGGGCTTCTAATTGAACGTCTGGGCCAGGCTCTTGGAAATCTGGTCACACTGACTCCCCTGGACGCCGTGCACCGCTACAATACACTCACACCGATTTTCTTGCCAGCTGGACAAAACCGTGGTCCAAGGGCAGACCTGTGCCCCCGTTATATCTCCGCAGAGGGAAGGACAGAGGAGTCACGGGGCATTGCCTGAGGCAGCGCAGACAGCCTCGTGCTTGGGCGTTCTGGGTCGCAGAGAGGCTTCTTGAAGAGGTTTCGGGAAATTCATTCAGAACACCCATCATTAAGCACAGATAAAATGCGGCACGTCTCCATGCAAATGCTCAGCCTTCAATTGCTTCTGCAGCCTCTGGGATAATTAAAGCAATTGAACTCCGAGAGATGCAGAGACGCGTGCCCGAGAAGCAGGAGAGATAACGGGACTGCAGCTGCTCCACCGGAGCTGGAGGGAGGCAGGCGGGTGCTACGGGATCAGCCCCGGCACAGAAGCACCGAGGCACTCTGCTCCTTGCCTTCCACCCTCTCGGTGCCCCTCTTTTTGTTTTTCCCCTTCCATTGGGTCTTAATCCTCTCGGGAGACCCTTCCTGAGCCCCATCCTACAAATCCCCAAACCCCAGAGCACAGCTGGGCACTGTCTGACTGCAGAAGGGCATTCCCCTTGGCTGCAAAACCCTCAGGCCGGGCCAGCAAATCTGCCTCGGATTTAGCCCCATCGTTTTGATTTCACCTCTGTTTTCCTTCCTGTTTTTAGTGAGCTCTTCTCTCTGTGGCCCTTCTTGGGGCAAGGACAAGATTTCTCCTGCTGTGGAGGTGCCTTCAGCTCTTTGTGCACAGCAGAAATACTCAGGGAAGGACCAACCCTTTTTACAAGGCACAGCGACCTCCCCAAAATGCAGGACATCTCCATGCACCAAGAGGACACAGCCTTTTGTAGGGTCTCCTGCCCACGTGCAGCACTCATCCTCAGTCGCTTTGGCTTCTCAGCAGAAGCCACGAGCACAAAGGGGGAGCCCGAGCCCCTGCTCCTCAAGGTGCGAGTCCCACCTCCTGCGTGGAGGTGAAATCCCAAATCCTCACCCCTCTGAGAGCGTCCACCCCCACGGACATCCCCCAGAGCTGTCACCATCAACAGCATCACCAGGAGAGACCCTACACAGACCAGATAGAAAGGAGCCATCCGCCCAGCTCCTTCTGGAGAAGGATTTCTCCTCCCCTGAAGCCCCCCGACTCTTCAGCCGCTGGGAAGGGGACGAAGCCCCTGCCTCCTCCCCCAGAGCCAGCAGGGAAATGCCACGGGAGCACTGATGGGCTGAGCCCAGGGGCAAATCCAGGGGAAATGCCACTTTTACGGGGCACTGCGGCACCAAATGTGGGACATCAGGCACAGGGGCTAGAAAAGGAGGCTGCGGGGACACAGCGCTTGGCTCCCCTGGCCATGGGCCACCAACAGAGCACTGATATCCATCTGGGCGGAGTAAAACCTAGATCTCCCAACCAACGAACCCTCCCAGAGTCCCTTTATGCTGCTGGAAGTCCTTGAAATCCTTGGAAGAGCTTCGCTTCCCAGCAAGAAACCCGCTGTTGGCTGCAGATGCAATAACTCATCCCGCGCAAAGAGCTGCGGGGTTGGCCCCATCCGACGCAACAGCGGGCACCTGGCGGCTTGCACAAGGAGGGTTGGCGGCTTCATCTTTTATCCGTGCGAGATTTCCCTTTGTTTTCACCCCAGGAACCACCCTGGAGCGATCCTTGCAGTGTTTGGGCAAGCTCGGCCAGGTGGCAGGACCGGCTCTGCAGGGCTTCGGGAGCTGCCAGCCTGCCAATACTCGGTGGGAAGCTCTCGCTTACCAAGGTGTGGCTTGCAAAAAAAAAAAAAAATAAATAAATAAAAACCCAACCAAACAGGCACGCTTCCTTCTTTTCTATGTGAGTAGGGGAAATGGAGCAGCTCGGACAGCTCAGAAGGACTGACACCCGTCCGTCCCCCTCCAAGGGCAAACCGAGGGGCAAGGAGCGTTTTGCCGTGCCGGAGAGTATTTTAAGGTAAAATACGTCAAAGCACTGCTGAACTGGGCCATACCCCGTCGAGAACATGAAAGATGCCCCCGGGATGTGCGAGCAGGTCCAGCCCCCTTGGAAGGGCTGGATAAGGCTCAGAGGAGCCAGATCCCTGCCCTACAAGCCCCCAAACCCTGGGCTCCCAGCAAGGATCTGCATCTGCCGTGTCGCCACCCCAGCCCCAAAGCACGAAGCTCCACAATCACAGTGCTGAGCACGGAGAAGAAAGGTTTTATCTTCCTAGAGAAGGTAAAAAGCTCGATGGCACCATTTCCACTGGATCCTCAAGGAGCTACCCCTACGCTGAGGCACCAAAGCGGGGTCTCTCCCACGCCGCGAGCCCATTTAGCACAAGCATCCCATGGATGGAAGTGCTCCAGGGTGCTGGGGGGAGACCCGAGAGCAGGGGAAGGGTTAACGTTGCAGCCAGCCAGCCACCCCGCTGGTGCAAATCAGAGCAGCCCTGATGAAGGCAATGGGTTTGTGTCCATTTTATGGGCCGAGCTCGGCCCTTTCTCCCTGGGTAATCAGCTGGAAGCGAGCAGAGCCGGAGCAATGCGCCGGGCCCCATCCGTGCTGCTGCCTCTGGGGACGCAGGAGGTGGAGGGGCATCACCTGGTCCCACACAGGAAGCATGTCAAGGAAAACCTATTACTGAGGTTCTGTGCTCCACAGGAGGCTCAGAAGAGCGGGTGAAGGCTCAGCCCTGAAGATATCAGCAAATAAATGGTGCCCAAATGTGTCCCACCTGCACTGCATGGGCAAAGGAGCAGCAGACACCTCCCCAGGGGCCAAGGAGCTGCCATCTCTAGGGACTTGCGAGGAGGAGGAGGGAAGGGGCCTGATCCCAGAACCCCAGGATCCCAAATCCCCGCATGGCTGGTGGTGTCGGGCAGCTGCGGGTCCCTGTGGTGCCAGCCCTGCTCCAGCAGGGCCACCCCGAGCAGGGGGCCCAGCCCCATGACCCCAGCCTTCAAGTCACAGCTGCAGCCTTCTCATACGATCCCGCTTGGACTAAGTCAGGAAAGGGGTTTTGGCACCTCTGGACCAGCCAGAAACGTCTGGTGATGAGTTCACAAGCATGAGCAGCTTTAGAGGATGCACCCATTCTTAGCATCACCGTCCTCGAGCACAAACACTGTCTAAATCTGCTCTTGGGATCAGATCCAAAGCCTTCTTAAAGCATCGATGCTTTGTTATTAATCTGTGCAGCAAGCGGGCAAAGGAGAGCTGGATTTTTTTCCTTTTTTTTTTCTTTTTTTTCTTTTTTTTCTTTTATTTTTTGAGGCATAATCGAGTAGGCTGCCCTGGCCATCCCCAAATCCCCAGTACCACGACCAAGCAGCAGCAAGCCCTGGTTCCCTGGTTCTCGCTCTCCAGCCTGTCCCCGACTGGAAGCCACCACCAAGCCTCTGGAGAAGTCTCCCAGTCTCAGCTGCCCAGGGATGAATTCACCCCCATTTTTCTCAGTTCCAACTCCATCCTCCAGATCAAATAGCTCCCCGTTTTCACCCCTTGGATGTCCTTAGCAGCAATCACATCCCTTCTCTGCCTTTGCTGGGCTTTTACAGCCTCCATACAACATCTCGGCCAGCCTCGCAGCCCTGCTCCAGGCTGAGTTAACCCCGACCCCAGCACCTGGCCACACCACGTTTGCTCTTCCCACCTTTGTCCCACCAGCAACTCACTCCCCTCCTTGCACCGGAGCAGACCCAAGCCCCCATTTCTGCTGTGTCCACATAATTCATCCCCCAAATATCTGCCCTATACCACCTCCCCTAACCCCCCAGCAGAGCCACCTCCCCAAACACTACATGGGGCCAGATGGAGGAGACCTGTAGCGTCTCCTCTCCCTAAAACCCTCCAGTCCCTGCTGGGGAGGGACCAGCAAGGGATGAGCTCAGTTTGGGAAGGGGAAAGCCTCGATCCTCAGCGATGCTGCCACCAGGCTGAGCTCAGGAGGGGGAACCAGCACCCTGGGCAAGACGTGGGAGTGGACAGAGGGGAAAAACTGCAGCATGGTCCTTGCTGGATGCAGCAACCAAAGCAGCCGGAGGATTTAAGAGCATCCCCCTTCCCTCCGCGCTCACTGCCCTGCGCTTGCCATCTGCCTGCTCCCCCCCAAATTTGGAGCTAGCGCAGCATCCGCATCCAGTGACATGACGGGGACCCGTAATAAATGATCAGTAATAAGTATCTGGCAATAAATTATCGGCAATAAATGCAAGCGCGAGTGGATCTGCGGGGCAGCGAGCGGGGCAGGTGGCACGGGACCAGAGCCTGAGCCCTGATGGGATGCTCGCCGCCTGCAAGCACCAGGCTGGCTCCTCAGCTCCCAGACAGCATTTTCAGGGCAGGGAGAAAGGGATTGTGCCTCCTGCCAATGGGATACGGGAAACCCAGGCTCAAATCCCTGCTCGGAAAGCCGGGGAACATCAGCTCCCTCCATCCCAGCAGCCTGGGCTGCCCGAGCTCTCTCGCCCTAACTTTCCACGCGACTTCCTAAAAGCCTTTGGGTTTGTCCCAAAAAACGGAACAAAGCACAATACTGAAACCTCCATTTTTTAATTATTTTTTTTTTTCCCAGCGCAGAAATCCTGCTCTCCAGCCAGCGGCGAGGCCTCGCTGCTCAAAGTTTGTGTCGGCAGCAGGCAGCGAGGGGAGCAGCTGCGGGGCTTCGCCCACCCGCTCCCCAACTTTCGGGCACCCCAAAACTTGCAGCACCCCCCCAAAAATCTCAGCCTCCCCCAGCGCTTTACCAACACCGCTTGCTACCGGCACGGACAGCGGGATGCTCCTCTCAAAGAGGGGGTGTGTGGCTTAATTCCAACCCCCCCCCCAAAAAAAAAAATCCCTCCCTCACCCCCCAGCACCGCACCACCCCCCCCCAGCACCCTTCCCAAAGCCACAGGTGCCCGGAGCATCCCCCGAGGGGGCGGCAGCTCCCCGGGGCTGGGCTCCGAGCTGCGGCCCCAAGGTGGGGGTGACAGCTGCGGGGGGGCAAGGAGAAGCCCCCCCGGTTGTCCCGGGGTTCATCTTTACCTGCTCGGTGCCCGGTGCCCGGTGCACGATCGCGCTCCGCCGCCCGCAGCGCTCCGCGTCCCCAAGCGCCGCCCCGACGGGGCGGGCAGCGGCCCCGCCTGCGCTGGGGCCCCGGGATCGGGCAGCGAGGAACTGGGAAAGGAGCCTTCCCTTTACTGGGATGGACTGGTCGGGAGCTGGGCTTGCCGGCTGGTAGCTGGTGGCTGGGGGAATGGGGTGAGGGTGAAGCTGGAGATGGGAAGGGGGAGCGGGGATGGGTGGTGGGGGCGCGCTGGGTGCTGGGGTGGGGGTCCCGGGGGGCTGGGTCACCCACACCAGGGTCACCCAGGCACAGGGCGGTGTGGGATTAGGGTACGTGTCCCCCCCAACTCAGGGATCATGCTGAAGGAGCTGCGTTTTCCAGCCCCGGAGCCCCTGCTTGGTTTTGCAGGAGGGAAACTGAGGCACCGAGGAGGGGGCTCGGAGCCTGGTGGTGGCGCTTGGTGACCCCTCTGTGCCATGGGGACCAGGCAGCCCCCGGCTGTGACCCCGTAGTGGAAAACGTGCATGTGGCTACACCACAAAATGGGGAAAATAAATACGTCCCATCCCAAATCACGTCCCCACGGGGGAAAGGAGCTGGGGGGGGCTTTATGGGTTTGTCCTGGGGGCTCCGAGGTGGCACGGAGGCGCTTGTGGGGTGAGCTGTAACTTGGGGCAAAAAGGGGAGACCCATTCAAGACAAGAGTTGTAAACACAGGGAATTCTGGCCTTCCCATATTTGGGTTCTTTTTATTTTCCTGTTAATTTCACAATAATTTCATTATGAATTCAAACCGTGCAGCATTTGTGTTACAGCTACCTCATTTGTTTGCCAGAGCCTCTGGTTCCACGCGTGTGGTGTTTTCTCCTTCAGCAAAAGCCGTTTGCTCCTGTTCTCCTCCCCATTTGTTCATGTTCTCCTCCTCCTCCTCCTCCTCCTCCTTTCCCTTTCTGCCCTGCAGGCCTGGGGGCTGCCATCGTCTGGCTGTGCTCAGAACCAGGTCAGCGCAATGACCCCGTTCCGTGCCATTTCCTTCCCTCACCCCAACAAAAATTGCACAGGGAAAAAACGCGGGGAAAAAAAAAAATCATATTTAGGATCCCATATTAGTTCCAGAGCCCGAGCTGTGCACAGCACTGAACCATCACCCCCAGCGTGGTGGAAAACTCAGCATCAAAAGGATTTAAAAAAAAAAAAAAAAAGAATGGTGAAAGCTATTTCTGAAGGTTTGTAAGGGACCCTTACATGGAGTAGACCCTATGTACGCCTCCAACCCCAAGCCCCAAATCTTCAGTAATGGCCCTAAAAACAGGGCAGGGAGATCACGGAGCCCATCCTGATTTGCGATGTGCTTTAACTGGCACCCATGGGCGTTAATTGGTGAAGGACACTCCAATATTAATTAACTGTGGGGTTAGGTTAAGGGGTTATAGGGTTGGGGATAAGTAGGGGCATGGGGATATGGGGACCAGGGGATATTGTACAGCACCGAACGAAGGGAAGGAATGAAGGAGCAGCAACAGAAGAACAAGGAAAAAAAAAAAAAAAGAGAGAACAGGGACTCTCCTTGGACAAGTCAGCAACAGGAGACGGGTTTTTATTCTGTCAACAGGCTGGAAAGCTTTAGGGAAAAGCTCCTGCGCTGAATTAGGGTCCCCAAGCGCTCCCTTCTCCCCCCAAGGACGAGCAGCCCGAGCCCGCTCTCGTTGCCACCCCGAGTTCGCTGCAGGTTCGGCTGCGTTTTCAATTTCAGCCTCAGCAGGGGAAGGAAAATGATGTAAATACAATTAACGCCAATGCACGAGGCCTTGGCGATAGGGGCAAGGTGACGGATGCACGAGGGGGAAGAAATAAATGCCCAGGCTTTAAAATCGTGGCCTGTAATTAAAGGAGGAATAAGGAAAAGGCAAATTGCAGCCGGTGGTTCCTTCAACATGCGAAGGCATCGTGTTGTTCCCTGTGGGATCCCAAAGCAGGCTGATTAGTGAGGTTTTCTGCCCTCCTGGGAACAGGTTGTCGCACACCCTGTGGTCCTGGGGTGGGTGACGGCAAGGGTCTGCCCACCCCGGGGTGGGAGGTGGGTCAGGGCTCCTGCTCCCCCCTGCCCCAGGGGCACATCTAGGGGAGAAAAAGGAGAAAACAGTCGCAGGGGCAGGCGGCTGGCACCCTTATCCTCATCTTCACCCTACAAAAAAGCAGGGAGAGGCTTCCGCGGGCCCCATCGCCAGTGCAGGAGCTGCTGGTGAGGGCGAGCCGAGCATCTTCTCCTCTCTGAAGGCACCAACACGACTCCTCCAACGGCCCAGGAGCACTTGGATTAAGCAGCATCCTTCCGAATTTGACAACGCCGCTCGCAGCCTCTGGAATGTATTCTCTCCTTTTTCCTCTCCACATGATTGCAGCATAATCTCCTCCTCACTTGATTTATTTAAGCAGGCCTTCAGATGCTCCAGTAATGGGAGTCATTTAGGTCCCTCTGCAGATATGTATTTATTTATTGCTGTTGGTTGACACTGCAGAGCCAGTTGGCAGGAGAGAGACAAGGCCAGGGTCACAAGAACGTTAAATTATTCGCTGTCGAAAATAGCTGGTCGAGAAAGTTGGATTAAGCAAGGTCGTTCAAGGTCACAGTCAATCCCTGGTGGGAGGAGAAGGGCGTTAATTAGCTGCTTTATTTATGGGGGTCATCGGGACCAAAGGGTTGGTAGCAAAAAAGGGGAACTACGGCAGCTCCTCTTGCTTTTTGGCACAGGCAGCTCTGGGGTTTGAAGCCAGATTGCTGTCCTTGCCCATGATGGAGAAGTGAAGCCTAAATCAAGTCTGGTTTGGGACTGAATTTGGCGATGCTGCTTCCATGAAGATGCTGCTGTGGTGGCTGGGGAGGTGCTCAGCAGGGGTAGGAAAAGCAGTAAGCCTGGCACGTATGACCTGGAGGGAGTGGGAGCCAACAAACCTCGTACTTACTGCGTGGCCCTCCACGGGAAAGCAGAACCCCGACGGCCAGGTCTTCAGTGCCAGGCCAGAAGAGACCTTTCCATCCAAGGATCCGTGTCAAAAAGATGATTTTTTCCCTATTCTTTCTGCAAAAATTGAAAGGTAGAAGCCATAATACACAGAAAACCCTAACAAAACCCACCCCCTGCCCCGCTGCCCCATCGAAGGCATCGGCCGTGAGTTCTGGTGGCACTGGCTGGCAACGAGCTGGTGCTAACTGGGATCTCTGCCAGGAAATCCACACCACTGTGCTCGGCTCTTAATTGTCCATATCGGTGCCTACCTCGACACGGTCACAAATCAAGGGAGCTTTGTAACGGGCTGCCTGCTATTAAGCAAAAGTCGAGCAGCAAGAAGCTGTTGGAGAGCGATGAAGACGCGAACTTGTGCTGGGTATTGGAGGGGAGAATTGGTGGCGCAGGTGAGAGGGAGGTGCTAAGAGACTGAAAACACTGACCAGGTAAAGAGAGGGAAGGTTATCTGCCTGGGAAACAACCCCAAGGGAAAGGAGCGTGTGGGTATATGTACAGAGGGCGACTCAGGTAACACAAATCCAGCATGGGGCTGCTGGAGCATTTACTCTCACCCTAAATCTCGAATCCTCGGGGGTGAAACCATGTCACACAAGCGTGGGGAACCAGGCTCGGGTCCCCAGCCCCGTGCCCTGGCCGTCTGAGCAGCCTTTTGCCCAGCAGGGTGTGATTAGAGGAGAGCTGGGCTTGCTCTAACAGCTTTCCTACCCGGCATCGATCTGATCTCCCGAGCAAGCGCTCGCCTGCGTACGAATAAGCCACCTCAGGAGGAAAAAGTCCAAGTGCTGGAAAAAAAAGGTGGCGTTGCAAAGCCCCATTTAGGGATGTGCTGCAATATTAAGCTCAAACGTGCCAGCCCAGCCCAGCCCTTTATGCCTGGGCTTTCAAACAGCCATCTTCCTAAAAGGGGAGAGAACCCCCCACATCTCCGAGCCTTTCTTCCAGACATAAGTTGATGGATTTCGAAGTAGCAGGGGGCTGAGTGACAGCCATGGCAAATCTCCATCTTCCTGCCGTGGTCAGCAGTGGTGATGGGGTGCTGCCCTCTGCCACAGCCTCAGGGTATCGGCAGATAACGGCTGATAAACCACCTTGCTGGGGTTTCTCACGGCATAAGCAGCAGGGTTGGGCTTGCCGGGAAGCCAATGCCATCTCCTAGCCACAAACCCTCTAGGACTTTGGCAGGGATGGACCTCTGCAGGGGAGCAGACGGCGTTAGAGGAGGGCTCCAGGCAATGACCTTCCTTGATTTTTCCATGGGGTTTTCCACGCTGAGAAACAAGACAGTCTGGAAAACAAGCGGCTTGCCAGCAAGCCCACGTTCCTTGGAGCAGAGGAAGGAAAGGAGCAAATGGCACCACTGCTCTTTTTATGGCAGGTCAGAAGCAGCCCCAGCAAACGCTGACTCCAAACGGTCCTGCCAAGAGCTTTTTAGGCAATTTTCCTGCTGAGTCTCTTCACCCCAGAGCCAAAAAACATACAGTTGTGATTTTTTTTTTCCGCTTGCCATCTCTGCCTTCAGCTCTGAGCAGACAGATGTCTGAGGATGCCATTTCCAGCAGCTCCCAAAAGCATGCGGAGAGCTGACGAAGGCAGAGCTGTTGGCATCAGCGGATGCCAACTGTGGATGTATGCTGGCATAACTGAGTCCAAACTCTTGCTTGATAGCAGCATCCTTCTGCTTCAAATCATTTGGAGATACATCGAGCACTACCTGGTATCAGAGACTTTGTTCTTCCACGTGGTGACCCTCAGGTAGCACTCGTGGGTTGTCCTCCTTGCCCAAATCCTTGCTGTCGTGCACGTAGAGCAAAGCTCCTGGAAGAAGACGGGGCTGAAGATGACCCAGAGGATCCACTGCAACACGAGACAGTGAGCTGAGCAGCCAGTGGCTCCAAAAGGATGTACTTCCCCAGGGGTTTACTCATTTTCTTCAATATATTTCTGACCGAGCCACCTCCAACACCCACCAGGAGGTTGGCCACTCGCATCCGTTGCATTTCAAGGGAAGAAAGAGGTTGCAGAAGGGCTGAGGACCATTTGCCACGTTGGCCACGTGGCCCAACAGTCCCTTCACCCCCCCTGCTCCAGGAGCCACGATTCCAACACGCTCACCCCACGAGAACTCATCATTTGGGATTTTCCTCCCCATTTCCAACGGGGATGTTTTTATAGAACGAGTTATTCTGCAAGAAACGCTTCTAGGACATGTCCTGGAGGCTCCTAGGGCATCTCCCTGTACCCTGTCAGCCCAACATCAGCACATATGGCTCCAGCACTCGTGCTGACTCCTGCACTCGGTGAGGAAGCCAGCTCCAACCTCTTCCCGGGGCCTGTCTAGGATGACAGAGCTCAGGGCAGGTTGCCTGGGTGTTAATTAGAGAGGTCACCTCTACATCTCGGCTTCATCAGCTTAGCTGCAAACAGGAGGGGAGCATAAAAGCGTTAGTGCAATTGAGATTGATGTGCTGCAGCCAGACTGGCTGGGAAGGTGGAGCCCAGGGTGTGGGGAAAACGGCAGCGATGTGATTCTTCACGTAACGCTCAGCTCAGCGCCCTCGTCTGACCCCTCAGCTGGGATTGTAAGGACCTGGGAGGCCTCCCGAGCCCTGCCTTGGGTACAGCCCCCAAATGCATGCTCAGAAATCCTGCTCCTCTCTGGCAGTGTCTACAGATTGGCTTCTGCCCTGTTCTCCTCCACGAGTCTTACCTTTTAGGGGAAAATACTGCACTGTAGCCAAAATGAATTACCCAGACCCGCTGATAAGTGCCGCTTGCCACCTGGGTCGTGCAGATTCTCCCCTTACTCACCGGTAATACAGACAACAACGACACAGATGGCATCTCACCTTGATCCTCGTCTTTTTCAAACTTTTAGAGAACGGGGATGTGTCAGTCAGAAATCTGGAGGAGAACGTGAGGCTTACTTCAAACGCCTCCCTGCTCGGGGTGGCCCTGCTGGAGCAGGGTGGCACCAGAGGGACCCAGAGCTGCCCACCACCAGCAGCCACTCGGGGGTCCTCTGATGTGGTCCATGCAACCAGGGCAGACTCAAAACATTGAAAGCGTGGAGATGAGGCCCCTAAACCTTCAGAAGGTTCCTGGGAAGGCTTCTCCACCAACCTCCAAACTAAGACATGCTCGATGCCTAAGCTCCAGCAGACCCTGCTGATCTAGCTCTATTTTTCAGAAGCCTTCTCATGTACTCTGCACTTCAGACAGCTTTCCCCTCTCTTTTTCACAACACGACTGCATTAGTCAAGTAAATGAATAATGATACAGCTTCTAAGCAGCCTGTGGCGCTGCCAGGAAGCTGTTGCCTCATTAAATCTGTGTCATATCCACTTTCACTCGCGCAAGGACGCATGTCTTGGCTGCCGGGCAGTGGACACGAGGTGAGAATTTGGCCTTTGGGGGGTTTCAGTTTCTTTAAAGGAGGCTGGTTCGCAGCTTGCTGGCAGAGCAAAAGGCAAGGAACCCTCCGATCCTGTAAAAAAAAAAAAAAAGATAAAAATTGTTAATTGGCATTTAAGAGAAAAATATCACCTACTTGCAGATAGCATTTCCTGCTTTGCAATGTGGAAGAGCAGTTACTCGAACTCTCTCCTGACTCTCCAACCCTCCCTGGCTCGTGCTGCAATTAAGCCTGATCTCATTAACGAGACGCTGCCAGAGCTGGCTGGGATTTGGAGAGGAGATCTAGGGAAAAGGCAGGTGTTGCAAGAAGTGGCAGGGCTGATTCAGAGCTTGGCTACCTTCCCTCTGAATCAGCATGAAAATAATTAATATCCCAGGCTAGCAGTAGGGGACAGCAGCCAGCTAGCTAATTATATGGTCCTCCTTATAATCCCAAATCCTCCCCACTTTTAATAATTCAAGTGATCTCGCTCATTTGCCAGCCGAAAAGAAAGGGCTGGATTAATTAGCAAACAAGTGCGTAGTGCAGAGCACTTGGTAAGGGAAAACTAAGACAAAATGATTAGCTTTGCCTTAAATTCTCGGGGAAAAAAAAAAAAAAAGAAAAAAAGAGAAAAAACAGACGCAGCAGTGCTCCCATAGCACAGAAAGTCCCATTGCTGTGTCTGATGCTGGGAAATCGTCCTGCCCAAGGATATAAATCCACCCCAAGGATGTAATCCATCCCAATGCATCCAAATTGTTTCCTCCCTGCACACGGTGTTTTATTAGGGCTAATAATGGACTCGGCCAATGAAATGTCTTTTCATCGCTATCTGTCTGTGCCAGCAAGAAGGCACGGATGCCAAAAAGAGAGAGTCAAAAGGGTTTCAGAAGTGCAGAGCTTGTTCATTTCTGAAGACAGGAAAAAAAAAAAACAAACAATCCAGTTCAGTGACACTGATAGTTTAGGAAAAAATAAAGAGAAAATCTCTTAGCGCTCGGCTTCTTACAAGGAAAGAAGCCTCAAGACTCGCAGTTAACTCAGATATTGGGGACAACTTCCCAAATCTAGGTTTGGAGCATGCAGCTGGGAGAGACTGTGGCATCCTGGAGGTTTCAGGCCCCATCCTGGGAAGGCTGTGTCGTGCTAAGGCAGGACAGCTCGGGGGCTGCAGCTGGGGAACGGGGCATCGTGCTGGCCCAAAGAGGCTCACCCTGGTATGGCTGAGGGGACACACAGCCCCTGTCCCCCTCGTTAGCAAGGGGAACAAGCAGGGCCCTGTTATCACCCCGTTATCACCTCATTTTTGGGTACAGCTCTTGCTGTATGCCCGAGATCTTCCCATGCAATACCAGCTCTGAAAGCATCCCTGTGTGGTGGCAGCTCATGGAAGAAGAGGGATTCCCATGCTCGCTGCCATTACCAGTCCAACTTCTACCCCTGCCCCAAAAGCAAAGCAGCCCAGGCTCTACCTTTCAGCCAAATCACAGGCAACCTTTGCAGAACGAATCCCAAAGGCTCACATTTGCCTGCTGCAGTTGTGCCGATACGCAGGAGGTGGCAGCATCCTTCCAAAACGCAGCACTGCAGCTAAAGGAGCCTGGTGGCAGCCAGAGCCCAGTTTTTACCTGGAGGGTGAGTTAATTGTGAAATAACACGGTCTGAGACACAGGGCTTGAGCTGACGAGGTGTTGCTCCAGTTGTAGACGAGGATTTGATGTCAAACCAGGCTCTGCTGGGGGGAATCCTGCAGCCCAATATCTGGAGCAGGGCAGGCGACTGCAGAAATTGCATCTCATCAGCCAAGAAAACAAGAAGCCGGGCCTTAAATGCAAATGCAGCAGGGTTACACGCTTCGTATTGACACGGACCAGAGCCTCACAGCCCATACAGATGCACATTTCTTTCTGAGAGCAACATATGAGAGTTACAACCACTGTCACACCTCTGATGGATAACACTCGAGGTTCCTTCTGCTCTCCCTAATTTGCTGACTCCTGATTTCAAGCTGCTCGCAACAGGAGCAGTCCCTGATCTTATCAGGCTCTTTATATACACGTATTTAAGATACAGCTTGGTTGTCAGCGAGTGTTTTCCTGTATTGCTCTCTTTTTCCCTGAGCCCAGATCTCTAAGCACAAACAGCCAGGCTGGGCATGGATTCAGGCAGGAGAACCCCATTTGAAATCACGCTGTAAAGGGATGCTCTCCTCCACCTCCAGCCTTCCCACCTGACGATGTTTCTGCTCCAGATACTCATCACCACCACTGCACGAAGTTATTGCTTCCACCACTCTGTCTAGGACTGGTAAATCCGCTCAAGGCAAGAATGACCAGGTTTGTTTGCTCCGATGGTCAAATTAGCCAGACCTTGAGCTGGCAGAGCAGAGTAGCTCTGCAAAGGGGCCACCACAAGCAGCAGTTTGCTCTGGGAACACCTCTCTGCAGCCTCACAAGTCCTTGTTCTGAATCCCAGGTCCCTCAGGAGACCCCAGGCATAAAATCTTCATAGAATCACAGAATGGCTTGGGTTGGAAGGGACCTTAAGGCCCATCCAGTTCCAACCTCCTGCCACAGGCAGGGATGCCACCCACTAGATCAGGTTGTCCAAAACCCCATCCAGCCTGGCCTTGAACACCTCCAGGGATGGGGCATCCACAGCCTCTCTGGGCAACCTGTGCCAGTGCCTCTCCACCCTCTGAGTGAAGAATATCCTCCTAACATCTAATCTAAATCTCCCCTCTTTCAGTTTAAAACCATTCCCCTTGTCCTATCATCATCTGCCTGAGCAAAAAGTTGCTCTCCATCTTTTTTATGGTCCCCCTTTAAGTACTGAAAAGCTGCAATAAGGTCACCCTGGAGCCTTCTCCAGGCTGTAGAAGAAACCCCAAACTTCTGCACAGCTCTTCCAGCCCTTGTCTACAAGGTGCTGTTTCTAAATGCTTTTCTACACTGATTTGGGGTCCTCTTATTAAAGAGAGACGTCCTGAGTGGCGTTTAAACACTGATTTTGCCAAAGACCTGGTCTGCACCAGGACTTCATTGTGGGGTTGGGCTGGGGTGGCTGTGATGGATGTACAGACCTGATGTGGAGCTGCTGATGTGCCACGTGCTGGTAGCTGAAGAGGATGGGTGGTCTTGGTCCGTGGTCCACGAAAGGGACTTCTACTCCATCCTGACCACGAACATCACGGGATGTGAGCGTATGGACAAACCCACTGAGCTGTACAGCAGCTGCAAAGCAAATTGAGAGCAAACAGTCAAATTCGGGGGAACGTGGCAGAGAGATGTTCAGCAGCAAGCCATTAATCAGCCCTCCCACTTCAATTAATGCCAGCAGCAAGAAAACCCAGCTGGAGTTTGTTTGCTTTTCAAATAAGCTGTATAAAAATATCCCTCCTGTGACAGCCCTGCTTTGATGTTGGGGCTCGCAGGTTCATTGCTGGTTTAAATCTTCTAACTAGCACTTAATCTTGTTTTCGTTCCAGCCCAGGCGGGACGTTAAAAACAAGAAGATTAAAGAAAAGCCTTGAACAAATAGAAAAAAAAAATAAAACAGCAACAACAACAAAAAAACATGAAGACTTTAGACTAACAAAATCCTGTTAAGCAATGACTCACGGGTGCTGGGACAGGTCTGCCCAGGTGCAGAGTGGATTTGGCTGCGGTGTTCGCTGCTTCTCTTACCTGAGAAGTTGGACTTGTCCCCAGGTTTACACAATGCTGCAATATTTTAACCAATTTCCTCCGTTCCGCTGCCCGGCAGTGAGTCAACACGGCAGCTACGAGGAAAAAGCACTGCTAAAGTTAGGCATCCACATAAATCACTGCAGCAATGATGCTCTGCAGCCAGCCTATAAATATTAGGGGTTTGACATCAGTTTACATCAGCAGGCTAACTCAATTAATTCAATTTCTACAGGCTTATGCGAGCTGTTGCTCATTAACATTCACCCACCTGAGCTCGGTGATGAGGAACCACTGAATCAGAGCCCTCGATGGCTCAAGTGTCACCGGGTGCTGTGCTGTGGGCGCGCAGTCCCCCGGAGCTGCACGCGCCGAGCTCTGGTGGCGTTAATTACAGCTAATTCCATTAAGCCGACGTGTGCCTCCCGCATGCAAATTAGGGAGCCTGTCTCAGAGTGAAGCAGGTTAATCAAGCTGGATGTTTTTCACTGGTTTACTTGGATTACAGCGGGTGTTGCGTGGGAGCCAGGTGAGAAACCCAGCGCAGGGAACCCAAATTCCTGGTAAGGGATTTAGGAACCAGGGTGCTGGCTTAACAGGACCGCTTGCAAAATGGGTTTATGGTAAATCCATGAGGTTTCTGCTTGTAGGTTGTGATGTTTTATCCATCACACGTGGTGCTCCATATGTCAGGTCCCTGTTGACATACGTGGGGTCCCGTCATGTGCACAAGGTGAACGACGTCTTCCCAGCCCTGTTCCTGCTCTGGGTGCAAAGAACCTCCTGGAGCTCCAGTTCTCACCACGTCGTACCCTCTCGTGCTCTCAGGTGGCTGAGGGTGGATCCACACATCCGCAGACCCGTCTTTGTCCTGCTTCTGTTGATCCTCTTTTCCATGCCAGGACAGCTGCAGCGTTGTCTGTCTGTCCTGTCCTGGTGGGGACCCATCAGAGGAGCCTTGCTGGAGCTCAGGCTGGCTTTGGACCCACCACTTCGGGCGACCGAAGTCCTATCAGCCTCAACATCGCCACTGACAGAGCACCAAAGGTCCCCTGCCAAGGCGGCAGTGACCATCTCCATCATGGGCCCCTGGTTAGGAACACAGGGATTAAAGTATTGCAAATAAATAGCTTCAGTTTTATCATTTTAACAGCCTGAGTAAAGAAAAACAAGGGGAAAAAAAGAGGGGATTGGACATTAAGAGAGCTGCAAGTAAATTTGCAGTTCTGTAAAGGAACTGTCAAGCTTGAAATTGAATTTTCTGACTGGGAGGAGGTCTTCGATAGAACCACGATGTTCTTTTTTTTCCCCAGGGAAATTCCGAAGTATTAACCAATTGCGGGCTAGTGCAAAACTGTGCTTCACCCAGACTAGCACTCAGGCAAAGTTTGGCTTTATTTTGGACGTGCACCAAGGAAGCAAAACCGAGGTGAGCCATCCAACGCGGTTCCTGGTCACTCCATGTCAGATCTGCTAATTGTATGGGTTGCAGGAGAAATACTGAAGCTCCAAAAGCTGGGACAGAAAAATAAAAAGTAAAATTCACACCTGGGGGCTTGGGACATGTAGTTCTGATCCCCCAGGCTCTCTACGCTCTGAACTGCAGGGAGCAGTGTCATGGGAAGTGAGGTTCCCCTGGGCATTTACCCCACACTGCTATGAGGTTTCCTGCTCTGTGGCTTGGCCCCCAAGTATTTAATTCATGGTTTTTCCTAAAAGAGACACAGCTGCAGAGGTGTGAGCAGGAAGAAATGGGGCCTCTGAGTAGGATGGACCAGAAGTGGGGGAAATATCCCAAATCAGTACCTGATTCTGGCTGCTGGGGTGTGGTATGTCTTGCTGGTAAGTGCCTACTGGACCATGGTTTCTGCTTAGAGAGGTTCTGCTGTGCAGCAATTCTCCTCCTCTGCCACTGAAAGAGGAAAAGGATGAGGTTGAAGAGGGCCCTGCTATCCCCTGCTCTGCATCAGTCAAGCTGTGAGCTCCAAGCTGACAACACATTCACATGCCTCCCACCTCCTGCTCTCCCACCCGTGTCAGGCACCTGAATTCCCCTTTTAATGGGCGTGCTGGGGATGGGCTTTGAGGGAGAGAAGATCCTGTACTGCCTGCAGGCAGCACCCCACCTCTGAGCAAGGTCCTGTGCTTGAAGGACCCCAGCAAAAGGCAGTGGATTGGGGAAACATGAGAGCCTTGCACTGGAGTTCAAAGCTCTCTGAGTTTTAAGATGTTTTTAAGACGTTTCTGTGCTTGGTAGCTGGCTACAAGCAGGAAGCCCAGCTCACCGAGCTACCACGGGGCTCTTACTGCAGTGGCTGCAGGCAGGTGGCTTTCCCCTTCCTCCTCGTTCTCCCCAGGGAAGGAGATCCTCTGAGTGCATCTCTGGAAAGGATCCTGCATATTCCTGTATTAGAGAAAAACAGCACGGGCAGGATTAGAACAAAACCAAGCTCTCACTGCATGGAGGAAAAGGCAAACCGAGAGGTGTCTGCGTGCTCCGTAGCAGTGCTTTGCAATCGTTTTTGTGTGTGCTCCACGGGAGCAGAACTGCCAAAAACGAGCTGGCAATTTTAATGGCATGACCACAGAGATGAGCTAACATAACTGGGGCTTTGTGAAAAATGTCAATGCCTTCACTGGACGTATAACAAGAGAGGATGCTTGGAGGGGGCTTCCAATCTAACCCAAGGCACCCAGCCACCCATCAGCATCCAGACGGACCAGCCAGCCCCACGCAACACAAAAGCAAAGGAACACCCAGGGAAAGTTATATTTAAAACAAATTTCTTTAATAATTTGAACTATAAAGACACAAATTAGTGCTTGACTGCAGCATGAGTAACAAATGAAATACATTAAATATACAAAGCTACTGTGTTTGCAAAACAAGACAGGCTGATACAGAGAAGCCTAATGTTAGTTACCAGTTGCTCTGGTACAAAGAAGCAGTTGAGTATTATCAAAATTGTCAATAAACGTTGCTCGATGCAGCTGTGTTTTACAAGTCAACTGCTCTTCATCTGTCACAGTGTATTTATCCATCTCCGCAACAATATGCTGAATTTCAGGACAAAATATTACAGCTAAATAGTGTCAACGTTAAAAAGTTTGGTCACATAACGCGCCAGCTATTTCCTGTCCCTTACAGGCAGGCAGATGTTATGTGCTACGACAGTAAACAAGGCATCATCAGTGCACGAAGCTGAGTTCAATAGTTAACATCAAAGAGTCAACGTCAGTTTGGAAGATCAAGAGAAAAAAAAAAACAGTTCCTGATCAGTCTGAGGAGTAACTACTGCTTATGCTGCTTGAAATTCTCTTCCAAAATCCAGGGAGTGATATTTATTCTTCTGCAGGGACTGACCAAGGTGTTATTTTAGCAAATCATGCTACCAAAATGATTTCTGTGAGCACGCTGGAAAGCCCATCTCTATACAATATTGGTTTTAAGAAATAGATCTATGTTGTTCCAGGGCTTTGGGGAAAGAAGGATGAACCTCGGATTGTGCTTACACATCTTCCCGTGTCCTGGTGAGGAAGGACAAACAATGGGAAGACCCTTTATTGAAGATTCATTCGGGAAATCTCAACAACCTGCTCTGAGCATCAGGCAGATGTGTGGACTCAACCTGTGCGAAATGTGCGCAAAACGTTTTGCAGGCACTGGTTTAGGGTTGTGCAGCAGCAGCTGGATTCTCATCTTGATTTGTCTTAAATCTGCTGTTAGGTGCTTAACCTAAGCTAGATGCCTTCAACACGTATAAATGGAGAGTTCTGAAGTAAAGCATGAGATTCAGGCACCAATCCTGCCCCCCAAAATGTAGATATGAACTGTCTAGAGCATCAGGCAGGGAGCTCCAGTTAGTAAACGGGGCTCTGCATAAAGCGCTCGCTTGACTGCTGTGCCTTCACGTTGCCTGTCACTGATTTAAAATGTGGGGCTAAATCCAGCTGGCAGCTTCCAGACTCGGGAATGACCCAACAGCATCAGGGACACGGAGCTGGGAGGCACGTGGTTGCAGCCAGGAAGAGGAGAGCTACGTTTCTGCAAAGCAACTAAAAGGAGGAGCACTCCGACTCCTGCATTAGAACAATATTTAACAAAACACAAACCTACCAAGGACCTTGTCTGCAGACCCTGGGGAAAAAACATGGCCTCAGCTCTCAGAAAAGACTTAGAACAGAGAGTTCAGGCACTTGGCAGCAGCAGGCAGTGGCTGGGCGAGACAAACCAACAAACCCCAACCCAATCTCAATGGTTACCCAGTATGATCTCTGCAGTTACCTTACAGGATCCCAAAACTGGCAGAGGGCGTTCCAGATGCGTAAAAAGCATTTTCGTTCACGTATGAGACAACTCATGTCACGTTCCAGCCTCATAAAACAGCTGAAAATCTACAACGACCTGAATGTAACATCATTCCATCACCTCTACAGTAAAGACCGCAGGCAGCATGAAGAGTTAAACGTAAAAATAGCAAAACATTCAAGCTTGTTACAGAAGTATCTAAAGTGCAGATATCAAGAGGGTGGTTGACGTAATACTATGGGATTCTGTGCTTAATCTTTTCTTATTCTCTTTCCATATACAATTTCTTAATCTCCTCCTGGCTTTCACTTCCCCTGGGTAATAAAGACTCCATCATTTATCCCTTTTCCTAAGAAAGCCTCACAGTTAATCAGTGCTTTGCATTTAAAGCCTCCCACCGCCTACTTTAGAAGTGCAGATGGGAAGATCGGATTTCTTTAAAGAAAAGCAACCGTTTTACCTGGATATGTCAATTAAAATTATGGGGCACACAGTTCACCAAAATGATAGTGTGTTCCTGGATTTTGAGGTGTCCTGAAGAAAACAGCAGTGCTGCTTCATTGCAGCTCATCTTCCACTCCCAAGTATTACACTCAGTTACAAAAATACAAAAAAAAAAATCCATGGGGAGAAATAGGTTTAAAAGTTGTCTTACTGGAATTATTGAATGCAAGCTAAAAAATGTGGTCGTGGCTGTGAGAAACACAAGTGATACTGGAAGGACACTCTTGTTATGAGTTTCACATAGATGAGTTTGCTGAAAAACTCCTTCAGCTGCTAGAAACCAGGTGCTGGGAGCAAACTATGGCCAAAGAATCAAACGCATTTCGAGGCACACAGTTTCCCTTCAGCCAAACAAGACAGGGCTGAGGATGAACACAGCCCAATATTAGATTAGAAGATAATTAGAACTAACTATAGAACAGTATTTCCTAACACATCTTTTCCAAAGTCACGCCAAACAAGTTGTAAGCATCACTTTAGCTTTAACTGTAACAATATAGTGCCAAAAAGGTTTCACTTCACCTGTCTGCACTGAAGTCCTCCTACTCACATCCCCTTCTAAACCAGACTCCTGGGTGCAGAGGAAGAGCAGACAGAGCAATACCTAGGAGCCTGACAGCCACCAAACGAGTCAGGACATTTGTGCAGCGTGAGCAGTCAGCCACAGATCCACACAATACTGCTGCAAACCTCAGGGGCTGCAGGCTGCTCCAGCATCTGCATTTTCAGGCAGGCATAATTAAGGGCACAGGCACTGAACAAATACAAGACAGAGGTAGATTGGCAAGTGACAGACTGCATAATCCAATGCTGACTACGGGGTAGTCTTCTAAACACTTGCTGGTAGCACAACTTCCTTGTGCTTAAAGGAAAAGCAACAGAATGAGGTCCGGAGATGACTAATACTGCGAGCCAGCTTCAAACGCCGCCTCCAAAACACAGACAAGAATCCTCCTGGTGGCAGATTTCTCCTTCTCACGTCTCCTCTTTATAGCTGAAAACGTAGGTCTGGAGCTGTATCCAGAGAACCTTGATTCCTGGCGTCAAGTATGGAGTTGATCTGTATTGGGAGAGCTGTTTTGACATTTTTCTACTACTTGCAAGGAAGAAGTTCTCAGCTGCTGATCTGTGCCAAGCCGATGGTCTCAAGATGATAATTTCGTGGTTCTTCACAGACGTTGAAGAATTGAAGAGTTTATCACTGTCATTAAGTCTGTCCAACACAGCCTGTAGGAGTCATTTTACAAGCCACCTGCTATTTCTGTAATCCCCTTTAAAGTAGCTGCTGTCTGAATCCTACTCAAAAAAATAGGATCAAAGATGACCCATCTTTTAAGTTGTAGTGCAAGAAAAGTTTGGGATATGCTGCTCTTAAGACTGTAGGGAAAAAAAAACTCGGCACATAATTCAAGTGATGGAAATAAAAAGCAGTCTAACAGACCTCTAACAAGTGACAGTCGTGAAGACTTATGTCTTTCCAGGCACTAGAAAAGTTATTCTGAATTTCAGTGACATGAAGCTAGAATTGGCTTGCCGTTTTCAATATCACTTACAATAAGGCAGTCAACCCGAAGCACCCATAATTTTAGATTACTTATGCTTAGAAGGATATGCATATAAATTACATTCTTCAGGGTCTAACATAACCTGAAAGAAAGGCTACTGGGAGGGTGTCCGTCGGTCATTTGGAATGAAAGAACAACACAATTTGCACAAGCTTTTAAGATAAAAACCATCAGAGACAAAGAATATCCAAATGAAAAGCTAACAGCAGCATAAAATTAAGAAGAGCTTTTCCATTTATTCTTTTTTTTAAATCCTAACAATTCAACAGGACCTGAAGAAAACACCGTGTGCTTCCTTGTTCCGAGTGTGTGGGAGAATCTACAAATTTCCTTAGGATATATCATTATAGAGATGCTTTATCAGTAAGAAAGTGGCTTTTTAGAATACTGTGACTTCTGCAGTTATGAAGAAGTAAAAAGCAGAGCCCTCAGATCCTCCAGAAACAAAACTAAGGGCAATAAAATACAGGTTTTGTTCGTCGTCTTAAAAATATTACCATGTCTAGCAGATGTCACTTGTGATTGTTGATGCATCTAGTTGCTGTGCTGCTCCTTTTACAGGACTCTTTCCCCTAATTTATGGGAGCATGTAAACATACTAAACAAGAAAATAAGATACAGGGTGCAGAAACACACTTGAAAGAGCCTGGAGATGAATAGGCAGGCACTTATTTTTAAGCTACATTTTAAAAACGGTTCTCAAATGTCTCTACAAAAAAACATGCCTTCTGGGTAATTACAGACATCTAGGCCAAACCTGCCTTTTCCTCCCTCTGTGCTAGTTGTTCCAACCTCTTTCAGTTTGAAGACCCCTCAAATTTCCCAGAACTGGAGCCTACTGACAACAGATTTGTTTAAAAATTTTGTTCAGGTATCTTTATAGTGGTTTGCTGATTACAGGTTGCAATACACTGCTTTCAGCTCGTGCTTAAACCTTGCTGAAGTCATTCAAGGTTAAGCATCTTTTTCAAGCCCTGAGTTTGGGTCTGCATGATCCCAAGAGCTCAGGGCCAGTCACCAGATCCAAAAGCAATGATTTTGTTCGGAGACTTGCACCAGTACGGGTGCTACTGATGGACATTGAGGATACAGCTAAGTCACAAGCAGAAAAAAAAATATTAAAGGGAAAAGACCATTTTAGTTATCACTGATTGTACAACACAGATTTCAGTCTGACTTCTTCCACTAGTCAGCACAAGGAAGCTTACAGTAGCTGGAATTTTGTGATCCTGGAAACAGCTTTATAGCTACATAACTATGCCTTGCTGCTGCGTGCAGGTTTTAAATCAATGCAGAACGGGAGTTCCAATCAGTCTGAGCATTTCCCTTTTTCCTTCAAGGCAAGGAAGGACAAATCCCTCAGAGCATCAGAAATTGCATAGCATGGCAGCCAGGAGGCCTAGAGACAAACTCCAGTAGTCGCCCCAAGATCTGGGGAGACAAAACAAGAGCCTCCAATATGAGGTATATTTTGAAAAACTGTTAGTTCAATGTTTTCTTTATGCTTACTGACTAACTTTGATCAGCTGAGTAGGTTGCAGAAATCAGAGGGTTTGTACCCGATTAAGAGCCAAAGGTTGGTTTTAAAAAAGCATTCAACTTTCCGCAGGGAAACTGCGTAATGGAAAGATTGAGAGCAAGCAGTCAAAATACTGCCAATTATATTTTGGGGTTTCCTCTATGTAAATCTTGTTCTTTACTCCTCTTTCTTCATTATTCCTGAATAAGAAGACAATTCTCAAAGTCAGACCAATATTTAAGACTCTTTAAATAGGAAAGGCATGAATTCAAAGCTGATCGAGCACACATATGTGGTGCTTGTCAACCTGTATCAAGAATGGAATACAGGGAATGAGAAGCAGGGAGAGAAAAGGAAGGCATGTAAATAATAAAACGTTTTAGAAGCGTTTCTTGTGGTTATACAGTCATCCTGCACTCTCCTGATGGATCACTGATCAAACAAAACAGGATTTCTGTTTCCATACACAAACAAGAACCCTTATAATGCTCCACCATCGTAAACGTCTTCTCCTGGTCACAGCCTGGAACATCCTCCAGGATGTACCTCAGCTGGACTAAAGAGAAAATGGAAACTTGGTAGAAAATTACCTAAATGGCACATGTATCCCAACCTTTTCTGCTTAAAACTTAAACAGCAAAGGAGGCTGTGGAGAAGCAAGGCTAGAATAAAGCCGTAAATCAACCATTACATACTTCATTAATTGTATAAAAGTGCAAGGTTAAAGTAGTTCAGGTTAAGCATTCAGCTCACTATAGGCCACACAGATACTTAGCTTGGCCATCGATGACCTGTTTTTTTTTTTTTTTTTTTATCATTCAGTTACTAATATTAGTTTAAACCACAGAAAGAACAACTGAATGAAAAACTTACGCAACCCACTTCAAAAATGGTTAGTTTTCTGTGACCAGCACGAAATATTAGCTCAGTATCACCAGCTATACAATATATACAGAAAAATATTGTGTCTTAAACTTTGTTTTAACAACTTAGAATAAAGCTGTACTACTAAACATTATTTCCCTAGCGTGCGAACTCTTCGCTCTGCTCTGGCTGGCGGGCCCAGTAACACCGAGAAGTCCTTTGATAGCAACAATACTCGAACAGATCCATGATTCTGACAATCCAGCCACGGCAATTGTTGAATCGCTTTATTCAGCCAGGCCAGGGGGTCGCGTGGGACTGCCTGGGTCTCAGTCAGAGCTTCTTGGGTGGCTCCACGAGAAGAACAGGCCATATCCCGAACACAAACTGTTAAAACACGAAAAGAGGGAAGATTTCTTGGAATACCACCTCTCCTAGAACAGAAAGCCAACTCTGTAAATGATACTTTAGCTGCTTTTCTTGGAATGCAGCTAGATATTGAAGACAATACCCTAAGGAGGCACAAAAAGCAAGCCTCTGTGTGTGTTCAGGCCTGAGACACCTGAATGCTGCAGCTCATGAATGGAAACAAAACACTGGTTGCTTACCTTCACCTTTGGCCTGTGTTTCAGGAAAAGTGTCCTTGTGTATAAACTGAGGAAAAGAAGGAGAGCGTGCCTGAAATTTGATGCATAAAATAGCATACAAAGTAATAATTGTGTCCCAATCCCAGATTTATTTTCCAGCTAGAAAATAATTGCTTCTGGGATTGCAGAACTACCCATTCTGTCTAAGTTTATGCAAAATAGGGAGTATTAACCTACAGTGAATCCCACTGTGCTAGATTCCTATTAGAAACTGATCTACACTACCAGCTATGTGCATAGGCAGAGAGAAACCAGAGAAGTAAATTCTCTCTGCTAAAGAAAAGACTGAATAGGGGTTAGAGCCTGTCAGTTTGGAAGGATGTAATTTCATCAGTGTACCACAAAACGCAGATGTCAACAGAAATAATAAAAAAGCATAGCTGGGTTCTGTATCTCATTTTTGTTCTGACCCATCCTCTTTTCTCAGCAGACCTGAGCATGACCTCACTTTTTACGTGGACGTTTCCCCAGATAGCATAAGCGATGCCACAGTGTGGCTGAGAAAACACCAGGGAAACTACTGCAGACAAAGCATGCGGTTCCTTGGGTTAGGACAGACATCAGGCATCTGTGCATTCCCCAAGGAAAAAGAAAACAAATTGTTTTCTCTGTGCAAGCATGCTAGAAAAACTTTGCCTATGGTGTTCAAACTGGTATGCGATCACGTTTTCTCAACTATGTAGAACATACCTGTTAGAGACTCTCTTACAGTTAAGTGGTAAAAGATTATTTAGATATTGAACATACTACCTACATTCTTCAGACTCCAGCTTACATTCTGCTCTCATTCTTGCTTCCGGTAGATGGTGGTATAGAGCAAAAAACCAGACAAATCTGCTCGCGGCACACTTGCTAATTTAGGCTCTTAAACATTTTAAGATTTCTTCTAAAGCTAACATCCTGCACTTCTGGGAACAGCTCTGCTCCAACCACTCCAGCTGTCACCCCTTCTGCACTACAGCATGATGCCTGCTTGTTTTCGGGAGTGACAGCGCTTATCAGAAAGATGAGTTACGCTTCTAAAATTAAACCGTATTTAAGCACTTGAGGATTGCTGCAGAAGAACAAAGATATTAGTAGCTTTTATTTTTGAAATATACTGTCAAATAATTTTGCAGTTGCACTGCTAGAGTTCCCACTTGTGAATTGCATTTTCCTGAAGAAGTATGGCTATTTAAAGACTGATGACTATATTCTGAAGAACATACATTACTTCTGTAGAGTTTACAGATCAGTAACAAAAAGGAAAGGAAAACTCACACCTCCTCCAGTTTAGTAAGAAGTCATTTTCCTGTTCTTCTCATCGATACAACTTGTTGAAGTAAATCTGAACCTTGGAAACCTCCTAAGACTGCTTTATGATAATCCAGTTTAGAAAACATTTCCTACCTTAGCAGGATATGAAGGTAAGAGCCCAGGCCTGTGAGAATATGCCACCACGCATGAAACTGTGTCACGGCTCCCACAACAGGAGGCATCTTCTCTCGTAGTGCCCTGTAAGAGAGAAATACCACGCAATTGTTTTTCAAAACTAAGCAATCTCGGGTCTGAGTGATCAGTTACCTCTGGAGTAAAATGTTAGAGAACATATTTATGGCATCCCACAGTCTCAAATGAGTGCTATCATTCTTCTCGCCAAAACCCTGTCAACTACTGTCCATAGGAAGAAACGCTGAGGATACGGTCGGAGAGAACAATCTGACATCACTGCTTCACCTTTGGCAACCACTCCACCTTTTCTCCAGTTCCACGGGGGCTTAGCTTGGCCATCTGTGGCTTATTATAAAACAGGGACAAAACGGGTGTTTAGTGAGGAAGCAATGAAGGTGGAGGGTCTGAAATACTCTGCCAAAATGCTCTATATTTTGAACAGTTACGAGGCATTAGCCACTAGGGAAGAGGCTAAATGGAGACAGAGAAAGAAAGGGAAAGAACTAAGTTGCCCTTTCTTTCTCCTGCTCAGGAGGCTTCTGCAGGTAACGCCTGTTTGGTTGCTGGTGAAGCAACATTTACACCTGCCTGGCTTCTTTTTTGACTTCTATTTCACATTCAGTCAAAACAAAAAGGGAAAATAGTAACGGTTGCAGGTGTGAAGGAAGAAAGACCTGCAGCTTCCGTAATACTTATTTACTGCATGATGTTACAGCGTCTAGTAACTGACTAAATGCTAATCCCTGAGCTACTGCTTAGGTTTCCAGAGCCACTCAGCTACGAACGTGAACATAGCTTCAATTCAGTCAGGAACACCCAAACCATCACCCTGGCACAGCCTCAGAGCAAGATGCACAGCCTCAGAGATGGCAAGAAATCTCAAAGCTCAAATTCAGAAGCTCCTGATTTTTATTTTTATTTTTATTTTTACATCAGCTCCAGTCTAAATGAAATAAGGAAAAACAAGAACTGCATCAAAACACAATTTTCAACATTAAAACCCAAAAGAGCAGGTGGGTGGATGACTCACATGTTAAATCTTCAACAAATAAAAAATTACAAGGAACTAAAATATATTTTTTTCCAAAGATTCAAGTTATAATACCACCTGTAGAAGAACTCAAAGGCTCTGCAGACATCTGATTATTAAAGCTAGTAAACAAGAATGTTTTTTGGTTTTTTTTCCCAGCACCATAACCAAACAAGTGTAGCAGCAGATATGCTAACATTTTTTCCCTTTGCAAAACAAGGCTGGAAAAAAGCGCTTAAGCAGCTGCTGCAACCTTTGAGCCTAGGACCAAGTTCCAAAGCCCCACAGAGCTCCAGCAACAGCTCAGCAAGCTCAGAGAGCTGGGGGTTGTGATCTCACCAGCGATGTGAGGCAGCTGCAAAAATCCACCTGGATGCCAGCATGTGCAGAGCCACTGTACACCCACCTATTTGTGTTGGCAAATAACTGCATCAAGCTGTATCAGGTATTTTTAGAGTTGTGGCACGATGTACTATATTCAGTACACGTATATTTTTTAAACGTTTAATGGAAACCCTGCTAGAGTTAAGTTTCAATTGATTTGAAACAGTGCAGGGTCTACAGAACCAAAAAGGACAGAAGTGGACTTCTTTACAGCATGCTACAAGCTCAGTGTGACAAAGCAACCTACTAGGAGCTCTGTGCACCACAGATTCAAGCGTATAGCAGTGCGTGAGAGAGTCAGGATGGGATTTTCTGGATGCTGGCATCAACCTCTCCATCTCCACCAGCATGTGGTGGAGCACAAGCACTAAGTGAAAGAGAGGTGCTGCTATGAAGCTGCTCAGCTCCAGGGAATGCAGATTTTGAGAACAACGTGTTGGACTGGTGTTCTTTCCTGCACGGACAGAATACGTAGGCTTACAACAAGATGGTGGGCTTGTCTGGAAGACTTTTTTTTTTTAAATAAAAAAAAGCCAACAATTGGCAATAGACTAAACAGAAATGAAGTCTTTCCTGGCCTCCTCTAAGTGCTAAGACTTCAGGCTTAATAATGACAGCCAACCAAGCACAATGCACTGGCTCAGAGTTACTGTTCTTTCTCAGACACTCCAACAGCTGCTGTTTACTGGTGACAGATAGATTGCAGCAGGTATTTCTTTAACTTGCAGAACTGCTGCTTTTGATATTTTCCCAGGAAACAGAAACCAAAAAAAAAAAAGCAGGATTAAAATCTCATTCAGATGAAATCAGGTGTGAAGAGCAGACTTTTTGTATGCCACAGATCCTCAAAATTACTTCAGTGACATTACTTTCCCTCAATTTAAATTGAGGTTAAAGAGAAATATCAATTATAAAAAAATAAAAGGAATCTATTCATGGGAAAGAAAACCTTTAAAAGAACTGTTCAGTGTTGAATCTAGTCACGAGCAAACTGGATAAAAACACTTGTGAACGTTTTGCAGGCAGCGTATCATATATACCATGAGATGGAGACTTCAACATACACCACAGAAAAAAACAAAGCTTTATGCTAAAAGATCATTAAGACGAAGTGAAAGTGCTCACCTCAATTTATCACAGAAAATGTTGTCCACATTCCAGAGAAAAAATCCCATTAAAAATACAGTTAAAGATGTATAGCCTAGACCTCTAAGCCACGGGTATACCCTAGAGAGAGAAGAAAAAAAAATATAATATTAAGATGCTTTAAAGGCAGCTTGTAAAATACATAAATACAATTACATACAAGTAAACTGATTAATTTAGGAAGATAGCTTTTCCAAAAGAAAAAAATAATATTAAACTCTAATTTCATCTCTTTAACTATTATATTTTACCTCTTCTGCTTTTCCTGAATTAGCACTCTCTAGGATTGGTCTTTCGGAGGCTTTACTTCTCTATTACTAGTTGTTCTGCTAAGTGGGAAAGCTGAAGTTGTCTAAAAGGTATTTGTCAGTCCTATGAACAACCTTCCAGTTAAAAATTAACCATGTTACAAATTAGGACTCTCCCAAGAGAAGAGGCTCATTTCCGATACAGAACGTCTTTATAGGAGGGAACTCATTCAAATAAGGTCTTTCAGAATGGCCGTAGTCTTTTGTGAATGAAGACCACCACGATCAACAACGAACCAAATGAATGCTTTTAGAAAACAATAATTTCATATCGTATTTTATCATTGACTGCCCTCGGCAATAGAAAAATGATAATTCCATTTTAAGAAAAATTAGTCCTATTCAGGATCTAAGAACCATACCGAAGACTCAGCTACAAGAAAGCGCATCATTAATAAACTCACCCTCACTACCTGCCTTCAGGTTGGACCGTGGAACTGTCAACTTCCTACACGAAGCTGCTGGCATTTGCTCCCTTCCCACTAGCAAGTCCAAAAGAAAGCCCTATTCCAACCCCAAGAAGCTGCCATGAAATACCCTTCGAGTGATTTTTATAAAACGCACAGTGTAGATATTTGAGTTAAAACGCATTCCTGAGCTGCTTTTCCTCCACTGTGCTGTACAAGGATTTATTTCAGAGCTGTGAGCACTGGCGACTGAAATGTCCAAATGGAACTAACCAGATACAAGTTACACATGTTAACAACACGTGTACTGCCAATATAAACCAGCAACATGATCATTTGTTTAGTCTAATAAATGCATGGAGCTCTGCGTGGTGCATGGCAGAGAGCACACTGTAATATTCCCAACCCAGTGCTCTAGAGACACAAGGAAGCCCAGGACATGAAAGAGCACTAAATGGTATGTTATACACGCTGGTAATTAGGTAATTACAGCTAGAATTGTTCAGGGAATTAATTGGGGGGGGGGGGGGTTGTGAGGGAATATGAGAAAGGCTGGCATCATTCATTAACAGGGAACTCGCTTTGCGAACAAAGGGCAACATTTGCCAAGTCATAATCTTGGGAAGGAAGCAGACCCAAGAGATGAAAAGCTGGGAAAGAGAGGCAGGAATGACAAATGGCGAGGACCAGGGGAGGCAGCAACCTGACAGGAATTACGTTCTGCCTTTCGAGATTTCTGTGCTGAGCTCAGAGTGACTTCCAAGCCTGTACTAAGAAATACGAGTGATAGAAAGTTAATGCATATTAAGGAAATAAGACAGAAAAGCAGAAACAGCAGTTGATGTATGAGTTAAAACAGGCTTGGACAAGTGCTAGAGCTACGAACAGAAAGACAGAAATGCATTTCAGCAATGCAGAGGAAGTAAATCCAAAAGTATACTCAGGGCTGGCTTGTAGAAGAGAAAGGGCACCACCAGGTCAGCACAGCTTCCCTGCCAGAACATCTCTCCCCATCCCAACCTTCTAACCACAATTTGCATCAGCATAGCTTATGTAGAGTGATGTTTCAATGAAGCGATCTAGCTAATTAACAAAATACACCCCCAAACCCCTAAAATTGAGGGGAAAAAAGCAGGTAGAACTTCATAGACTTTACTGGAGGAAAACAAGGGATGATAGCCCGGGAGGATGGTTGTGTTGGTAGTACCAGGAAACTGTGAAATGTTGCAGAAATAACGAAAATGCACAAAAGTGGAATTTGCAGAGCTGGAAAGAGAGCAGGCCCAAGGGCTTGTCTACACAGAAATAAAGAAATTCAATCTAAATGGCCAAAGCTACAAGAATAAAATTAGAACTACTTAAACTTGATTCAACTTTTTTCCCCTTGGAAGTAAATTAAGGCAATGCCCCTTAAGATCTCTAGGTTAGGATTAAAATTTCCATGTTTATGGGTTTGAAAAGTTTCTTTAAACGGGTTATGGTTTCTACAGCTGCAAGCAAATGCAATCAATTTTAAGTTTTCCTTGCTCAATAGCAGTCTGTGAACATTTATGCTTGGTTTGTGGTGATTTCTTGGGGAAAGTCAAACTAAATTAACTGAAATTGCGATTGAAAGGTGATTCAATGAATCCACTTTAAGTTCACACCTTTTGTTGCATTCTTCCTTGTGTTCCTGAACAGTTTCGTGTATAACTCAAAGGTTAACAAAAGGCAGATTTAGCCTGAAGACACAGTAGAAAGAAATCAGCAATTTTCAAAGGCAAAACCCAAACCCATGAGAAAGCCAGCTGTTCACAGGGGAGAGACAGGAACCGACTGAGCCTGAGAGCTAAAGGAATATATTTATCCCAGTACTGATTCAACTCCTTTTTCTTCAGTTTTATACACCAACTCTGTGCTCTGATGCCTCTCAATGTGTTTCAACATTCAATTCCTTTTGTTTGGTGTAAGTATCTCTTAGTACAATTTCTATTACATATGCCTAACTTTACTTATTCAAAATTGTAGCGAAAACTATCATTTAAACTTTTTGTTATCTTTTGCATTTGAATTTTAGATACTTGAGATGGAACAAGGAAAGGAAAACGTGAACTAATGGCTCAGCTCTGCAGAGCTAAGCTCATACCTGTCTCCAAGAATCACAATTAGAGTTCGGACAATTGCAAGAGGTCTCACATTTTATCCAGCTCTGTGAAGACAAAGCCTCTGTCCCCCTCGAAGTCCCAGGCTAACAGCCGGAGCCGCTAGCAAAGAACCTGGCAGTGAACACTGGCCACAAGTGCAGAGATAGCAGCTTTGTTTAATGATAACCCACTGGCTTCAAGAAAATTCAGAGAGGTGCGGCAGTTCCTTTTAACCAAGCAGAGCACGTGAGCTACCATCATATACCTAGTTCAAGAAATTTTGTCACTGCTCATTTCTCATGTTAAGCCTACCAAAAAAGGACACAAATGCTAAGTTATATCTTACAATGGGTTAATAATGATACATAATGATACTTACCATAATACTATATAAACAGACCGTAGAACTATAATGGAAACTAGTGTTCCATACATGATCTGTAAATAAAAACAGAGACAAAATTCAGAAGTGGTAGTCAAGAGACTTTATAAAACACTACAGGAATAACATTTTTTGCAGACTTCGATTTTAATTTCTTAGCCTCAAGAAAATAGCATCCCTGCTACATATCTCTCCAGGGCTTCCATAGAGGTTTCAAATAAAAATAAAATTATAACCACGCTCTTTATACAATCACAAGAAAAGTCAGTGTAAAACCACAGCAACATTTTTTTGAATCAGAAAGCAAACACTAGATGGCACTCGATAAACATCCTGAAATCAAACTGGTAAGTAAATCCTATTATTTCTTCTCTATCTGTACATTTTAACCCTGGGACGCATAAACACCAGCTGAAAACACTTTTGAAAATTATTAATCAAATATTAGTGAAGGAAGTGTATTTTTTTTTCCCGAAAGCAAACACTGCAATAGAGCACACATTCTGCCCACACCAACCACCAGCATGGAAGAACCTTTGCAGGAAGCTTTTAAATCGACTATTCCGCATTGCTGGGATTCAATCTAAGCACACAGCGAGGAGGCTGCGTGCTCCGAAAAGCTCCACGAGCAAAAGCTGGCTCACTGTAGGCTCCATGAAGTTGAATGCAATAGCCTGGCTTATAGAAAAGGTCGAGGTAATCGTTTATTTTCCGCCTCGTGATCTTCAAATCACTCTCCATTTGTTTTTGTTTTTTTTGCAAACTTCGGATGCACCTAACACCATCTTCAAGACGCACAGACTAAAGATAAGCATCATGCCTGACCGGTGATGCAGAAGCAACAAGGATTATCCAACACCGGTACCATCACTTCACTTCCCATCCTTTTTATTCTCAAAGCCTTCATCCTGCCAAAAAGCAGCTTGTTCCGAGCAGCCCTGCCCTGCTCTTTGCCCCTCTCCAGTGACCCACAAGGCCCTTGCTATTTTTCGCTTGCTCGTTCCCTGACCTTCCTTTCTCGTTTTTGCTTTTAGTCAACTTCCACCTAACTCTGCCTTGTTTTACATGACCCAGAAGAATGAGGAACCTTTGCTGTGATTTTCGAATGACACTAAACCTCGCAGAGTACTGGTTTGCAAACCAGGGTCCTTACAATGTTGTATCAACTTCCTAATCCCTTTCTTTTAGACGATATTGTCTTCAAGGCAAGGAATACCTCCTACTCTGCTGTAACCAGGGCATTCAGCTATTACTGCCCTGCAAGCACATGCATGCAGTCATTTGACACAGAACAGACTGCTGTGAAATAAAATCTACCCTTCAAAATGTCCATAAAGGCAAATTTCCGAATTTGTTTCAGCTCTAAGGACGAGGTTAGCAGCGCACACCATGTTATCAGTGCGTATATAAGGAACCTGACAGACAAGGGAGCCTTTATGTTTGGCAACAGGTGAAAGTAAGCTCCAATATTGACTATGTAAAGTCACTCAGCATAGCAGCTCTTTATTTGCATTCAGCGAGAGATCAAATAACTTCAGTAACCAAACCGCTGCTACTGTGTGTTCTGTTCGAGAGCTAAACAAAGCAAAACTATTTGAAAGGCTAATTAGTCCTGGCTTGTACTTTACACAAAAACTGTAAACTAATTCCAGTTCCCTTGCCTGGGGTACGGCACATAAATGAGAAAAAATCCTGCTCGACACGGCCAGAGTATCAAGGGCTGACGAGTCCCAAGGGAAGCTGGAAAGGGGACATGGGGCTGGGGCTGCCTGTGGGCTCAGTGCTTCACCAATTCTTCAGCACTGGGAGAGTTTTCCCTAAAAAGACACCGCCATACGACAAATACAGATTTAAAATTAAAAGTTAAATGCCATTTTACTCTGTCAGTCTCATTTAAAAGAGCCTGTTGTGCTTTCCTAATCAAATCCAGTCAGTTATTCTAAGAGAGGGAAGGCAAGGAGGAAGAAATCTCGTAGAAGGGCTCCTCAGTTCAACTTCATTTCCTTGCTGTTCTCTTCTCACCCGCAATTTCCATTGCTAAAACGTTCCTCTGTATCACAGACATAGAAAAACCTACCCATGAAGCGAGAGGCTTCTATCATACTGGTTTAGAGCATGAGCACACTCAAGCTTTTATCATTTAACTGATTTGCTCTCAGCTTCTTTGTACGAGGAGCTAAATAGTGCTAGATCATGTCAAGAGAACACAGCCCAAAGCCCAGGTAAAACACTGGTCAAAGTAAAACGCTGGCTAAAAATGTGATTTTTTGCAGCTGCTAAAAGCAGGGAAAAGCAAAAGCTAGGAAAAGCTTTTTTTCTTTTGCAGAGCCACTGGCTCGGTATCTCCTAGCGAGTTGCTTAATGGCTTGTAAAAGAGGTCAGGCTTAAGTGTTAATGGAAGGAGAGGAGGGGAAAAAAAAAAAAAGGAAACCTTGCAGTGACTGAAGAAAAACCTGCCCAGGGTTGACGCTTCCATTTCTTGCCTTTTACGCTCCCCCACACAAATAGGTTGTTAGCAGCAAAACACGTTTGCGTTTAAAAGCCTGTGAAAAGGCTGGAACAACAAACTGTTCTGCTCTGTGTGCTCCAATCCTCTGCGCACCGGAGGTGGACATCAAGGAGGTGATGCTGTGACACGCTGAGGCTGCAGCCACACGTCTCACTACAGCTGCTCCTCACCAGACGCCTATAAACGGAGCCACGTAACCTAGTTTATACTTTGGGGAGCAGTGTTTTACTTTTATTCCTTCGCCACCCATTGGGTTTACTAGTTTAACCACGCCACAAACGTGTCAGGCATTATCTGTCCACCCAAAGAAGGGTAAAGTACCAAATAAAACACAAGACATCTACCTTATTGAGGTCTGCTCAAGTTTCTCAATTCCTTTAGTCCCCTTTGTTGTTGTTCTTTAATTAATACATTACTTCAGTGACACGTGAAAACCCAAGCATCGAGAGCCTGTTATTTCCACTTCCATTTCTTCTGTTTCTGCCCATTCTTTGTTAACAAAGTCAATTTATTAGCCTCAAATATTAGCGTACACTTTGGGAAACCACACAGAGATTTTGGGTTCCTGGATGCCACTACTCCTCTATTAATATACAAACCATCTATCAAGAAATAGCTTGAGTACTTGAAGATGAAAACTGTATTTGAATTTTACAACAAAGAAAACAGACTTCTACATGTTCTTTTCTAGGAAAGAAGTCTGAGCAGAGGTAAAACGGAAGGGATTGCCTCAAAATAACACTGCAAACTCTGCATAGTTTTATGGCTGCACTACGTGCTGCCCTGACAGCTCACGACTGAGCTAATCCAGATTCACCTGCCTTGGTCTTGTTTGGATGCACGCACATGATGGCTACACAACATCCAAGTCCCTGCAGCTGCACGGTGCTCAGCAGCTTTCCAGAGCTTCTGGGACATGGTCTGCAGCTGGAAATTGACGTTTTCTTGGGTTCCCCTTCAATGACCTGTAGCGCTGGTCCTTTGCGGAGCCTGAACATCTTTCCACGTTCCCTAAGCTATCACGCAGGTAGAGGTACCGGCTAGAATGAAAGCCGTACTGGCTTTCTGGAAGCAAGGCTGTGAAACTAAAATTTCACTCAAATTTGGTTTACACCTGCTCTTCAGCAGGGCAATGTCTAAGCATAAAAAGCTCTGTGGTGAAGACATGTCCTGAAAAACTCATTTTTAACAGACTGCTTGACATCCTGAGAATGCAGAAAGAAAGAAAAGTTCCACTAAAAGGCACAATACATTAAGCCAAAGTCTATAACTAACTGTTGCCTTAGCAGCAGGGAGGCACTCTGGAAAGCTGCAGGACACCGAGTGTTGCCCAGAGGTATTCTCCAAAACAGGGAGTCCTGTAAGTCTGAACAAGCTGTGCTCTGCCACAACATATTCTTCATGCAGTTTCAGGCTCCCAAATGCATTTCAAAATACAGGTTTTGTACCACCTTAAGTCCTTCTGCTGCCTTCTTTGCATTTGTATGTTTAAAACACCTCTGAAGACAATTTTACTCATTTAGGCAAATGAAATACCCTTTCCTCCAACACCCACCCTCTGCCTCTTACCTAAAGTCACCTTAACCGGTAAATCTGATCCATCTTTTTTACTTCTATCATTTTTATTGTTATTGTTGCAGATAATTCACTGGCCACGTTATTATGCTGTGATCAGCAAATGCATTCAGGCACTGACTCCTCCTTCAGGAACCTGTGCACTTAGAGCAGTAATAGCTGGTATTCACCCATCACTGCGTGTTGCTCTTCCATTTGGAAGCATTTCAGACACTCCCCTGTTTATCAAGTTAGTCCTCCGGGTCTCCCACTTCTCTCTTCGTCGTCCTCTGTACTCAGAGATGTCTCTGAACTTCGTATCATCAGAACTTTCATCAGGAGGTGAGTCTTTTTCCTGCTACAGGTCATTAAATAAAAACACTTCCACCACTGATTCTGAGGAAGTCCAGACTGAGACTGCCTTTCATCATCTCCCTCACTCATGTTCCCTTAGTCACTCCCTTACCTTATTTGCAATTTCATACCGCCCCACTTCTCCAGCTTGCTTAGTTTCTCATGGGAGAACACATCAACACTTCTGTCACGTCTATACAAAAGATGTTTTTTTAAACTGCATTTCCTAATGTAGAGAAAGCAGCTACCAGAAAAAGCTATCAGGTTAACCTGAACATTTTATCTAATTTTCTAATTACCTTCTAATTATCTCTGTGAAAATCTTTCTTCAAACTCTTGCAGCAGATGATTACGCAAATGAAAAAGTTTTTTAGATTTCATTATTCCTATAACTTGGCGCACCAGCTACATGAGGTTTTTGACCACTTCAGACGTACAGGCAGCATATGGTATGTAGCAGGTAAATAAATCCAGAGAGAAAGCCACGTTTTGCAGACGACAGCTTTCTAGGCCATATCATATTAGAAAGAAGGCCACCTGTAAGACATGACTCTAAAAATTTAACTCTCCAGGTCGTTTCTTCTACTTGCAGAGCTGTCTTATATTTGTCTTTATAGGGATGACTCCACACCAGCAGCCAATCTTCCCCCACCCCTTTCCTCCCATAAGCGCATATATACATGTGGTAAATAGGGATGAGAAACTAATCTGATTTAAGACTAATTCTGAAAAGCTTTAACCTGTTCAGTTCCCCAGGAAGATTCTCATCAGAGAGTAAATTTATGTGCTAGGGGGTAAAAAGGAGAGAGGCCACAGCTATTTTCCTCGGCAATCATGCTGGCTTGAGAACGACCGTAAAACTGGGTCCTATGTCTCTTTAGCACTATGGAAATTAGGTAACAGTGCTTTAGCCACAGTGATTTTGACATAAGCAAGCCAATAAAAGCTTGTAAAGACCAGTGCAATCTTTTGTTTGATTAATTGATGAAACAAACAAACAAAAAGATCAGATGTCAGGCAGACGAGTGTTTTCTTCTAACAATGTGCAGTGTCCAACTGACCAAAATGTGCATCTCCTTCCTCCTAAGGGTCTCGGTGCTTCACCTTACAGACCTGGAAAGTCTGAATGGAGAAAAAGAAGCTGGTCTCTGTTGCCACTGTGCCATGAATAATAAACTGAAATCCCCTTCATGCCCTGCTGGCAATATGCAGTTTAAGAGCCCAAGCTGGGAAGGAAAGTGGAAAGCAATTCACTGAAAAGTAAGGCTTGGATCCTGGCTATGAAATGTAATAGAATCCTTTTCCATTCTTCTTGCTCGCCTTTTGGGGAAGAAACACGCTGTAACAACGAAGAATATAAAGCTTTCCAGGTAACTATTCCCCTTTTTGCAAGGCTGACAATGATGATGATCACAAACACCTAGAGGAATCAAGTGCTGTTTTATGTCCTAATGCTGCTTTCCAATACAGCTAGGGACTAAGACTGCAAGTTAAAACTTAACCTTACTTCAAGTCTATGCAATCCGTCCAGTTGGAAAATACTTACTGAAATTATAAAGAGGACAAATATTAAGAAAAATAACCTTGCTTAGCTGTGCAGTCAGAAATGTTTCCTCCGGATTTACAACATATTTGGCAAAGGGTAGGAAAAAATGAGCGCAGTACTTGGACATTTGATATTGGGCCCTAATTGTATGTTCTCCATAAAAATCAATATAGAAAGAGTTGTAAAAAGTCCACCAATTTTATGGGCCTCAATCTTTCCTACATTGATTCCTTATGTATAAATTACAACAGGGAATTTATATTCGGAACCTAAGAGAAACCAGAAGCAAAAAATTAATGGTCTGTGGCAACAGGTTAAAGTTTCCCTATTTCGCTATTTCCAGAGAGGTCGTAATATTTTTCTTCTTAATGTCTGGCACGTTGAACAATACCTATATGAATGTCTCAAACAGGGAAGCTGTGATCTACTTTTGCAATAAATACAGGTTGAGTAGATTAATTAAAGAAATACAACAGTCCAATGTAAGTAGTAAATTCTGCTATTATTACCGAAATTATTTTAAATTACTTCATTCAAAACCAGTTACAACTATCCCAGTAAAAGCATCAGAAAATGCCATTTTCACCCTGGCTAACATCTTCCTGCCAAAAATGTAAGCAGGGGGTGGGTGGGTGGAATTTAATAAACGTGATCAAAAAACCCTGCAAGTTTATCTTTTTATCTAGAGGTAGAGTCACAATTCTTGTTTCTAGGAGAGACTGTCTGGAGCAGTTGCAAATTTATTTTATTCGTCATCGGTTTACTAATCCAACACCGGGAAACGTGCATCATTTTTATGACCGCTGATGCAACAGGCACGTTTTGACAAGCGATGGCACTATCTATTGCAGAAAATGAGGCTTTAAAGCTCTGTCCTGCAAAGAGCTGTGCTTTTGCTTGGCAATTTTTCAGCTGTTATCCCTAATCAAAAAGTCATAAAAGAGGGAAAGCTGCTCATGGCATAGATAAGCAAGCATGACTTCTAACCTCCTGTGAGCCAGCAAGTGCTACAAATCCTATTCCCACCAGCAGCAGATGCACATTAATACTGTTGGACAGCGTTGCTACAAAAAGAACTTGTACCAAACATGCCATTAATCCTCTATGGCCATAACAACAAACCTGCCATGTAACCTTGCAAGTCATTCATTTAAATTCAGCTTGGATTTATACAAAGTAAAATTGAGTAGTTAAAAGAAAAAAAAAAAAAGAAGTTAATATATAAAAAGGGAGAGAAGAACATGGGGTTAAGTTGCCCAAGCCATGTTATGATGTCAGGTCATAGCTTCACAGCAGCCGCTAATGTAATAAAACACACAAGGGCTCATTAAGGCCTTCCTCTCCTTATAATTGTCACTGATGAAAAACACCTAGACTATTAGGTCAAATACTAAAACAACACACAAACCGTTCCAGTTTTTCAGGTCACCAAATAACAGGATGGCGATGTGACAGCAGTACTGCTTAAAGAAAAAGTGAAAGGCAAATGGGGTTTGCCTTCTCTTCTTCCTTCCAGCTACAGCATCCTACAAAGCATTCCACTAAAACAGCACAGTTTAAACAAGATCAGCTTCTCCAACAGAGCGCCGCTTACCTGGTGGAATACAGGTTCTTTCAAATTTAAGTAAACCTGCAAAGATTAAAAAGAGATAAATAATTTGCAATGGAAAACAATCATAACGTTATTAATTTAAATATTGCCAACCTTGTTCTGCTAGAATAAAGACACGAGTGCCTATCCATATGCCATTAAAGTTGATTAAACATTTGAAGTTTCCTCTGGCAAAACCTGGGGGTTCTTCAACAGATTTTAACCATGGAATTATTTAAAATTCACAAGCACAAATGGCAATATCAACAGCTAAAAGCTCCTCATTTAATAGAGTTGCAACACATACATGAACAATTAAAATGCAGAAATTACCAGACACATTCTTGATATGCGTTGTGAAATAAAAACGTACCCTGCTTTGATTTGCTATTATTGTTTTTGATGATAACATTTCAATTCATTTTACCAAAAGCTAGTAGTTAAGGTGTATACCATGTACCTTAGGCATAACATGCCATAGGTATAAAAAATAAACTTTAGGAGGCACAGGAAAGACAAGGCTTAAAGGCAGAAGACTCTAACGCTACTTTAATAAGAAATTATTTTTATTGATAAACCTTAAAGATGTTCCAACTGTGGCTGACGGCCAGTACAAAACTAATTTTGTTCATACAGGCAGCATGGTGCCTTGAGAAAGGGAACCGAGTTAGGCATGACACAATTTAAAGTCTTCTAGTTTTTTATACAGCTAGGTTCCTTTCTTATTCTGCCTGGTGTTTGAAAAACCAGTCAATATACAGGACGGCATCACAGCTCACTTTTTGCAGCCTGTTGAGCAGGATTATTTTCATTTCTGTTGACGAGTTAAGGTGAGGCCCAGAGGGAGAAGACAGCTTGTCCAGGGTCTCATAACATGTCACAGCCGGAGGGCACTGTTTTCCTCACACTCCTATTCTAGCAACTGTATTACTGTGTTTCTTCTTCTTCATTTATTCTGTATAGTGGTTTAGATTGAAAAATGTCAGGTTTCTCAGGCCAGCACGTTATTTTACCCCCCAAAAAACAATTACTCCTTCTTGACTGGAAGTGGGGAGATTCAGGACTGCCTGTGTAATGTTCCATCACTGGCAGGAAACTGTCAACATACGGGTGAAAATGTCAAATTAGAAAAGTTACTTACTATGCTGACTACGAAGCTGTATGTTATTAACAGGAAAAGCAGTGGATAATTGACTGTATTCTTGTACTTGAAACATTCATACCTGGAACAGAACATAAAGGAGAGTGGTAACATTCATCACTTACCATATAAAGGCTGTGTTTTTCAAGGTATATTATCACAGAATTTATGAGAAAATTGATCATTGATCTAAATGAGTCTTAGGCCCTTCAAGGAATTGTAGCTGCTCCAATAAAGATGTGTCATTTTAATATGAAAAACCCACACTTCTACCAATAAATGTTTTTCAAAAAGTCTATTGCAAAATAATAAAAAACAATAAGCTTATGCATATAAAAAAAATAAGCCAGTCAGTGGAAAGAAACTGGTAAGCAGAAGCATTTTTCGAAGGTGCTTAAGGGGTGATAATGGATGACAAATTAGAAACAAGTTCAAAATGCAATACAGCTGCCTAAAACCATGACATCTGTGAGCTCAAGTCAGTGTGGGAAAGGGACTGCCTTACAAAACAGCAAACTCTGGAGACCTGGTAAAACGCAGGCTGCTAACAGCTTTACCACAGCCACAGTGCAGTAAATTTACGAGGTCAGGTACTGGAGGAAGTGGGAAGTAAAAACTGCTAATCGCTGCCAGTATTAATTAAAATTAGCTTCACGATCTCTGTGCTGCACTTCAGGTATAACTGTGCTGGAATTACCAGACACATCCCAAAATCACAGGGCGTTGGAGGTTGGAAGGGGCCTCTGGATATGACTGGGGCCAACCCCAGGCAGGTTGTGACTATCTCCAGAGGAGACGTATGAGGTGGGCGACCTCTCCCGGAGCTCTGTCACCCTCACAGTCAAGTGTTTTCTCACTTTCAGCTGGAACTTCCTGTGTTTTAGCTTGTGCTTGTTGCCTCTTGGCCAAAAGAGTCTGGCCACATCCTCTTGACGCCCTCCCTTCAGATATTTATACACATTGCTGAGATCCCCTCTCACAGCCTCTCCTCACATGAGGGATGCTCCAGTCCTCTAATTACCTTTGTAGCCCTATGCTGGGCTATCCCCAGTATGCCCAGCTCTGTCTTGTACTGGGGAGCCCAGTGCTGGACCCAGCACTCCAGAGAAACAAAATTTTTCTCACAGTGGGGCCTCACCAGGGCTGATTAGAAGGGGAGGATCACCTCCCTCGGCCTGCTGTCAACACTACTCCTGATGTACCCCATTGGCTTTGTTGGCCACAAGGGCACATTAATGACTCATGGTTAATTTGTTGTCCACCAGGACTCCAGGTCCTTCTCCACAGAGCTGCTCTCCAGACCATAACTTCATCAGAAAAGAAAAAAAAGCAAAGAAAACAACCAACAATATCATTTTGTGCTTCTCAAAGTCACCAAATCATTAGGGCTGGAGGAAGATGTCTGTATAGCTACGAGTCACATCTGCCTACTCTACTATTAGCTCCTAAGAAACAGACATCATCACGGATGAATAAAAGGAAACAAAATGTAGGAATATCTGGAAAAAATCATCAGGACAGCACATTGCAAAATGGATGGCCCAAGTAATTGCACAACCGGAGAACCACTAGGACTGAATGAGGTATGAGGGCATGTCCTGGGCAGAACTACCCCACCACCTACCTTCAAGAAAACCATAATGATTATTAAAGGCCTCCCGAGCTAAACATGAGCTCATTCTTCAGAGCATTTTAATTACTACCAAACAAACACACATAGAATCTTATTAGGGCTAGAAATACAGTAACAGACTGCAGTGCTTTTGAAGATGATAGAGTAACCACTGCACAAAATGAGCACGATTATTTTTTCAAACAGTTTTTTAAAGCCTCTTCTCATCTTTTCCCCAATCACATTCAAATCAGACAAAAAATGCAAAGGCAATTTCAAGGAGATCGGGAGCTACGATGGAAATATTTCCACTAACAGAGGCATTATTATTCTGGTCCTGAGCTTGCACAAATCATACTAACGGATGAATCACAAACTGATGGTAATTTCCACAGATGGAGGTTTAGTCCTGTAGCATCCCATCTCCATTGCAAGCTACCAGTAATCTTCACCAAAGATGCTCCAATTTGCAACAGCTGAATATTTGATCACATGTTCAAAAGCAAAAAGACAATTATTTTCTGTCTGGAACGGGTTGTTTTTTTATCATTTGGACTTTCCAAGTGACAGAACAAATTGTGTTAAATCCAGGCCTTGCAGCAACAGGCAAAAAAAAATGATAACTTACTGTACCTTTACAGTCACCAAACACTACATTGTTCCTGAAATTAAATGGCAGAAAACATCTTGGCACGGTATTAGGCAGTGATGGATGTTCTGAAACACTTCTCCACATGCACTCAACTCTTCAGAGAATCTTTTAATTTTTCAGATGAGTGAAAAGCAGGTTTAACCAGAAATCTGAAATTCGCATTTGGAGTCAGACGACATCATAGAACCATAGATAAAATACCAATAAATTACCATGTTGATAATTTTGTAGGCATTACTGAAGTGATTTTATTGTGTCAGCTGTTTACACACCAAGTAACACTGAGCTCTGGTTGTATACAATACAATTCTTTAATGAGAGGGTTTTGTGTTGTTTTTGTTTATTTGTTTTACTGCTAAACAAACACTGGTTAAACATCTCTAAATTAGCAAAAACTAGGACTAAAGCCAGCCTGGTGCTCTAATGGCCAAGTCACCAAGCTGTGCTGCTGGCAAAACTGAGATCTCATTGAAATGAACAGAAGCTTCAGTGTCAGCCTCACTATATGCTACATTGGGCTACACATATTCTATATAACCAAAGGTAGTATTAAAAAAATATTCAGAAAAAAAAACATTTAACAAATACTTACAGGCAGTAGACAAACACACAACAACTGTATATCATTGGCAGCTCATCCAACAGCTACAAAAAGCAGAGACATCAAAACATGAAAACTACTTTTAACTGACACGCTTGTGAAAGTTAATTAAGAAGTCTTAAGAAAATAGGAGTTTAAGTCATTTGGATATCCACCTTCTTGATTGTACTTTCAGTATGTGGCAGTGTCAAATCCTATTCAGCTACTGAAATTTTGCTGCTTTAATAATTTTATTACAACGAATCTTTTGAAAACTACAATTGATAAAAAAACCCATGCCTTTAAAGAATCATGACGTTTTCACTGTTCATACCTCTTTAAGCATTTATAATTAGTTTTTAGAAGTCAATTTGAATATGACCACACCATTTACAGCCTGCTCAATGCAGTCAGCCACATTTTCTTGCTTCTATACAAGCTTCACACAAAGAAACTCTTTACAATATCATTTTTCCATAATGTAAAAGAGAACTTTAGACCTTTTAGGAAGCACCTTGTAATGTGCTTGAATGTTTACTTCCTAATTTTGGACATTTCTTATGTGGATGAGCGAAGACCTGCTGCCTCTGATTTCTTATACATCCAGCAAATTATACCGAGCCACTTTGAATTGTTACTCCCCCCCACGATTGCCTCTTTTCCAAGAAAACCAAGAACCGGACGCAAAGAGATTTTGATCTTGTTCCTCCATCCCGCTGGAAGTTGTTGATGGCCATGTTTGTACAGCAACTCCCTTCCCAGTACTGGTAAAGGGTACTTAACGGTTCACAGTCACGTTTTTCTGACTAATGAGACACATTAAGAGCAATACCAGCTTACGGAAACCCTTTCAGAGAGCCAGCCTGATTCTGTCCCAGTTGGCAGCATTAGTCTAACTGCACAGGCAAAAACCTCCTTTTAGTTTTGAGCATTCATACTGGAAAAAAAAGTGAGCTACAGAAACAGAGAGGTGAATTATTCCAAGCTTGAACTACTAGCTTTTCTTGCGTTTGGTCACAGAAACTTCAGGAAATATTTCACAATGCAGCTAAACAGATCTAATGACCAGCTGCCGCTGCAGGACAGGTCTTAATTCTTCACCCACACCCTGGCTGCTTTTCTTGAGCTAACAGTCCCACTTGTCTGACCCACAGCGAGCCATTTCCAACAGGCATCCCAGCACACATCTAACTTCGCAGAAAAAATAGGTTTAAATCCATGAATTTGTGCATTATATTGTCAGGGACTGCAATAGGTAGCACAGAAAGTATCAGGAAGACAAAAGGCAGATGAGGCTGTCAGGCGTGTTCAGTGGCGCTTTGCCATCAGATTAGTTCATCTGTGCTGTGCTGCCTTAGAGAGGAAAAACAAGCACGAGCTGAATTCAGCTTTATACTAATAATTATTACTTAGAAATTGAGCAATATTCTTACTGAGCCCGATAGGAATTAGCTGCAGGATTAATTCATGCGGCTCTTGAAGAGTCTGAGTGATTTACAGTCTCGCAAAAGAAAGAACGCAAGAAGAATAGGAAATACAGTAAATATTTTCAAATTTGGACAGCTGTGCGCACACTGCATATACTGATAGCTTCTCAGGGACTTTACATTAACAGCAAAAAGAGTCTTAACAAATCCTAGCTAAAATTTGCTTGCAGAAGACAATGGCTTCTGTAGCAAAAGGAATTCATCCCTCCAGAAATCCTGTCAACAGGATGTCTGAGCACAGAAGAGACATGTATAGGAGGAAATTTGGTGCGCTGATTTAACTGGTTAAATAAGCATTTTGGATCCCTCGAGCCATAATCAAGCAATATTCCCATCAAAATAAAATTAGAAGAAAAAAAGGTGATAAATTCTGAAAAAAATATTCCCAGCAACTGCTTTCAAGAACAGAAGCTTTCACATTTCTCCTAATTAAGCTATCTGCACACCGAACATTTACAGTATTAAGACTGAAAGAAATGTCAAGAAACTCTCTTCAAAACAGCTATCAATGCTGATTTTGAATCATAACAAGACAAAGTGAATGAAAAGAGATTATTTACTGGTTGAAATATTTCCTCTGTGGTGATTCATCAGTTAGCAATCAGTGTTATGGGCCACAGATCTAGCTTGGCTGCCAAAATAATGTGTGTGCTTTCTCTATCTCACACAAAGCCTTTTACTCCAGTGGGAAAAAATGATGCAAAACCTTGCTGCTCCCCTCTTCTCTGCTTCTGTCTGCCCTTAACATACCACAAGTCACAGGACCTGCGGTTGTTCTGAAGCGACACCACAACTGTGTGGTTAGCAGCATCAAGTCACGTGGATTAAAAAAGCCTCTACACACAGGGAAAAAAAAAAAAGAAAAAACAGTGTTTAAGCCTGGATTATTTTAATGATCCAGAGTTCAGTGTGGCTTTGCTCACCTGCATCAGTACAAGAAAGAGGACATGCCTAATGCTCTCTGAGATGCCCTGGGGTCTCCAGTACAGCCACTCAAGACTGGTGGGTGTGATGTGGGGTCTAATGGACCTGCATCTTTGTGGGATGGCAGCTGGAGGCCAGGCAGAATACTCCTGTGGTCTAAGATGGCACTGAACACACCTTTCTTTAGGAAAGCTGATATTATTCAAGAGAAGACTTCCTGGAGAATGCCTCAGCCCAGCTGACCGGTTCCCTAAGCTCCACTGACTATGGTAGGAACACAGATTTCCGGCACATGCTTTTCTATGAAGGCTTCTTCATTTTGAACTGAATCCCACTTCTTCCCTTCTTTGATACAAAGATGAATTTCCTTAATTTTCTGAGACCTAAAACAGGACAAGACACTGTGTCCTTTAAGAAAATGGTTAATACCAGAAACAAATTTACATGCCCAGTGATTTATTGCTGAATACCTTCTGCTTGAGAGCAGGAGAGAGAGGGAGACTCAACTACTGCTACTCAGAAGATACTGACCTCAGTATCTGTGCTACAGGTAGATCTAGATCAACACAAAATATAAGAGAAAACAGTAAAATGAAAAAAAAGCCTAACAATAGTCTGTGCTGCTTGCTGTCAAACCACAGCTGCAGGAATTTTGAAATAACAGCGTGACTAAGAAGCTAACTGTGATTTCCCAAAGGATAAAGTGTTGTCTGCTAAAGTAAGTAATAGATTAGAGCTCTTACTTTCGGAATACATACAAGTGCATATTCCTCTACATCTATCAGTGGAAAATACCTAATGAAATAAAACCATGCAAGTTTTCTGCTAAGAGTAGGAGTCATACGGATGATATTTGAGGTAGATGAACTCCTGTTACACAGGTTTCCTCCAGTCCAGACATGGCAATATGACTATGCAGTGAGAAACACCACGATTTACAGCTACTTAGCAGTACTCACCTGCATTTCATACTTCAGGGTCATGTGGAAGCACCAAGATCCCAATCCCACAGCTGAAAACGAACCAAAATCATGGTTATAATACAAGACTATGTAGAAAAATTTCAGGCGAATTAAATTAAATACACAAAATTTACTGGGGAAAAAAAAATAAACCATCAGCATCCCACTTCAGGGACACAAATCCAATTTTCCTTGGCTGCCTACTTTATGTCATCAGTGATATACTTGGACTTTTGGGGGTATGGAGGAGGTTTCCCTGTCTTCTACAAACAGGCGTGATCTCACTTGAGAGTAGGAGTGGAGGGAACCAAGAATGAATGGAGTATTTTTATTCTACCTCTTTTTTTTAGTACATTAAGATTTATTTGCCTCAAACCTTCTCTAATGGAAAGCATCATTCGCACGCAGTAGTCCTGAAAGTCTGTGATATTTCTTCTTATTGTACAGTTTTAAAAAGGTACATTTTACAAGCAGCTTTTGGTCAGCGATAGAGGCAAAACCGAATTGTTATTAGAACTCAGAGAATCAGAAATTCGGCGTACACAAACAAAACACATGCAGTATGGTTTCATTTTGTGAAATGAGATCACCATTTCCAAGATTTCTTCTTGGAAACTCAACCTTCTATACGATGCATTTTTTCTGAAGTACTTTCAACTCTGAATTTATCTGGAAATTAATTTATGCGATGTATGCTTGGCCTATAGAGACTTGTTTTTTTTTTCAGTTAGATGAAGACAGTGTGTCTTGGAAGTTAGATTTCATTATTTAGAGCAAAGCTGGTAGAGTATTTAATGTATCCTTCATTACTTTGAAATGTGAACAATTAAGCACTCTCATTAAGCACTAGCTCGTTTCTATTTTTGCAGGAGTAAGTACATTAACTTGATGTCTTGTCTTCCTTCAAGAAATTAGGCTTTACCTTGGACTAGTTTCAGCAAAAGCCAAGTATTTCCCACTCAGTCCTTGATGGCTGGGCAGTGCTGCTGTGCTCTGCTGCAAGATTATCACCTCCTTTTCCACGCACAACACCTAGGCTTCACCGATGCATAAACAGATCACGAGCCAACAAACAGTGCAGTTTGTAAAGGATTCCCCAGACAGCTGATTGACATGTCTGGAGATGTTCCTTCAGATGCTTTTAGACTAGAATTGTGATTATATGTACTCGACCAAAGCATATAATTTATAAAAAAAAAAAGCATATAAAACACAAAAATATTTCCAAACAATAAGCAATGTTTGTTTTCACCTTCATTAAGGTTTTAATGAGAAAGTCTCCTAGCTGTATTTCTACGTAAACACAATGGATTACGACCATTATTCACTCTGAAGAAAAAACACATGAAGATCATCAGTAAAACAGCACCACCCATTACATTACCCTGGCCGTCACTGTGATTTCAGTATCTTCTTGATACAAACCCTCACAATTTATAACAACGATAACGTTCAAATATGGACAAAATCATTGCAACTCCAAGAAACTGAGATTCATTTTAAATTACCAAAACATCTTGTTAGGTTTCTTTTGTTTCCGTTGTCACTTTTTAATGCTATTGGGGATATAAATCTCAACAATCTGTTGCTGAACACACTCCTCCCCTTCCTGCGACATGATTAGCAGCAGTTATTTCTGGCTTGTTTTTCCTCTCCACTCTTTGTAAAAATCGAGAACGCTGCAGATATTAGTGTTTCAGGTCATTAATCCTGGGACTACAAATAATTTCTATAAATTGTTAATCAAAAAACTGCTGCGTCTGTGTCCTGATCACACCGAGTTCCTTCTTCAATTACGAAAGTTTGCTATGCACTGGAGAACTATGCATAAAATAGTTATCTAAAACAAGAAAAGTTTAAAGGGAATCATCACAAGGCCATTCTTAAAATAAAAACCTCTACTGGAGATGGCTGTAATTCTGCTCACAGCTGTCTTGATGGAGCATTAACAACACCTCCTCCAACCCTGCTGCAACTGGGCACAGCAGCATCTTTACGAAGAGATGGTTTAAATGATGCCTGAAGAATGAAATGTGGTTCTTCACTTACCCGTTTATACCTGCTTACTGCAAAATAATGTATAAAAGCTAAAGTTGAATGAGCTAAGAACCAAGTTTCTGATTTTCTACCTCTGGCTTATCTGCTGGCTTAACACAGAACTCTGCAAAGAGCTCATGAATCTGGTCAAAATTTAAATAAAATAAAAAAAATAAAATGCTTTAAGAGATGATGAACCCCAGTGTACACTGAAGCAGGTGATGCTCTGCCTCACCGACACTACCATGCAACTTCTAAGCTTCAGCAGAAGGCAACTAACGTCTAGAACTGCACACACCACTGAGTTGCTGTTTCGTGGCTTAATGTATCAGAGTTCAGTGCTGAAACTTTTCAGAAGCGAAGGGAGGAAACACCTATAACACGCCAAGTACTGCAAGTAAATCTTTACTTCTGATACGCTCAGAGCCCATCACCTCTATCTGTGAGGCTTAGAGCAAACTTACAAGGGGCTTGACATGTATTTCTCTCCAATAAATACTGGTTTATTACTTAAGCCTGGATGTCTTTGTGTGCAGCTTCTACGTGCAGATCTACTGGAATGCAGCTATCTGCAGACATACTTTTTATCACATAATAACTTCAGGATCAAGGCATTTCTAGGGAATATTGGCTTCACAAAGCCACTGTTGCCATGAGATGTTCTACCAGTTTTGTAACTTTCACAATACAAGTGATCACGATCACAGCAATTACATCGGTTTTCAATAGAAGCAGCTTCCCCATATAGCCACTGACGAGCTGAGCAACAGATTTGTTCCTTATCTGGTAAGCAGAATTTACCGTTTTTTATCTCCTTTTATTTCCTTTTGGAAAGGAGCTCAACTCACCAAAAACTTCCTAGCAATTGGGAAGGTTAACACCATCTGAAGCAACCATTTTGTCTGTAGCTGCTGTAACTCATGGATACTGCACGTCACTCAGCATTTATACATCGATGAACCACTCCAGTTACAGGGGATATACAGAAATATATACATATTTATTCTACTGTCCTCAAAACACCGAGATTTCAAGGCAATATCCATACTAGAAATAATTACGCCTGAGATCAAACTCCAGATACGTACCACGTAAACTCTCAGGATTTGAATCTGAGAGTGACCTTAATAAATTTGAAGTTTTCAATAGCTTGAGGAAGAATTAGAGGTGTCACAATCAACTGTAATTCATTTTTGATATAAGGCTGTCCATCAGCATTCAGAATTTATCACGAGCCTAAGCCTTTATAGAAAAATCAGTTTGTTAGGATTTCATAGATGTGAATTTAAGCTGTACAGGTCCTATACAAGAACAGGGCAGGCTCCAGATACAAACACATTTATTTTGGTATCTAGACATGTATTAGATATCAAAAATACATATAACTGTCTGAATCTGGAGCTGAAACGAAAGATGAACAACAACATGCTGCACCATAAACAGCCAAAGAATGAAACAAGAAGAAAAAGCAGAGTTAAATGAATTATTTTTATTATTTTGCTTTCTACACTTAAAAATGGTTTCCCCTCCGCTGCCTAAGAGACTGAAGTGCCCCTGGTGACTCCCAAGGTACAGCTGGGATCTGGCCCCTTCCAACCAGCACCTTCCCCGAGCAGCTCCCGGGCACCATCCAGCAGCCAGAGGAGCCCTGCGCCTGTGCCCGACAGCGGATTTGTATGCGGTCACCTCGTCTGGGAAGCTAAAATGAACAGACACGGGCTGTTCCACGCTGCTTGGCTTCAGGTCTCAGGAATGCTCCTGAACATGTCTGATTTACAAACACCGACGTGGCCTGTGCACCTCCTCTTTGGCTCTTAGGTAACAATAAGGGAATTTATTTCAGGTCAAGGACTTCTAACAACTAATTTTGCAGATATATAATTTCAATGGAAATGAAGTTCGGAAGTAAATACAAATATACTTAAATTAAGACCCTCGTAGAATATAAACCGCTTGGGAACCACACAGGTAGAACCTGATAAAATGCCACAGCATCAAAAATCCCAAACATCTGCATGTTCTTTGAGGCAGCGACAGTCTGATTTGTTCTACCTGCTTCGTGAGATGCAAAATACTAAAGTAATTGCTTAATTCTTAAGCAATTCTTAAATGCTTAATTGCTTATTCTTAGTAATTTTAGCTTGATTATTTTCAACAGTTCTTCCAGGCTTAAAAATCTTATCCAGCTTCTGTTGAGTTCACTGACAATATGCCCTTTGAGCTGAAGTGCAGCAGAAACGAGGGCTGAGAACAGCGTGCTGGATCTCAAAGAACTTGCTGAAAAGCACAACTCAGCCTTGGCACCAGCATGAACAAGGAATTTATTTAAACAGTTACTTAGAAATCCCCCCTCTAGTCCTGCCAACTTGGGATCTTAGCACGCACGTGAAATGAACAGTGCCCTCCTAATTCAACAGACGCTCGGTTCAAAGAGGAAAATTGTAGGGTATGAAGCGAAGCACTGCGTGATAAAACACAAAGGAGCTGACAATCATCTAAATGTCTGGATGCATCCAAATGAAACAACTGATTTGGATCACAACAACGTCTAGAAACAACACTTCTTATGTTCTCAAATGCCAACAGATGGAATTGCAGCGTCCGCTTTGACAGCCGTCTTAACTTCTTGTAAAATCTCAGTAATCACTCAAAGTTGTTAAAGCCTAACTAAAGTGCCCACCTCCATCTTCATAGCAGAATCATGGAAGAATTTCTGCTTTAACAGAACAACCCACTGGTGTTATTACCTAGCTGGAAGCTCTCCTCTGTGGTCTTTTAATGAAGCATGGTTCCTGAAGTGAAATCAGCAGTTTTGTGCTAAATTCACTGTTCCTTTATGGATTCGGTCTATTTCTTTGTTACAAATTACTTACACAGAGTGAAATCTGTTAATAAATGAAATTGTTGTAAGGAAAAAGTATTCTCTTGCACTTACAAAAATATATTTCTGTACACTTACCCTATCCTCACTCATTCCCATGCAAAGAATGCTAACGGTCTTGGCATGTTTCAACTATATTTAAAATTCTATTTATCTACTCATTTGCTGCTTTATTCGATAGTAAAACGCATGTTAAGAGGTTTGTGATTCCAAACCATCCTGCTCCTGTTTTTCACCGAGAAACGATAAAGCTGCCGACATTCCTTTACATTTTTCAACTGCTGTAAAACAGCCCTGCATTGCCAATACCGAAGTGGAGACAAAACAGAAGAGAAACGTTTTGGAGAGCGACCTGCAATGTTAGGTCCCAACACAAGACATGAAAGTCAAACCACATGAGCATTAACACTTCAGACAGTAGTCAAAGGCTTCTGCCCAGCCACAGAGGAGCAGAACTCATCTGGAGGTCAGGACTGCCCTGTAGCACCACTGCCAAGTCTGCAGGTTGAGCTCCCCTTCACAAACACCAGGAACAGTACAAAAACTGTTTAAAAATTATGTATCGTAAACAAAGACAGAATTTGTTTGCTGTTGACTAAAAACAGTCACATTAAATGGTACACAAGAAGCCCACTGAGGGCTGGAAATCCTTCTAGCAGTCTTGGTGTGACATCCTGATGTTCTGTTCAAATACTGGCATATTTTATCCATCATGAAGCATTACTGGCGGAGGCAGCCACAATTTATGGTGAATACTGAGACTAAAATGCATTTTTTTTTTCTCCATTTTTCAGTTTAGAAAGAATGGCAGTATAGGATACTTTGGTTCAAGAACAAGGGAAGAGCCAACTGCAGCAAGTGCTTAGTTTCATTCTCTGTCTTTTAAAAAGGAAACTGACCCTCAGAAATTCCTTCTACCAAACTATTTTATACTGGGACAAAAATGAATAACCATAAAACGCTTACAAATGGCTATTTGCAAAGTATTCAGAAACTACCGTGGCTGTACATTGCTGCTGCTTTTCTTTCACACGTATTAGCAAAGCTGAACTGGGTCTCCAAGAAATTGAAAAACCCTGAAGTTGTACCTAGCGTACGTTACAGCTTCACTGGCATCAAGAATATGTTTAGCATATGGGTGTCTGCTTTTCTGCAATGTTTTATCTAAATACATGGGTATGCCAGTCGTGGAAGTAACATTTACAGTAAACCAGTCTCTCACCACTGAGAAGACTGAGGAAAATTGCTTCCCCAGAGATGGGAGCTACAGCAAACACCAGAAATCCTGTGAACCACAAGTTCTGTGAAATCCATTTCTCGAGACCAACTGCCAAGTCTGAATCATCTTAAAACACCTCCTTTTCGCATAAGGAACGTGATTTTTAGTTGTATGATTGAGATTCTAAAGGGAGGTGTTTCTTTTCTGCATTTTGCCATCACAGAAAGAAGTTCACTGATGCCCCAATGTCACGTTGTTCTTCCACCCCAGCAAAGCTTCCTGAATACGACGGCAGTCAGGTTGGTGGGTGGTTTATGCCAAAGAACCGAACACAAATTACAACTCGTGAAAAAATGCTTTTCAAATTCCTCTAAGATCTTTCCCATTTATTGTATTACTTTCCCATAGAAGTATTAAAGCCCACACTGATACAGCATTAAACCATTTGAAAGCAGGACCACGTAACCTCTGTAAACCATCAAAGAGCACTGTGAGCAGAGATGCACTGAGCAGGACTTTAAGGGCAGAGAAGGACCACTTTAAAACCTCATTAAGTTATTTAGTGAACTCTTAACTTCATGCCCCTCCAACAAATGCCACTTCCCTGCAAACACAAACCTCAATTTTATTAAACCGTTAAAGTTTCCCACACGCAGTATTTGGATTCTAGTACTCGGTTTATTCACATTCGGATATTGTTCATTGCACATCTGGGCTCTCTTTATAATGAAAGAGCAAATTAAGTGTTACACATACCTGTAAGACACAAATAGGCAGCTAAATACCGTTTTTCAAGGCCATCTTTATAGGTCTGAATCGCACCATAGATTGGAGGTAGAATGAAAATCAGGTTACTCACTGTGTTCCCTGTAGGGCAGAAACAAAAAGCAGAGGTTTAGAACTGGGTTTAGAACTGGGTACTGGGCACTTTAAATAAACACAGCTACGTTCATTCGTTAAAGACTGCTCCTACAGTTTCCATCCAGAAAGCTACCCCTTTTTGAAACAGTCTTCTGCTTTCACACATAACACAGGGTTAAATTTTGGTACAACGTGGTTAACTATTTGAAGGCTAAATAGTTCTCTTTTGTCCTTTTACACGTTTGGAGAGCAATAAAAAACTAAATTAACTGAAAAGGTTGGCTTAGGTGGTGGTAGGGTTACCCTGATTGCATGGCACATGAATTAAAACCCAACTCCTTAAGGGCATGAAAGCCCCAAATACAGTTTTCTATGGTTTTTCTTCCCTTAGCTCTCTCCTCCACACTGCCTTCAGATGCTTTAAGGTCATGAAGTGACCCGTTCCTAAACAAAAGCCATTCAGGCTTTCCAGAGCACACAGAACAAACCTGACGTGAAGCTGCATCGCAGATCACGACGCAAGATCAAGGACTGCATGATAAGGACCAGCAAAAAGAAGCCCCTAACGCTCAGCATGGCAGGCAAGCACCAAAGCTCATCAGGAGCACCCGTACCAGGGGACAGGACAACGCTTCCAGCACTGGGAAAGATGAAGAAACCTTTCTTTCCTCTTGTCTTCTGTTTTCAGAACCACTCTCCCACTTCGACAGGTTTTCAAACTGTCGTGGCCATTGCAAAAGCGCAATGAAATAGCGAGAAATGCAAATGCATCAAAAGGAAATGTAAATTTCTCAGCAGAAGGGGTGCAGATTCAGCTTCCGAGCCCGACCACAAATCACAATTTTGAGAATTAAGGCTTTGTAACAGGAACGAGACGACATGCAACTTAGGCAAGAGCAGATATAGAAAAAGGCAGAACGCTGCTTACGTAAATTAAGCTGCAAATTTTCATGTGTCATCCGTTAAATATTTATAGTTAAAATTTTAACTCTGATTTCCAAATACCTCCATGTCAAGTGTGATGTATGATATGGAGAGGCCGAGAAAAATTATTTCTGCCTTTTGTGTTCAGCAGAAACTCCTGGAAGCATGTCACCATGTAAAACACAGAATGAGCATGAGCAGACCACGTCTGAGCACATCCAAGCACCTGCTTTTCAGATCTGCCCTCCAAGATCCATACCAGAGGAAAGCGATAACTGCCAGACTACGATCATAAAACCCCAAGGTATTACAGCACCTCTGGGAACAGAAATCCCTATTTTACAGGCTTACAGAAAATTCAAACCCCTGGCAAAAGTGGTTATTTCAGGACCCGTGGATAAGAAGTGCACCCAGTCAGCCTTAACAAGTTAGCTTTGTAGATTCAACAAATGAAATCCAAATCTCAGTTTGAGACGCTCTTCTTGACCAGATAAGCATCACATCCAAAAAGAACCTTTCTTTACTGATTTAACATCACCTCCTGCACAACCGCGAGCCTCACCAACTTATGACAACCACGCCAGAGATGTCACTCCTTCGGGCAACTCTGCAGAGAGGTTCCCCCACGTAACAGAAGCCCAGCTGAAATCAAACCAGCTCTGCGAATATGTTCAAGTTTGTACCAACCCAGAGGTTTTTCAAGCCTCGGGGGAAGCATTAACCTCTCGCAGCATTCCTGCAGTGATGCAATGGGCAGGGATTTGCTCTCTCCATAGGCCAGGCTTGGCAGAAAGCTGCTGCAATCCGGGGTCCGTCGCCGCCTCCTCCCACGAACCACGCAAAGACGTCACCTAACCTTAAAAACCGGAGCAAAGGCTACACCCAGACCGGGCGGCAAGTCTGCTGCTTTCTGGAGGAGCTCTCAAACGCATCCATTTCACGGAGACCTTAGCAGACATTACATAAACATCATTGTTTAAGGTCGTTTTATTATGCAACGGGCAAAAAGCTGGCAAAAACCCAAACCTGCGAGCGCTGAACAAAAGAAATCCCGCGCTGTTTGTCCCCGGGTGGGAAGGCACGTGACAGCCACGGAAATCTGCAGCAGGCTAACAAGCCTAAATGGACGAAGGAACGCAGTGAAGAGATGCCTCTGTAGGAAAGCGAAGGTCTCAACACTTCCTACAAAGCTGTAATTACGTTAAATTACGGGAAATTTATGAGCATTTAATCTAGGAGCATCTTTCTGGGAGAGGAAATACTGCAGGCCTAATGCAGCTGTAAATTCCTGCCGCTCCTTCTTGACGCTTTCTGGCCCGCATTATTCAGTACGTTTACAGCACGGATTAGGCATGCCTATTTGCAAAACATTTATTGAAAACCGTGCTTTTTTTTTTTTTTTAAATAAAGGAAATGGGGGTGGGGGAACAATGAATGAAGTAGTTGGGCATGCTGCTAGTAAAATTACTTCTTTCAAGAACAAAAATTACAAGGCCTGTGTTAAACCTGAGAGCCCTAGGAGTGCAGATTTCATAGAAGTCCTGCTAGTCTTTGCAGGATTATCCTCACAGAATAGCTCAAATTAAAAGGGATTTCTCTTATTTTTTTAACTAATTCCATCAAAAACGGCAGTGAGACGTGTCCAGAGACTAGCAACCAATACCAAGAAAGAAGGAAAAGGAGACACAAGTAACTGCCGCCCTATTACTCTGAAGTTAATTAGAAACAAGGACATGAAACAAGCTTTGAAGGAAATAGATATGGAAGTTGAAAATGGGGAAAAAAAAGCTGATAAAAAAAACTGATCTTTTTGTTTTTCATCTGATTTTCTTTATAAAAACTACAAAGGCAGCAAACTTCTTTGGAAAAATCAGAGATTGGAGAACGTGTAACTAAGACATGACACAGAAAATATACAAAATAATTAAGGAGATCACTGGTTATGCCTGTAAGAAATTCAATATATCAGGAATTATGTGACTGCACATGGAGGGGCCTTGGGTTTAATCCTGTACTGAATTCTTACATTTCGTACTCGATTCCTCAGATAACTGGACCAGTACTTGAAATATCGTGACTGAGACCACGCCTTGCCATATGAACGTGAATCCTTATTCCAAACATAGGATTAATTTACTTGAAGAGGCAGAAAAGAGAACAAAGACTGTATGGTGACAACCATAAGCCATCACCGGAAGGCACCTAAAATTTAGGCCACCTAAAAGGCACCCCCAAATTTATTTCCAGGATAGGCAGGGAAACAGTAAAGTCTTCACACAAGCCAGTAGTGGAATACAATGTTCTGTGTTCATCACTAAATGGAAAAGCGCATCAGTTGCATTACTCAGCTGCGAGGGTAAGGTGGGAACCTACAGTATGGGAAGGGACAAAAATGGTTTAGCTCACCTAGCCCAACAAAGAAAGGCTGGAGGGAATGAAACCGTGCTCCGCAAACACACCGTGGGTAAATGCCAAGGATCCACGGGAGCTGTTTGAACTAAAGGAATACTGACAAAGGGATAAATAAACTTACCTTAAATAAATGCATAGTCGAGCCGTATCTGTGTTTCACACATCTGCACACTGTGATACCAACACAACAGCAAAGACTACCAAGCTTTTTGTTTTGTTTTACTATGCATGTTCATTCAATCATCCTCAGGTCTTAAAAATATATATACACAGTATCATAAACACACAAAGATCTGTACAAAGACTGAAATCACATCACAGACGAAAATTATAAGCAAAAACTTGGAGAGGAAATAGTATTTACAGGCTAACATGGGCACAATATATTACTTACTCTTATCCTAAAAGCTTCACAGAGCTGGAGTACACGAATTTGAAGGACCCTACTTTCACAACCTCTCTCTTTTCCCCCAATATGTAGTTACTTCTCCATTAGAAAGTCCTTTCTGCAATAAATTTGGATGAGAAGTCAAAAGGATAAAGCAAGCTACGTTGTAAATATGTCAAGTGATAACACAACACGGTGATAAAGAAAATACCTTGCAGGATGTAGAAGCATCAGGAGCACAGCACATGGAGCTAGGATACAGGAGATGCTTTCAGTGAAGGAGGAAAAGGGGTATTTAAAAGAAGCAGCAAAAATTATCACCTTCTGCTTTGGACAAGGTGAGCGATGTGGCTTACAGGGTTAAGAGACCGTAGTGACCCCAGCCCCTTGTGACCCCCCGTACCTTGCTGGTGGGGCAACACCAGGAGCTGAAGGTCCTTGGCTCTGTGCGAGCACTGCTCTGTGATAGCCAAATGTCGGTGTGTTTCAGTGTTATTCTCATCCTAAATCCCAAGCGCAGCACTGCATGAACCCTTACAGAGAAAATTACCTTGATCCCAGCTAAAACCACGACGGAGATCCTTCCTCCAGTTAAGTTTTACAAACTGGCATTGACCTTTTCAAACGTTCAAGTGTTTTCAGTCTCTTGCTCACTCTCACACTTTGGACTCCTGTAGGGTTTCTGCAAGACCCAAAACCCAACAGAAATAACTGTTACCTCCAGACAGCAAAGAATTATTTTTTTCCAGTTTAAAAAGCTGACTATTTATTAAAAGCTCATTTAAGATCAGGTCTAACAAACACGATATTCATTACTGCCTACCCTTACGAACAACTGCAGCTCACGGTGAAACACAAGAACGAGCGGGGGCTGCTAATTTCTAAAATATACACACCTAAGCTCCTATAAAGTCAAAGTGTTCCCTTGTAATTATAAATGAAACAAGATTTTGAGGCTGATAAAGTCTGTTCCATTGCACGTGTGTCACAGTGCACTGCACAGTCAGTTTTAGGGCACTACCTGGGTCCTGGAGCTTTCCCTTTTTCCATCCCCGTATGAAAAAACAAAACTGATGTTAACAAAGAGAGCCTGTCAGATGGCCTCATGACACATGCAGAACTTGGATCATCCTTCTAGCTGCTTTCAGATGCAAGTTCTCTCTCACAGCTCGTGTTTCTGGCATCATCTCTAGCAGCTCTGGTGCAAATTGAAGGGTTTACCAGCTGTAAAGAGCTTGGGAAGCAACACGCTGGTGTGGGCACGTAGGTGACCACCTACCGTGGGAATACCTTCTCTTAAAGAGGACTCTTCTCGTGGAAGGATGTCTAGGGATACGAAAGCAAATAGGAGCACACTTAGTATCAGCATAAGAACAGCACAAGAAGAACAGTCCTGGTGCCCAGAGCACCAGGCACGGGGAAACAGCAAAAGACAGAAAGGTTTTTGGAAATGAGATTCAAATCTTCACCTCCACCAGCCTTTTTTTTTAATATCTTCCTCTTCAAAGGCCACAATAACCGCACTTTGGAGGGTCAGGAAATGAAAACTCCTGTCTCCATTTGATATTTCTAAAGGACCTCGAGGGGAGAAAGACGAGTCATCCCGATGGGAATTTTGCCAGTAGGTGATTACCGAGCTCCCTGCTGGCTGACGCGCATGCGAGATCGATGTCCGCACACCTACCTTTAAAAGAGAGAAAGAGAAGCGGGGAATGCTTTTAAGTGATGAGATCTGATTCTTACCTCCTGCAATTCCTCCAGTCTCCTTTACCAAATGCTAAACAAGCCTTGATTTCGTTTACCTGGCCGTTAACTGAAGTTGCAGCTTGCAATGATTCTGCTGCAACTTGTGTTAGCCAGCACATCTCGAACAACAAAATGAGAGAAAAAAAAACACCCGAGGAAACAAACAGCGAGGCAATTACTGAACCTTATAAGCTACGTATGAAAACTTACTGAAGAACCATAAAAACAGGTACAGATAAATAACAATTCAAACTAATGGGTTATTAGAGAGACGGTATGTCCCTAAGTATTTAAAAAAAATAGAAATCTAAAGATCAATTTTTGCATAAATCATCAGAATTGTAACATTAAGCTCCACAGGAAGACAAAACACGATAGGAAAATGTGATAGCGTAAGCACATTACAAAAGAATATTGCATTAACCCAGCCCTGTATAGACCTTCGCAATATGAAACCCATCTTGGCATACCATTGGGAGAAAATACAGGAGGGACGAGCCAGAGGGCTTCAGGTAAGAGCAACACAGAGCTCTACAAAGGAAAAGAAAGATTTGGAGGAAAAAAAAAAAAAACAGCTACCTCAATGCTGGCCAGGCAGCAGCTACAAGCAAGTGACACAGAAGTCAACAGATTTACAGGGTGCAAGGACTGAAAAAAAAAATATTTGCATTTCTAATAAAGAGCCTTTTGATTAGCATTTACAGACTACACCAAGGAAAAGGGAAATTCAGGCGGAACACCCAGAAGCTAAGCTTATTTAGAAACCAAGTTTCCGCCCCAAAAGAAGCCACGAGTCCTAGAACAGTTTCAAACGAGCCTGGACAATACGCTACAAGATTGTAGATAGATGTAGATGAAGTCCCGGAGTTGGACTCGATGATCCTTGTGGGTCCCTTCCAACTCGGGAGATCCTCTGATTCTGTGAATGCAGCACCTGGGACCTGTGCTTTGAGATCTCCGAGGCTGCTTCGTCCTTGGTGGGTCTCCATTTCTCCACGATACGTGGATGTAGGCTGGCATCCTTCCGGACAAAACGTGCCCAGGTAAAGCATTTCAGTGATTTAGTGGAGCGGGGAGGAGCAATGAGGTAATTTTAGGGGGAAAAAAGATGATTAGTTATTAACAACGCAATTTGATTTTTATTCCCTGTGCTCATTTCCGAGCGGCTCCAACATGCTGCGTCAAGCAACACGTCCTGATTTACAGCCTTCCACGCCTCGTGTTCCAGAACTCACCCCCTTGGCATTCGTCTGGCCCCTTCAGCCAATATTTTTGCAGACGTTTTTACCCCGATTACAGCATTTCGTGTTACATTTGTGTTCTTCACAACAATCAAAGCGCGGAAGGTAATTAGGAGAAAAAGCTCTCAACACCCCTGACTAACGACGCACGCACGAGAACGCTCAGTTCAAACCTGTAAAGCGTGGGTGGATTTTCTAATGCACAAGCCTCTCTTTGGTATGCACGTCTTACAAAAGCACTTGTTATTAAACTGCTTCTGGATCGCCCTGGGTTACAATTAAGCTATCCTTTGCTTTCCCCTCACCTCTCTGCAAAGTGCTTCGCTGCCGTGTAGTGCAGACAGCAGAAAATTAGAGCCTACCAGGAGGCTGGACTGGCACCGACCTTGCTTCTCATGGACGTTACACTAAAAATAAAACAACTGCATGCAAGTTAACGCTACACAAAAGGAACTCTTACAACTCCATGCATTTCTTCACCAGAACGCAGTATCTGTGCAATCCCGTAAGTACAACATTCGAGTTCAGAACGTAGATTTCAACTCAAACGTTGAAACATTCATTGCTGGGCTAAGAAGATTTTGTTTTTCCCTCTCAAGTCTAAAACAGATCCATCACCTATTTAGTTTCTGTTACTGCAATGTCTGAGCCACTCCAGCCTCCTGTGTGCTTATCCTCAACAGCCCTGCAAGAGCGATTTGGGTTAAAAGAGGGTGTCTGAGTCCCAAGGAAACCTGCACAAAACCAAAGCCAGGACTTCAAACACCAAAATGTTTCTCTGACCACTAGACCATCCTCACCTGCCACAATAAAAGTGACTTAACCACACCACCTCTTGTACATTAAGTTTTAGAGTGAAGAGTCTGCAAGAGTAAGGACTATACTTTCCAGAAACAACGTTTTTATGACCAGTTCTTACTTCTTCAGTCCTCCTTCTACTGGAATTTTATTGCAAAATGAAGGAAAAGTGTCTGATAACCAAGAGCTTGGAAGGGTGATTCTTCTGAGGAAGGATGATTGACTTTTCTTTTTTCAAGGGGTTTGCTTGAAGCCCTTCATGATACGAGTCCAAGATCTGCACGAGATGTTCCTTCTGTTCCTCAGAAGAGGGTCAATAACAGCTTTGGAGGGCAGATGACAAAACGTGGGGGACCAACTGTGAAGTCTAACAGAAAATTAGGAATGCAACTGCAAGGAGAATGTTCTGAGCTGTAGAATAAAGACAGCTACACAAGCTAAATCAGAAGGGCCACGCTTCTCACTTCCAAAGCCCAGCTCTGCTAATTGTCCTACTACGGCTGTAACGATGTCTATGCCACCTAGGCCTGTCAAAAGTACAGGGTATTCTGAAGATCTAATAAGTGTTTTGGGGGTTTTGAAGGGACCATTTCACTAAATGTAACAGTATTTGAGAAAGTAACGAGAGCACCAGAAGCTACCCTTGGCTATCTTTTGAGTTTGCAAGAAGAAACCTGGACATACAGGGTGATACACACCTCCTTTACACTATATTTCATTTCCAATCCAAGATATCCACAGTTAACTAGACTACAAGAAATAAATTTGCATCACTATTAGCTGATGTGCCATCCTGTCACCTCTGAATGTTGCTTTCCTGGAACATGGGAAGCCTCGTGGAAAAGAACGCAGCATTTCCCTGAGAAACGTGCACCTGAGACGACAGCAAGCAGACCAATTAGGCTGAAGTACACCTGGAAGGATTTTGCCAGTAAATTTGAAGTTAAAACAGTCGACATAGGCACATCATTTGAAAAAAAAAAAATCAATCTACAAAGCGCACCAAAAGCAAGTGCTTACAGCTGGAAAACGCAATCAAAGTCAGAAGCGATTAGGCTGAGATGATGTAAAGTTAGAGCATTACATGCAATAAGCTCCTTGCTCAAGGGCAGATTTGCTGCTACTACAGCCTTGACTGGGAAACAAAACGTCTCTTAAATGTTATTTTAAGCCAGGCTGCTGATGTCAAACTGGAAGGAAACAACCAAGAAGGGCAGGCTTGCTCTTGAGCCGGTGCTAAAACCGAAGCGACCAACACGACGTTACAGGTATCATCTGTGGCATTTCCAGGCTTGATTCCCTCCTCTTCACCTTTCTCCTCCTGTGCTGGTGTCAGCCTCCCGGCTCCATGTTCAGCGTCTGCACCAGTTCCTCCAAGCCTGGGGCTCTGCCCGGAGCAGAAAGCACAGCTTTCGGCAACTGTCATCTGTCTGTCCTCACCCAGACAACGCCTTGAGGTACCGTAGCTGCTCCCTGAACGGTGGGTGGCAGAGAGTAACTCGTATTAGTGCTCTTTTCCAGCCAGTTGTAGCTTTAATTTAAGCAGCCTTGCTTCAAAATCCAAATCCTCTTGCTTTCCTTCCTTTCTTCCTATCGCTGCGGATTTCCCCTGGGTGCTCAGCATGACTGAAGTCGCCCCTGCTGATGATTCACGCAATTCTTCTGCGTTTTGCCCCAGATGGATGGTGGAAAATTAAAAAGAAAATGGTAGGTGACAAAGGTAAAAACGGAGCACACCGAGATGATGAAACCAGCGCACAGCAGCCTTCACAGCACCGGTTGGTGGCATCCCCTCTCCTGCCGCTAAACTAGGCGAATTCTCATCTCTAAGTTAAATTTTCACAGGGCTGCCTTAAATTAAAAATCCCAGCACTTACCACAAAGTATGATTTAAAACAAAAAGGCAAAAAGGGATCAGATCTCAGAAATGACTTCAACTCCCCTTCTTCATGCCTAAATACCCAACTTTCTCTCTTTTACACATGCACTCCTCTTCTTTGAGCCACCTCTGAAGCCTGCATCACCTTTCCCCATCAATGCAACAACCTAGCAAGGACTTTCAGCTGTACCTAACTCACTAACCCAAGACCTGAGCTACTTCTAATCCCATCTCTCTTTTTCCACTGTCCAGCTGTCATTTCAAGACAACTTCCAGGTTCTCGCTTGAAAAATGAAAAGAATAAAAAACCAGCAGCTGCCTATTAGCCCTCAGACATCAGCAAAAGCTATTTATCTATGTGCAAATGAAGCTTCTCCACATGGGCAGCAAGATCCAAGTTCAGATCTTTAAGAATCTCACGATCTAACCCAAATATAGGAAGAGGTACACAACGCACTGAAGGTTCAAGCTTTAGGCAACCCTCTTTTTAACTTTACCAGCTCCAGTTCATACCCGGGGTGGTGAGCGTTCAGGCCCACAAAAGTTTTGGTGCATACGGATATGAAACAGTTGAAAACTAAACACAAAATGAACGAAATTCCCAGCACAAATGGCAGCCTGAAGACTGGCAGAGGAAGCTTTCAGAAGGCAGAAGAAAATAGAAATTAATACGAGTCATATGGAAACCAGCAAGGAAAACTTTAAAGACAAGAAAAAGGATTGAGTTTAAAGAAGTTTAAAGGCAAGAAAAAGAATCCCTTGGAATGGGATATGTTTAAGAAAAGGAACTAGGAAACATTCCTCTACAGCCTACAACAGAGAAAGAGGGAAGACAAGAAAAGTTAAATTGGGACGGACTCAGTTTTAGCATTCAAATACCGTGCTGATGTTGGACATCGTGCTGAAGACAACGATAAAACTTGGGCCTTGACAGATTTAACAGCCACCAAGTCCCAAATGCCTGCGAGAAAAACAACGGCGCTACCGCAGATCACAAAGCCGTAGCAGCTTGTTGAAGTGAAGGAAAACAACATCTGCTGTATGATTTCACTAGCCCGGCGCACTTCTCTGACACTTCCCAAGGCATCTACACGACTCAATGGAGCTGATTCTTCTCAGCGACTCCACTCACCAGCTGGAAAGAGGGACAAGTGACACAAATCAGAGAATCTCAGCTGGTTTTCACTCTGCTGCTTCCCCGGAAAACCAGGAATTTTCACCTTACAGCAGCTAGCTGCAGCTTTATGATGATGGCATCCAACGGCATCCAGCTGCAGCAGCCAGACCTGCAGGTACCAGGGGCTGCGAACAGCAGCGCTTTGCTTTTGTTCTCTTTTTGAGCTTCTGATAATAAATTCAGAGTTTAAAGGAAAGCATTTTGCTTCTCCAGACTGCTTATGCACGCACTGGTCAACGCACTGCGTGGTTTTTGTTCTCTCTGCTTGCATCGGTCATTTCCACAGCTGCAAAAAGGACTTGAGGGGAAAAAAAAAAAGGAAAAAAAAGAGAAAAGATAAAGACATCAGCTTGCGCTCACAAGCGAAATATCATCTAGAACAACTCTGTACATACACCTGTAAGATTTAACACCTGAAGAGCCTGCGGGTAGCCTCAGTGCTGCAGCTTGGGGCCAGCACCAGAGCTGGCAGCCGCCAGCAGGGCTCCAAGAAAGCCAGACTTGCAGATTGTATTTCTCAACGACGAGTAATTCTTCAGGTATCCCTGGGTTTCTTCCCAGCGAGGTCAAAACACCAGCTGGAAGGGACCACAGCGGCGTGCTTTGCAGCTGGGAAGCTGCCCTCCACCTAACCACTCAGATGGCACAGACTTGGGAGGATGGAGAAACCCAACGAACAAGTGACAGGTCTAATACCATGGGCAGAAATACTCTGTCCTGAGATCATCAGAGCTCCAGGCTATGCTAACCGTGCTGCAACAGCCCTACAGGCTCCTCCTTTGATCGACTTCTGTATCTGAGTCCTGGATCCTGCCCAGCTGAAAGCCCTTCTCCACCTGGAATTAGCAATTACCGAAAATCCAGCCTACAGGGCAGCAGCATCACCCCCAGCACCTTGGTTTTTCTCTAATTCTGCCTTCCTGCCTAAAGCAGAGCGAGCCGTGCCCCCTCCTCAAAGCCAAACGTCAAAAATCTATAACTCGTGAGTCATTAGTTTGAGTCAAGTCTCAAACTAATGGCCTGGACCTTGCCCAGCTGCGCCAGCTCACGCTCCTGTCTTCCTCCCCGGCTCCTCTGGGTTGCAAGGAGAACGAGGACAATGTTTCTTGGACTAGGTCGCAGGGGAAAATACCCTCTCCGCCACAGAGACCACTGGAGATCCTTCAAGAGACACACACCACGCATACGTCATTGCTGGGTCACCCCAAGGACACCGGATTCTGGAAATAAACCCAAAGGAACCGAGGAACCAGCAAAACCAATAAAAACAGGAGAAAAGAATAAAATAAACTAACACCCCAGGACACAGCTGGGGAACAGATTCCCCGCCGGACATTAATCTCCATTCCGAAATCAAGTTTGGAATTTCCCTCGGGAAAGCTCTGCAACGGTTGAGTCACCAGTTGCTGGAAAGGCGAAGAGCTGGAGAGGACCCCGCGGAGGTTGGGGGGCACACAGGGTGCTTCTCCCAGCGAGAACGAGAGACAGAGGGGTTGCTCCTGCCCCTCAAGCTGCAGGCACGCTGAACTCCTGCTCTGCCAGGGATCTGTGGCCCTTAGAGCCAAGCAGAGAGCGGTCCTGCAGGGACTGACTGTGCCAGTCGCTGGGAAAACATCAGATCTTCAGCCACTGATCGCTGTGGGCATGCGGAATGCTTCCTCAGAGGAACTAAGTTAATAATAAAAAAAATAGTTAGCCTGGTCAGCCACTGTAGATTTTTGAGCTAGCATAGGGAACCTGAGTATTTCGCATGTACATTTTCAATGGCACAAAGGAGTCTGTGCCCAAACTTAAACGCTGCCCAGGGGAGTCTTGCCTGTACGGGGATCTTCAGATGCTCCGATCAGCTCATCGTAAGAAAACTGATGCTAGAACAATATTTCTCTGTTTTTTGGGGCTGTAACATTCTCCAGAAACTTCTTTCTTCCCGACACTTTCTGGCTTTGTACTGCTTCCACAGCCACAGGAGAGCCGAGCACCTTTAATTCACGCAGCAGCTTTGCTTCTTCACTAAGGCTGAAAAGCGTCTGTAATTAACGAGGCCCACACACAGGAACTCAAAAGCCATCACAGGTGGGCAGCTTTGCCCTGAAAATCCCTTCAAAGAGGGTTCTCTCCTAGCATTGGAAATTTTACTTCAAAATATGTATAAAAAAGTAAAACTCTTTGCGTTTTCTTAACCTTTCGCGATCTGTGAAACTTTCTGCGAGCCTTTTTAGGCTTGTGAGAGAGAGAAACAGCCACATGGAACAGTGCTTGCACACACTGCAAGACGAAATGACCATATACCGCTGAGCTGCAGGGACTGAAGACAGCTCCCAGGAATCCTCTGCGCAGTTTTGCCACGATTATTACATCTTGCTCTTGTTTAGAAAGCATCTTCCCCACTGTTCTGTGAAAGGCTCGAGCAAATACGGAAAATGCATTACATAAATAGCAGTTTCAAAAAAATAAAAATAAAAAAGGACAAATCCTAAACAGCCTAAAGCCTTTTTTGTCTTTCAATTATAACAACTGTCACTAAAGGCTCCTTTAAAGGCATCCAGAAGTCAGCAGCGCTCCTTTACCATGATTTATTTTGCATTAATCTTCCTATTCCGAGCTCCAAATAGATGCTCTGTAAATTCATATCATGCGGTTCGTAAGCCTCTCTGCCTTAGTTTGCACATAGCAAAATTAAATCGTATAAATGCCACTGCTCTGTTCCCATTTGGAGTGGCAGATGTCCAACTGCCAGCTGTACAAGCACTGAATGTGGAGCACTAATTACAGAGTAATCAAACGCTTTGTTAATCCATACACGGGAATTTTATTGTCACTTAATAAGTGCACCGCTATTAGTGGATAAACACACGTGCGGTGCGTTACCACTGCATCCATCGAGCTTTGAGCGTTTCCATAAGGTGGTGGAGAAAGGAGAACTAGGTGACTGGGCAAATTTGGGCTTTCCCGAAGCTTTTGGCCCTGGCTTTCCCTGAATGCTCTTGTAAAAACAGAAAGTTGAGCTGTCACGGGATGACAGGTAGAGCTGCTTCATGGATTAGAAACTGGCAAAGAGACAAAAAAGAATTCAAACATTGATTGTGGCAAAACGCATCAGAACGGTGCCACGAGATTAATATACTTGATTTAAGCTGGAAGATCATTTACAAACTAGGAAAAGAAAGAAAAATAATAAAAGACTACTTGACACTGACCCTAAGTTACTTAAAATCTTGATGCATGACAGCAGAAACTGGCTGTCTGGCTTACGAGTTTACTTTCAATGTATTATTCCTTGAGGAAAGGGATCCTCTATCAGCTTTGTTTGGTGCAGAGCACAAAAAGCAAGCTCGAAGTGTTGAACAGCATCCCCCAGCTGAGCCCTGCTCTATACACCCCCCCTGACATTACAGCCACCATCAATTAGCTTCATTTTCCCTTACCAGCTCTCCTGCCCCCTAAGTTGAGGGAGCTCCCGGAAGGAGGCTGATAAATGGGAAGAGGAAACCTGCGAGGAGGCTTCCTGCATCTGGGTCAGGGAAGTTACACACTCAGATCCATTTCAGTCTTCAAGACCGCGAGGCTGTGGCATTGTCTCCTTTTAAATCACGCTTTAGAAATCATCAGTGTCATGATGCCTTTAAATAATTCAGCTGCAGCCAGGCAGTCGGGCTGATCACACCCAAGTAATCCTCCATTCTTCCTTCACCTGCCACTTCATTATTGAAAGAACAGACAGAGCTCTTGTAAGCCCGTGAAGGCAGACACAGTTGGCTTTATTTCATTTCTGGTTTTTACTTGGTCTCACATGGGTAGTACCTAGCTCAACAGTCCCTGGCCCTTCTCCAAAGCCTCTGGAGAAGGAAGCAGGATGTCCATGCGGACCAGGTGACAACGTATGCGGCAGTCAACATCCAATACTGATGACATTTTCCAACTTTAAGTAAGTTTAGCTAGTTGCTAAGTTCCAAAGTAAGGATCCTCCTGCAAAACAGAGATCCCGGTACCTTTGTCGACAGCTCAGCTACCGTTTTTGTAAGTTTGCTCAGAAAAGACAGTGGTATTTTTGTGTCACTGTTTACAACACTGGGAGTTCTCTGTCTCTCTCCCACCTAACCACACAAACAGCAGCCATCTTACCTCTCGTCTAGATCGGAAACGGGAATGATTTAAGAAACACTAGCAGAAGTGGCGAGAAACATGGGCAGATTCTTATGATCTGCTTTTTTTTTTCTGAAATACGGGTTCCATAAGGCAAGGAAAGTTATGGAAATATGATAAACAAAAAGCAACAGGTTTAATTCTGGTAATAAAAAGCATCTTATATGAAAGTAGCAGAGCTTACTGACACGCCAAGAAACCATTTCACCAACCCCTTGGAAGCCCAAAGCTGCCTTCAAGACATTTGCCATTGTAAATGGCAGCGTGAGGAAACAGCATCCCAAAAGCAGCTGTGCTGTAGATGGTGCATATTGCTCAGACAACGACAGCATGAGGTGTTACTTCGCATACCCAGAAACTTTGATAAAGCTTGAACCAAGCTGAAACCAACTGCAGAGCTACTAACAACAACGGATAACCCCCAAGATCCTTCTGACTGAGGATTATAAACCTCTAGGTACCACAGAGGGCTCTTTTCAGCTTAAAGAATCCGTTTAAATCTCGCTGCTCTCCACGTTCACAGCAATGGAAGTCTATGAACATGGGGTACGGCCACTTGTTGCCGTCCACAAGAGGAATATTTCTCATAAGGATGACAGCAAACACAAAAAAGGTGAGGCACGCATCACAGAGACATTCAAATCAAAACAGACCCCCAAAACTGAACACTACATGGACTAAACCGACCTGAAACATCACCCCCACTAAAATAAGGGATAAACTGTAACGGTTTTACCCTTAAACAGCAGGACTTACATCCTGCTGTTGGGGTGGGAGGGTGTTTTCCTTAATTATTATTTTGCTTTCTGTTGGGGCACAAAAGCTGGGGTAATTCAGCAGCCAGGCACTGGGAGGTGGAAAGGACTAGCTCAAAACAAACGCACCTGTACGGCTTGCCCTCCAGCGCATGGGAGTCGATCCAAAGCTCCTGAGGAACCCTGACGAGTGAATTACTCCACCACACAATAAATTTCATCAGTGAGGGATATGAGAGTCATTTTGGTGCTTAACACAGGTTGGCACAATAATTCTTTACATCTGTTTTTTTTCCATTTCAATCTGTTTAATATTCTATGGAAGGACACAGAGCACTTAGTCATCCACCTCCACGAGGCAGGAAAATTGGCAAAGTGCAGACCCAAGGCAAGAAAAAGCATTTTTTTGTTGTTATTAAAAAAATAAACAAACTGTGAACACAAGTCATTGTGTTTGGAGTGCATCGAGAAAATGCAAATATGAAGTGCTATAGAAACAACACTGCCCCACGTTACCTCACCTTCACTTCTCTGGTTACATACAGTTGATTAGCTGCCACCATTTACTAATTCTTGAAGGAGTGAATGGCAAAGAACAGCACGTAGGCTTCGGGAACACAGTGTGGCAATTTTCGTACAAAATGCTAAATATCACAGATTTAATTTGCAAACCAAGCTTTCAGTTTGACTCTCCAGCACGCTTTAGAGACCTAAAGAAAACACAGTATTTGTTCTGGAACTACCATTATCCTTCAAGCTTTGGGCCTCCAATAGCTTCTTACAGATTATTGTTATAAATTATTTACAACAAGCATTCAAAGCAAAAATTTTAAGCATGCCACCAGCTTAACTGACTGGTATCAAGACAGCGAGAGGTCAGAAACTGATTTTCACTATTCTATGAGGTAAATAACGCAGGCTGCAAGTTTATAAAGCAACATCTTCAACAACAACATCAAGAATTACCACAATGAGAGCTTTGAGCAAGATAAGAGAAATATTTTTGTACTTTCTGGTTTGTTTGCTCTCTGAATTTGATTTTTTTATTAAGAGTAACGAGGCCACAAAGGCACAGCAACTGACGAAAGGCAGTTGGGTCAGAGACCCCAAATGTACTCTCAACTCTTCAGTTAAAGCAACTAGACTTCAGGACAGCATCTCTCTGATCTTCCAAAAATAATTAGCTCCAAATTACGTATTTCAGAGAAAGTTGGGAAAGACCCTTCAGCTGCTTTATGAAAGACATGCTGCCAACTCACTTTTGCTGGCTAAGGCTTAATTACAGTGAATCCACATCCTCAAAAAAAAAAAAAAGTATTTCCTCTGACCCTCACAGTGCAGTTACAGAATTATTGCTGAGTAAGATCTAAACCTCTGTGACTTCTCCAATGACATCATCCACTGTTAAGCTAACCCTAAAATACAGTGGATTTATTTACTGTTTTGCTTTTTAAATTTGGTCAACTTAAATGTTCTAAATTACAGCACAGCTCTTATATGCAGTTGTTTCAGAACAATTGTGCTGAAAAAAATGTGGTCCCAAACACTAAAACCATCAGAACAGACCAGACCTTCTATTGTTAGTCCCTTTTTCTTCCAAACACACACCTTTCCACTTCCCACCATTAATCTCATCTTCTTTCTCCTGCGTAATCCAGAAGCGGATGAAAACTATCAGTTCACACATCCAACAGCCAGGAGACTATTTCCAAATTTACATGCTAGTCAAATTTATTCTCGCATGGGTGAAGGAGCAGCACTTCCTCTTCCCTGTGCAGATTATCTCACAAGCTACTTTTCACCAAGAGGAAAACACAAAAATACATACTCTGCAAAAGCATCAGTCTATTTAAGAACTTCCCATTTCGTCCCATTTTAGCGTATGAAGTTCCCTCTTAAACAGCCATAAATCTACATGCCAACTTCCCTTTTCCTCCGAGTTTCTATGCCATTTGTGCTAGTGTTTTTCACTCTTTTCCCATTCCCACACTCTGAAACCTCTTTCACAACTATTTATTTTGGTTCCTCACCCGTGTCTGTGTTTGTCACCAGGAGTCGCAGCCTGGCATGTACACCCCGAGCCTTCCCTCCCCTGCCTGCCAAGCTCTTCCAAAGCGCTGCGGAAGCATCCCAGCTATGTGAGAGGCATTCTCGGATTGCCTACTCCAAGCACTTCAGGAGAGGACAGCCTGTTCAGTTTAACAATTTTCCTAGGGTCTTAATGCTTCAAAAGCGGCCTCTTACCTTACAGGTGTGAAAGGTTTGTTTTGTAGGGCAGGGAGTCTGTCCGGTGGCACGTAACTACAACTACTACACCGCTTAAAGTCACAGGACACAAAAATACTGCATTTTTTGGCAAAATATCAGTGACAGAGGGCTTGACCCCTTACCCACTACCGCAACATACCGCATCTCAAGCGCCATGCAGCCCTGCTGGATGACCCTGGAGTTGAACAACCTTCTTCTTTCTCTAAAGCTGGCTTATATATGTACATATAAATTCCTGACTGCCCTGAATAACAGAAGTTTGACGTCAAAACAACAGCCTGGAGGACTCCTGAGGTTCTTCAGGGCTACTGTAACAGGTAAGGCCCACCACCAGCAATAAAAGCAGCCTGAGGAACTGGTGGAGAGCAAGCGAAGGCGCCTGTCGGGTACAAGGACACCTTCTCCCTCCCCAAACTATTTCGGTGTCATCCCCACCTCCTGCAAAGCTGTATGGCTTCATGGCACAGTGCCCCGAGTTATTTTCCAAGAAGGGGACCCTCTGGCAATGCACAGAGTGCTGTAAAACCAACTTTATTCCAGCACCAAGCCCCCCTGAGACCCACCTCACCCCTAAGATGTCTCCCCGAGCACCCTCCTCCTGCCCCACCGCCGCTCGGGGCAAAGCCAGAGGGGACAGCTTTGGGACAGCGGGTGCCCAAACACCACACGGAGCCGTGGGGGAAACCATTCAGACGGCTATTTTGGGGTAAAAGGGTCAGGAAAAAAGGAAAAATCCCCGCTTCCACACAGCACGGCTGGCTGAGGGGCCTCCAGCCACCGCTACCCCGCCATCTGCCCCCCCTGAGAATAGGGACTATGGAGGAAAGAGGGTAAATGCCCTGCGGTGGGGCTTCGTGAGCGGGGCGAGGACCCCTCAAAACACCCGTGGGGATAGAGGAGAGGGGGAATTAGGGGGTGAAAGGCCGGGGCTGGGGTCGGCGGCCACTCACAGAACTCGGCGATGTAGTAGGAGACGGCGTAGTTCTCCTCGCACCACTCCAGGGTGGAGGTCGGGGGGCCCCAGTAACCCTCCCGGTCGGCGGCCGGGGCCATGGCGCTGACCGCTCCAGGCCACGGAGGAGCCGGGGGAAGGAGAGGGAAGGAAGGAGAAGGGAAGGAAAGAGGCGAAGGAAGGTGGCCAGGGCCCTGAGCAAGGCGGCTGGAGGGCGGGAGCCGCCGCTGGGCCCGCCCGGCCGAAGGCGGAGCTGGAAGGGGGAGCGAGAAAAAAGGGGGAGAAAATGGGGAGTTGTCATGGCGACCGGCTTGCCGAGCGCCCCTGTGAGGGGGGAAATGTGGCGGGGAGGCAAATTTTGAGGTGGAAATGGGAAATTTGGGGAAATGCTGAGGGGAAAGGCCGGCTGGGTGCAGGCACCGACATGGCCTTGTTGCGCTGCTCTCTCCTCACCCCCCTCTAAGTCCAAAACTTCCCCCCCAGGGTCGCTGTGGTGGCATAAAGGTGGTTTCCCCCCGTTCTGTTCTTTATTATAAAAAATAAAGATTCATAACACGCCGGTGTCTTGTTTTTAAACGAAGAGGAAAGCGTTTCTCGTAGTCGTGGGCCGGGAGGAAGGAGGCAGGGAGGAGGTTTTTTATAGCACTGCCTACTACACGGGGGTTTTCTCTCATCTGATGCCTTATTTAGTTCCTTGCTCTTACTACGCGTACTATACTTACACCAGGAATATGCAAAGTGCTTTGCAAGCAGAGTTCATTTCCAAAGGCAAATGCAGGCTAAAAAGAGAAAGCCTTGAAATGGGAGAAAAAAGCACAAGTGAAGGCCTGATAACCCTGTGTTCTTTTTGTGTTTCAGGGAAAGGTCCCAAGATGTAACGAGAAGCTTCAGGCAGACCTTGAATGCTCTACCCAGTTGTTACGCCTACTGGTCAGTACAATTTATTCTATAAAAACACACAAACTTCTTTTGCCACGTTTTATTTCTTCTCACCTCCCCTTCCGTAAGCTGAAAAAACCCTCCAGTCTAAATACAGACCTCTCCTAGTGTAAACGCAAGTGCTCCACAATACATGCATCTGTCCTGAAGAGTAACCTGCCTCCTTCAGTTCAACATGTATCTAAGTGCTTTCGGCATCATGCAGAAACGTGTTTAACATTTTTTGTAATGATATAAAGCCTTCAAAGCAAAATTAATTTTAGTGATGGCATTGATAAAATATTTAGACTGTCAAAACATCATCAAAATTGCTGTGCATTTTTTTATGCAGACCTGTCTTTTTCTTTTTTCAGAACCAGATTATCTTCCCCATATTTAGACTTTTGAGACTGAGGTCTGAAAGAGCACCAAACTGATTCAAAAACACAAAACTGGTTGCAAATTTTGAGGAGGAATCTAGTCTGGTTGATGCACGGTAGCTTTTTGGACTTTTCAACGTTCATTTCTCTTGTAGTAAGGAAGTTGTTAGGGCTCTGATCTATCTTTTCTTATCATGGTTAACCATATTAAGATTAAGAACTCTTAACAGAAAAATAACTCAAAGTTTGAAATTACAGTAGTTCAGAAACTGAAGAAAGAAATATCCCCTTGACACAGCAGGAGTACAAAATGGGAAAAAACAATATGTACCATATTCATTTGCAATTGGTTTTAAATAAATAATTTAAAATATTGATGTTTGTTTCTTTTCTCATCAAATGCATGCTGGGCATGACAAGGTTTGTAATTGCAATAGGAAAAAGAAAGCCAGATACAAAACTAGCTTTATAACTAGGAGGATAAATTAATGAAAGATTTTATGGGGTGGATAATAACAACATGGATTGTTATTCTGTCTATTTTTTCTAGGTAAGAAAGAGAAAGATAAGCTCAAATGTATAGCTAGCCCTTAATTTGAATCATTGGGAAATTTTTATTTATTTGATGTGTTTCGGTAGTGTTCTTCATTTTAATAAGCATTTATTTCTGACTTATTCTGTGGTTTGGATCTCTGCTTTTGAACTTTGGCAAACCTTTCAGTTATTGCACTCTCAGAAGGATAGCATTTAAGAGACAGCCACAAACCATTATAATACATGCTTTTCTTTCTAAAACTGTTTTTTAAAGGTAGATCCGTTTACTACAAACACAACTTTTACTGTTTCAGCTGCTATGTTAATACATATTAAAAGCAGTACTTTTCCTCTGTAACACTGAGCTATGCTTTGTAGTGTAGATTGCCACACTGGATATAATGTGACAGCCTGAAGTTATTTGCATCTAAATGTGTTTTCTCTAACTAGATAGTCAAACCTACTTGTGTCCAGGTGTTATATTTTCTTTGTGTAATCTGTAAAATACAGAGGGAATATCTCATTTTTGAAGTAACAAGTAGAGAAACTACCGCAGAGATCTTGAAGTGCTTATTTTCAGTATCACTAAAAATTTACTTCACATGCCAGTGGAGTAATTTCCTGTGGCTTCTCAGGCTTGCACGTGGCAAAGGATCCTCTTTCCATACTGTTTTGTGTCACCCTAGACCTCATGGCCTAACTGAAAACTAGCGGATCAGTTAATCGAGTCATGTCAGTTTACACCACTAGAGGGATATGCCCAGTAAATTTAGTATGTGAATCCAATAGTGTTTTGCTTGGGTCTGGGAAGGAGCTGCTGTTCAAAAATTGCACAGGTTCAGCTGTTTCTCTTCGTGGTCCATGAAATTCAGAAAATGACACCTGAATGCTGAAGAACTTTTTTCTCAATCCCTTCACTATGGAGACACTTTATCATGGCTTGTTCTGCTGGATGTTTAATTTCTGTACAAAATGAGTCCTAACAAACAGATTGATTAGAACTCATTAGAGCTCCATATGCTGGAGAAGACTACATATTCCTTCTCATCAGTAATTGCATGAAAAGGAGGAGATAAAACTGACGCAAAATCTTGAAGACGCTTTCACTACTTGGTTCTAATAATGTTAAAATAAAGGTATCAGTCACTGGTTCAGAAATAAAGCTGAATTTTGTGCTACAAATTGCCTGGTCATTTTTTTTTTTATGTTAATTATGAGCCTGTGCATCTTCTAGTATTGTATTTTAATGGATCATAGCATATACAACATTTTAGGTATGGAATCCTGAGACAGGCTTCTCAGCTCAAAAAGCTCACATCCCATGAAAACGTCAGCTTCCAAATCCTTCAGCTCAAAATGCTGTTTTTGGCAGCTTTCTGGCAATTGTCTACTCTGTACAGAAGGTCATTAACACCTTTACATCCCCCAAGCCTGATCCTGTGTAACATGTAATTTATCCCATTGATTTAAATGCAAATAGCATGAGTAAGATGCTAAAAGCAGGACTGAAGGAGACTGAATCAGACTCTCTGTAAAGTGCTTTGAAGTTTAAGGGCACTTTGTAAGCACTGTTGTTAGGCTGATGATAATTATGCCTGAAGCAATATCACAGAAACTATCAGCACGTGAATGAATGAAAAAGAGAAGACGTTTCCTAACACGAAGAAGGATCTGATCCAAGAAACTTCAGCAGACTCTAGCAGAACTGATTCCCTATTCATAGCTAGGTAAAGCAGATATGTCTACTGGAGTTAAATGGAGTGATACGTTTTGTAAAGCTTCATCAAAGTCCTAGAGCCGTATAAATATTCATGAATTTGCCAGTGCAATATGACTGTTCTTAGTCATATTTTGGGGGGTATTGTGTGCATTTTGGCAAGTGGCTGTGGTAGTGGGTGACAGCATCACAGATTTTGGCTCTGGATTCTGTGAGCATCAAGCACTGACGGGATCAGATATAAATGCAACCACTTGAATAGTGTTGGTGAAAACAGGAACTGCTGAGTGCAGCTACTTAGGAAAGGGGGTGCAGCCTACCAAGGAGCCACATTCTCAATTACATCCACAGTAACTCCTTTGACTTCAGTGAATTCAATAGAAATATGTGACGGTGTCAGAGGTGAAGTTCAGCTTTGGATCCCCCACTTCCTGCCAGCCTTCAGTTCTCATGTCGCCCATGACCCCAACATCCCTCTCGCAGATGTTTTTTCAGTTCTGTATCCAATCCTCAAAGAATTTTTCCTCTTCATCCTTTTCCTCATCCAAGTTTATCTGATGGGGTCTAGCACAGATACATCCCTAAGGCTTTCAAATCAAAAGCTGAGGCAGATGGTCACGTCCAAAGCAGGTCCCATTTCGCTAAAATCAGGATGTTTGCTTACTCGTAGCAATGGATTAAACTAAAGCTTATCTGCACCCAGGTTACTACCCTGAATGTAGACAGCATGTGTAGGTATCTCCAAGCACCTGGAGCTTTTTCATGCATCAGCAAGAGATAAAAATTATGTCAATTTGCACTAATTTGCAGGTCTGAAATTGGTACAGGAGAAGATAAACCTGCTGTTCAGCCACTCCTCTGGGAGAAGCAGCTGGTGCTGGGAAAAGTGCAAAAGGAGAGCTCAGCTTGGTAACTTTTCCACTCATCTGAGCTTAATTCACCCCTAGATATGAATCAGAACCCTTATCGGCTGCAAAACAACTCTGCTAAATGTGCACCAATTTAAGCTGAAATATGAAGTGATGATCCATCAAGGGAGGGAGACTTTCTAAAAGCACAAATGGCAGGTGCCTCAGTCTCATTGACTTTCAAAGGAATCAGGGAATCAGTCTGCCTTTGTTCTTTGGAAGTCTTCTCATGCTTTAAAAAAGCAAAAGCAAATGCCATAATGATTCATTGTTTACACTTGTAAACAGCTTTCTCCTTAGAAAAAAAATACGGCAAGCTATCTTTTTCTGTGCGCTGATTTACGTACACCAAGCTCAGTATGAGACTCACGTGAACTTTGTAAGTATTTAAGCCTGTTAACCTTAACTCGGATCCTGCCTTAACATCTCCGTTCACTTCCTTAAGTGCTGGCATCTGTTGTCACTTGAGATTCTTTCAGAACAGCAGCTGAAGGCCAGGCAGGATGCCCTGGGGTCACCGGATATTTCCTAGATCCAGTGTCGTAGCACATATGGCTCTCAGCTGCTCTGCATCCACGAGCACAAAACGTCTATGTTTTGGGGACTGAATTGACCATAGGTACCTGGCATTTTTGGACGGCAGAAGTTGGGTGAGGGCTCGAATCCCATTTACACTGTTCTGCAAAGCACTTCACTCTGGTTTGAGGTCTGTAAGCCTCCTGCTATGTTTTCTGGGATCTCTGATGGACTCTTGGAATTGCTTTGGCCTCAGTTGGCTGCGGTTCAGGCATTCATGGCAAGCCGCCTTACTTTTACATATTGTACCACTCAGTGGAGCATGCTGTCCTTAGGACAACTTAGAAACTTCCTATATAAAACCTAGAAGGAGAGATAAACCAGAGGATGAGAGCCACAAAATACTGGCTCTCTCCAGGGCTTGAACAGGCAGAACTGAGTCCATCTGGGACTGAAAAACTTGGAGCAGCCCTTTGGCACGTGGTGAGACCAGGAGCAGCACTCCTCTGTGTTCCTGTCCTAGCTCTCTCCCCAAGAATGGAGCTGAGAAAGGGTTTGCTAACCTGTCCCACTGAGACTCCTCAAGCTGGGGCCTCCTTCCTTTATCTCATCTGCTTTCATTCTGGTAAAGTTTCTGGCACCACAGGCTTTAAGTCCTGGTATTTCCATCCTTCCCCCTCTTACCAGTTTTGGTGTATGGTCAGATGGAGACTGAGCAGAGGCTGATCTATGACCACCTAATGCAGGAATGGAAGTCCGAAAAACATAAGGGTGACTTAAGGTGAATTTTGAAGGCAAAATATTGTTGAGCAAACCGTCTGTGAGTCAGGGAGAGGCTAATCTAAAGCCTGTGAGGGATAAGGGCTGACGCCTTTCTACCCCAAATCATAGTGGGGATAGAGTTAGAAGAACTAGTTATAACCAGCATCTCACCCTTTTTTCTATAACGTTCAGTTTGTGGGAAAAAAAAAAAAAAAAAGCACCCACAGACCATTTGTTCACTGTATCTTGTATAACGAATCAATTAGTGCCTGCACATGGAAGGCAATATATCCCACCCCATCCTCTACAGAAGCCTTGTCCACCCAGTTGTGCACTGCTTCGCATTCAGTTTCATTTTTAGGGAAGGCGATTTCCTTGCATTGCTACTCTTGAAAACCCCTGGAAAAGGGGAAAACCACGAGGAGCAAGCAGCAAGTCTCAGTGGTAAGCAGATACAGCTATATTAAAATGTCAAATGTTAGAAGAATTAAGAAATAAATAAAAGAAAGAAAGAACACTAGAGATATCTTCAGTTACACTGCACCTACAGTAGGAAAGGCAGCTGCTATTTTCTTCCTTGATCTCTGGAAAAATGACATGCATATTTACCCCGAGCTTATGCAAATTTTTCTATCTTGTCTGGAAATGAAGCACGTTCTGCTCATTTAAAGCAGCCATTGTTATATTTCTCTCATTTGCTGCAGGAAAGAGGAGGAGAGGAAAGAGATCGAGTAATTATTTACTTGGCAAAAATCCTTTGTTACCTTTCTGGATATCAGCTAATTACCAGTGAGCTAATCAACTTACACCTCAGCCAAATTCTTTCTTTTAACAAGTCCTTAATAAAGGAGACTGCTCAGACAGTTCAAATTGACTTTATTAGCATAGCTTGAATAATTCAGAGCTGTGAACTCAAAGGGGGAGAAAAGGAAACGTGAGGAAATACAATAACACATTTCCACTTGCAACTTTCTTCTGGGGTGACGTCTGTCCCTTGGTCATTCCCACAGTAACTGATGATCGGCCTCGATAGGGTTGCTCATTACTAGGCAGGGAAGGAAAGAAGTTTCCTGGAGCTTTTGTACCACCGACCCCACTTTGTTGGTGGCATCGGCTCCTGATAATCTTGTGCTGTTGAAAACCAAAGCTTCAGCCACCTTGGTGAAGCCTTCACCCTTCCCATATTGATGTGGATGAGAGCTGGCTTCCAGGCACGGCAGTACCCAGGGGATTGACACCCTGAACCTAATACACGTGTCCTAACAAAGCTGTAGAGAGCTGGTCCATCATGACACACTTTAGGGAAAAGCGTGGTCCAGAAGTTTGACATAATTATTTGATTACAATGTGAATGGCTTAATTACAAGACACAAGGCTACATGATGGGTATGAATCACACTCTGCGTTCGGTTTGAAGTCATTACAGCTACAACACTAACTCTGATACAATGCTGAGTTACTGTGTCAGGCAACTTCTTGTGTTCAGGCCAGGCTGAATCACTCAGTGGGTTCCTGAGTTCAAATGCCACAGCAGTTGTGATCTAAAAGTTAGGTGATGCTAATATATGGTTTAAATACAGCCCGATATGCTTAGCACAAGCCCTAGAGCACCCGCTGCGAACACTGCGTGATTTCTGTGATCTGTATTAATGGTTTTGTAGGAACTGGAGTGTGACTGTCTCAGGTAAGGGATGCAGTGACTGCCCCTTGTAGGCTGTACTTCAAAATCCAAGCCTAGGTTTGTCACCTGCTAAATAAGAAAAGGACCTGTGGAAGAAACCCTGCTGGTCCGGGGTGGGTTTTCTTTATGAGCTTTGCCAACCCAGGCTGGTAGACTGTCCTACTCGGGGTCTGAATTGTATGCAGCAGCGCTGCTACATGAGCCATATGCCCCATGCATGATCAGATATGACTGGTAAAGGTTAGGGGACTGCTGATGCTTAAAGGGATGGAGAATAAAATTCAGCAAGTCTCCAGCTCAGATTGGCTTCTGTCTCATGCCCAGAGAAAACTGTGATGTGCTTAGAGATCGGTGCTGTACAACAGCCCATTGATCAAAGGCTAAGCACTGTTTCTGGGTGAATTAATTTTTTTTTTAACGCCATCAGAGCAAATATATGCTGTACTGTTCAGTGCTCTGCTGCCTTCCTGATACACTGGATCCAACCAGAAACAATTCAACACCTTTCTTCTTGTACTCCCTCTTAAAAGGAACATTTCCACGCCCTGCTTCCATCGCCAGGGACGCTGCACTATTCACATGGCCACCTTCTTTTTGAAAGCCAATGCTTTCTCAAGGCGTTGGAGGCCAGACTGCTAATCTCTTGACAAGCAAGGGTATTTCTTGACAGTGTGATCGGTGCTGGCCCATCGCCCTTACTGGCTTGGCCCTCTGACAGCTGGCAGTGATTTTCTGACGACTGGAGCCCCAGTCACATGCCCCCTGACAGCAGCAGAATAATATTCTCATGCCTGTGATAATGGCAAATGCATTCGGAAGGCTCATGAATAAAATTCCCTTCTCTGTCTCTTTTTATAACTTTGACATGCTTCTCAGTTGCCCAGTTTCTCCTCGTTCTTTTTCCCCCTCCACTGTAATTTCTCCCACTCTATTATTATTCCTCCTGTTATCGGAGTGGCGGAGACAGACACTTCTAATTTCTTCCCTGCTCGAGGCTCAATGCTCTTTCTTTTGGTCTCTGAGCAATATTCCCCAGATATTGTTGGCAGGAGGCTCTGTCGGTGCTGAGTCCTGTGTGAAACTGCCTTGCAGAATCCCTCTTATTTTGCTTCTACCAGCTTCTAACAATGCCAGTTCCGTCTTTCGTGGGCCTCGCTTGCCAGCTTTGATATTTATTTTCAAAACATGCTTTTGACTCCTCTGTTTTCTCAGGGAAGTTTGGGCTTGGTTCCACAAGCCTGACATACCTCCTAATTCAAAGACCTCAGATGCAGGGAGGCAGGGGGAAGGGGGAGCCACAGTGTAAAAGCTGCTTTATTTAATTAATTAATTTATTTTCTCACAGAAAGTCTTGTTTGCCCTCAGTTCAGCAGAAGATAGCTGTGGCTTATACCTCAGCTACATGTCGGAGCAGGCATCAAGGAAGTGGAGTCTGGAGATTTTCTTAATGTGACTTATTTATTATTGTAGAGAAACTGGTCGTGGGAGGGAGGGGATTGTTGTCAGCACACAGGAAATCTCTCATTTCAGCAATCTCAGGTGAAAGATTAATGCCTAATACTCTAGGGGTTTGGGTAGGATAGCAAGATAGATTATCCTGCTGTTTGGAATTCCCCCCGTCAAAAAGAATGTGTGTCACTCGACGAACAATCCTAAAATAAAGCTGTGTGGTGCGGTTGATACAGCGGAAGGAAAGGGATGCCATCCAAAGGGACCTGGACAAGTTTGAGAAGGTGGGCCCATGTGAACCTAATAGGGTTCAACAAGGCCAAGTGCACGGTGCTGCACCTGAACAATCCCAGCTGTGAGGGAGAGAAGAAGAACTTGAGAGCAGCCCTGAGGAGAGGGCCCTGGAGGTGGTGGGGGGTGAGAAGCTGGATCTGAGCCAGCCCCGTGCGCTGGCAGCCCCGAAAGCCAAGCGTGCCCTGGGCTGCAGCAGCAGCAGCGTGGCAGCAGGGCGAGGGAGGGGATTGTCCCCCTGGGCCCCGCTCTCGGGAGGCCCCCCCTGCAGCGCTGCGTTCAGCTCTGGGCCCAGCACAAGGACACGGAGCTGCTGGAGCGGGCCCGGAGGAGGCCGCGAGGATGCTCAGGGGCTGGAGCAGCTCTGCTGTGGGGCCAGGCTGAGAGAGCTGGGGGTGGTGGGCCTGGGGAAGAGAAGGCCCCGGGGAGAGCTGCCAGCGGCCTGCCAGGGCCTGCAGGGGGGGCAGGAAAGCTGGGGAGGGACTCTTTGTCAGGGCTGGGGGGACAGGACGAGGGGCACCGGCTGGAGCCTGGCGGGGGGAGGCTTCGGGGAGGCGTTGGGAAGAAATTCTTCCCTCTGAGGGTGGGCTCAGCCTGCCTGTAGCAGAAATTCAAAACCTCCACTGAACTGAGGAAACTGCACCCTTGTCAGCTCCCACGTCCTCCTCTGGAGAACGTGAAGAGCTGGACCCTGCATAACACCCAAAATGGGCTCAAGCCTTTCTTTCCAAGCAGGTCTCAGAGCTGTGCCCCAGTCTGTGCACAGTGTGAGGAACATGGGCATCAGCCTGGTCCTGAAAATGACCTTAAACCCCAGCAACCCAACCAGAGTCTGGGGGCTATTTATACATAGGACAACAGCAACACATGTCAAGACAAGATCTTCAGTATTCCTAAATCTTGCTGAAGTATGAAACTATTTTGCTCACAAAGATATGTCAGAAATAGATATTTTAGGTGTTAGCTGAATAACTTGAGTGTAGAACCACTGTAAGGGAGAAGGGCATGAGGTTCCTGCATTGAATGAGCTGTTCTGGGCCCAGCTGTGATTTCTCTTAGTCTATCTCCAGCTTAGTAGAGACACGGGCTCCTCCTGTTTTGTGCTGGTGCAGGAGGATGATATGCCACCTTTGTGTCCCACCTGAGTCTAGGTCAGCCCTGGGAGCACTTCTATGCCCAGCAAGAAGACTTTTCCTGGGGTTCACAAGAAAACCTATAAGATGCTGTAGCCTGAGCTCTTTCAAAAGCAAGAATATGCTTTCCAGAAGTGCTTGGAGGATCTCCAGGAGAACAGCTTCTTTTGGAGGCAAGGAAATGACTGCAGCTACCCGTTCAGCCAAGTGGGCAAGCTGAAGCAAGTGGCTCCCTAGAGCCCCCCATCATCACTCTCAGGAGTGCAGTTAGGACAAGCTTTTGTTCTGTGTTGCGTGGGTGTCTCAAAGCAGGAAAAACACCCTGCAGTTTCCTTCCACTGCTGCACTATGCTGCTGCTAACAAGGGACCGTCACAAGAGATTTCTCTTTATTTTACACGAAGACTTACACAGAAGCTGTCTTCCAAAGACCTGGGAGTTACCCCGAAGGTGTTTTAACTGTGCATTTGTGAAATAATCTCTGGAGCACTTATTGGTGGTCCAGGAAGATGATCTGGCTCTTCAGGGGGCCTCAATCCACCTTAGTTTTCTGTACTCTGATACTTGACATGTTTTAGGATGAAGCAGAATGAAGCTCAGTGCTCTTCTGAACTGTGGGTGTCATGGTACCACTGGGATTTCTTGTCTTCTGTAAGTGTGCTCTGTGATCCCGTATTGCTTTTGGTCGTAACAGGTCATAATCTTTGTCCTGTGTTTAGGACTTCTCAGGACTGAGACTTGCCAGTTTTGCTTTGTCTGAACTTTTCTTGCCCTGCCTGAGCTTTGTTTTACTTGGTTTAGCCATGACAGCAATTTCACCAATTGTCCAGGTGCCTATGGCTAATTTGCTTCTCTTTCATTTATCTTAGTGTGTTATGACGGTAGTTAATATGAACAGCAGCAACAAGCAGTTATTCTGTGAAGAATGAGATACAACTCTAACACAGTGATGTTGTGTAGAGAAATACAGGCCTGGTGTGATAGCAGAGACCTTGAGAAGTGCAGATACAGGAGGCGGCGCAGAAGAGTGCTGGCGTGGGATGAGAAGAGACGAGGCACAGGCTGGCGCTGGAGACTTGCCCATGGTCAGTTAAAGAAATGCAGACCTGGGGCTGGACAAAACTAGAGGTAATAAAGAGAGCAAAGACATACAGTCTAATGTACATACAGGGTACCATACACAGTAAATTTGGACGCAACATGGATCTGTACACTCATGATGAAAGAGAAAAGTATAAAAGAACATTAGCAAGCACATGAAAATGACCCAAAGTGGATCTCAGAGTGTGGAAGGATAAACCAGTAACATAAATTGTATTTTTAATTGTATTATTACTATTTTTTGGAAACATTTTCTGTACTATATATGGAATTTTATTCTTTCTTTTTCTTTAATAATTAGATCAAGACAAATAGTGATTCTAGAGTTAGTTAAGATTTCAGTTATACTAACAATAAGTTCTAGGCTATAGTTACATATATAGTGCATGTTCTCTGCCCATGCACAACATTTTTATCGTAACACTTTGAAGGTTGAATTTTTTGGATGAAATACAAATTTTCACGGAGTGGATGTTTCCATCCAAGCTAGATACCACAGATGCCCATTATTGTCAGCAGAGGCTATAATTTCATCTTAAAGTAGAAGTCTAAAAAAGGGTCAGATGAATCATTCTGTAGGACTACCCACATTTGTTTTCCTGTTAATTTTACAGAGAACCCAGGCTGACTAGCTTAGACAGAATTGGTGTAAGACTTCAGATGTCTTGAAATAATATGAATCCACCCCAGATGTCCTCACTGTTCTGACCACATGATTTTGTCTGCAGACCCAAGATACCCTTGAGATCCTGGAAACCCTTCTGAGAAGGATTCATCGCTTACACAGTGCTGCTGCTAGGGCACAAGGGACACGCAGAAGGAGCTGACCAAGCAGCTGACAAGTGGGCTCAGGTCCCATTTGGCCAGCTAGGATCTCCCTAAGGTCTTCTCACCAGAGCCAACACCAGAGCACGTTCTTTTATTTAAATAAGTAAATTTGGATGCCGGTACAGTCTACAGCTGACATCTGCTCGAGGGTAGGAAGGCTCTGCAGGAGGATCTGGATAGGCTGGACCGATGGGCTGAGCCCAACTGTATGAAGTTCAACAAGGCCAAGTGCCGGGTCCTGCACCTGGGGCGCAACAACCCCAAGCAACGCTACAGGCTGGGAGATGAGTGGTTGGAAAGCTGCCTGGCAGAGAAGGTCCTGGGAGTACTGGTTGATAGTTGGCTGAATATGAGCCAGCAGTGTGCTCAGGTGGCCAAGAAGGCCAACAGCATCTTGCTTGCATAAGAAGCAGTGTGGCCAGCAGGTCTAGGGAAATGATTGTCCCCCTGTACTCGGCTCTGGTGAGGTCGCACCTCGAGTACTGTGTTCAGTTTTGGGCCCCTCGCTACAAGAAGGACATCGAGGTGCTCGAGAGAGTCCAGAGAAGGGCAACGAAGCTGGTGAGGGGTCTGGAGAACAAGTCTTACGAGGAGCGGCTGAGGGAGCTGGGATTGTTCAGCCTGGAAAAGAGGAAGCTCAGGGGCGACCTTATCGCTCTCTACAGGTACCTTAAAGGAGGCTGTAGCGAGGTGGGGGTTGGTCTATTCTCCCACGTGCCTGGTGACAGGACGAGGGGGAATGGGCTAAAGTTGCGTCAGGGGAGGTTTAGGTTGGATATTAGGAAGAACTTTACTGAAAGGGTTGTTAGGCATTGGAATGGGCTGCCCAGGGAAGTGTTTGAGTCACCATCCCTGGAGGTCTTTAAGAGACGTTTAGATGTTGAGCTTAGTGATATGGTTTAGTGGAGGACTTGTCAGTGTTAGGTCAGAGGTTGGACTGGGTGATCTTGGAGGTCTCTTCCAACCTAGATGATTCTGTGATTCCTGGGCACATGTCTATGCTGGTGAGCAACAGTGACAGTTACGCTTACGTTTCATTTCCTAATACCAAACCAAATTTGTTAACATGACTTTTCACGTAATTATTGATTAGAGGCATGTTAAAAGACCTATCACTCAGAAAACACTTTTCCTTTCCAAAGACCATTGAGATGCTGATGTTATGGAGAACTGCTGCATCAACCAACCAGCTTTTGTGCATGCGGTTCCAGGGAAGGACATGCTATGTGTGGCGAGGTTTTGACAATCATTTCCTACCAGGTTGAAACATCTTTCACTGAATGTATCAGTATAAATTTATTTGGTGTATCTGTATTAATTTATTTGGTTCATTTACTTTACCAAAGGGTTCCCTTTGTTGGTAAGATCTCCTGCTCTGGCTTTGGTTCAGACTTCGCAGCACTTCTCTAGGACCTCTGGTGGGCCATAAGGGGCTTATTTTTCATGCAGGGACTCCATGTGCCTCATCAGAAGCAATTAAGCAGAAGACATAGATGCAGCAAACATTATTCAGCTCTGAGATCAGGCTTTGAATCCTGCTACCTTCCACATCCCAAAAGATCTTCCACACCCCTGCAGCCGTTGCTGCTCCACGAGGCTCCCGTGTCCATTCTGCATCCCTCCCACCATTCATCATCCCTTCGTGATTTAGGGCTAGCGTCAAGAAGGACTCTCCAAATGGCTTGCATCTTCCATGTGCGTTACTCTACAGGCAGACAGCAGGTCCCACTGTGGCTGTTGGAGATGCTAGCGATGGAAAAACGGCCCCGCTGCACCTCCTCTGCCAGTGCAACAAGGCAGGGAGAACCTAAAGTCCTTTTCTCCAAGAAAATTTCTTTTCATGAAAAGGCAACTGTCAGCTGAAACAGGAAAACCTCTGACTTTTCCTTTGCTTTTTAATTTGAAATTGAAATTTGCAGCCCTCTCACAATGCAGCCTGTGTTAATCAATTGTCCCACGTGTCGCCTTTAATTAAACAGACAACTGGAGTGAATTACGGCAGGGACTGCCACACAGGGAAATTTGGATTGCAGATGATCGCGGAGCGATGCAGTGAACACTGGCAGGCAGGAGTGCTTGAGTCTGCTGCTGTCTCAGCCACAAAGCCTCCTGTTTGATTTTGGACACATTCGTAGACTTGAATCTGTTCCTCTTCATGTACCCCTTGCCTACACAGTCTGTAGGTCTTCAGGTGCTGCAGCGATACAAAGAGATGTTGCAAAAACCCTGAAACACTGCAGCTACAGAAATATTCTGTGTGCACAGATAAAGCACACAATCTGGTTCGTTCATGGTTTACAGATAAATTGATCTCTACCCTGCTGAATTCAGGGGTGTTCACTTAGTTCATCTTGCTTCAAAGAAAAGTTCCTTTGTGATGCCTGGGAATGCATTTTTGCTAGTGTTAGATCAGAAATTGGTTAGCAGTAAATACAAAAGAGTTGCCAATAAGAGCAATTCGGCAATAAAAACCCTGCATTGAGTCAGGACCACTTGTGAAGGTAATAGTAATGATGTGATACTGCTGGAGTGTTTACAGATTATTGGGCATCAGCCTGCGAATCCCAAAGGCTGGTGCGGATTCCCGAACAAACACTTATTCATCTAAAAACGCATAACATTTCTTAGAACCATTTTTTATTCGCACTGAAAAACAGCATCTGTGGCTAAGCTCAACGTCTTACTGAGCTGGCCAAAGCACAGGCAGTCCCTCCTGCCAAAAAGAGGTGGTTTGGCAGAAAAGGCAGAGGGGGATAGGACACCACGGGGATGGGGTTATCCACCTCTGTGCTATAGGGCAAGCCCAGGGACCAAGAGACCAGTGCTTTTGGCCGTGATGCTCTCTCATCCAAACGATGACACAGGTTTTGTGTGCTTTCAGGATGATCTGTTGGGGCCACCATATGCACCCCGGGTCCTGGGACACCACCTTTAAGGAGCTGGCACCAATGACCTACACTGAAGAAGAGCTGGGTGAGCAGGGATTTTGCTTCATGCCATGTAAGTTTTAGAAACGTATTTAAAAATTCCGACTGAGAATGCCCTGAATCACACACTCGCCCCCTTCCAGCCTTGCCTCCTCACCTTCCCGCAGTGGAGGATGCACAGTGGCACAGAGGAAGAGGAACACGGTGAAAGGCTCGATAGATGGTGATTTGGTGACTCACATTTGCTGAACGGCTCGCAACCAGCTTTCCATGGGATTGCAGCAGTTTAACTTCAGCCTGCTTTGCATCTAAGGCAGAGACACTACGGTCCCTTCTTCTGCTTTGTGGCAGCAGTGCTTCCCGAGCCAAGTTTTGTGCTCTGTTAATCCAAGCGTATCAAGAGACAACTGCCTTTTGCTATTTGCAGCACATAAAAATCAATCTGCCACTTACATATCCTCTCTGACTGTCATCCCAGACACTTCTGCTCTGCTATTACATGCAGCAACGTTACCTCCTCCAAGCAGAACGCTGTCTATTTTCTGCATGAATGAGAGAAATGCTCCAGCGTTATGGACCCCTGTAAATTATAGGTGCGAGAAAAGGATGTATGAAGGATATAACAGGATGAGTGGCTTCCGAAAACAGAGGACTGTGCCCCATGAGCAAGGCTATTCTTTCTATGCCCATGGCCCTGATCTTTTCACTCAGAACCAAATTCTGACTGCAAACCTCAAATGAAAGGTGTTCATAGACTTCTGTCTTGGAGGTGTGGTGGAACAAGATGAGATCCAGCAGCCAAAAATATCTTCTGCAGACCTGTCCTATCTGATCTACACCACAGCAGACTACTTCAGAGCTGAAGAACCAAGCTGTTGTGCACAAAATTTGAAAGACTTTTGGGCCTGGGGTCTTAAAAATAGAGGAGGGAGGAGAGACGCATGGAAAAGGAGCAAAGAAGAGAAAAGATGGAGAGATGGCTGAGAATGTTGTATGGAGAATGTGCAAAAATAGGGCATGTAGCCATATAATTTAAATGTGTAAACCTTGGAACAGGGAAATGTTGGAAGAGTAAAGCCAACACAGATGCTGATGGACACACAAGGGGGCTCAGGTGCCAGGGTCTCCCTCAAGTGGCATGTAGAGCATGGGTCCTCTCCTGGTGTGGAGCAGGCGGGGATGAGGCCGCTTTCTTTCCATCCTATATCTACTGCCCTACCTACAGAACCACCTCGGAAAGCCAGAGGTTCAACTCCTTCCCTTTCCAGCAAGGATTTCTACCCAGAGCTGGGGATCTGCCTGCCACCAGCCTGCTGGCCCCACGGCTGGGATGAAATTGGTCTCACCTCCTCCCAGCGATGCCCAGCAAGACAGCAGCAAAGGCACTTTATGGCAATGATCCCAAATCCCTGCTGGGATGCTGTGCTCGCCCAAACGAGCCCCCTCTGACGCTCCCTGCCATATGGCAGGAGCCATCATCCCCTTCTCCATTCCCTTCCCTCTCTGCTAGGTGGATGACACCTACTCTGCTTCTTGCCCTGATTGCAGTGAAATAAGTGTTTTTTGCCTGTTTTCCCTTGCTCCATTCCCCCTGTGGAGGCCCACAGGAGAATTTAGGGTTCCTGCAGCTGCCTGCAGCCCTTCCCTGCTCTCAGCAAAGCCCCCTCTGCAGTCCTGGCCATGCCAAAGGCTGGTCCCAGGCCACCTTCCTGGCTCCAAGCCCACAGCGGCTCCTTCTGGGGGAAGGACGGTGCCAGCAGATGGTGCTCTAAGACCCCAAATTTAGCTCCTCTGCCCCACATCCCAGGACAGGGGCACTCTGCCCCTTGCACCCTCCCTGCTCAGGCCTTTCCCAGCCTGGGCACTGCACTTTGCAGCTCCTGGAGGGCCAAAAGCTGAGGTCTGTAAGCTGTGCATGTTCTGACATCTTCCAGCTCCATCCCCCAGGGCCTTTCACACCGGAAACAATTTTTCCCTGGCAGGGGGAGGATTTCCAAGCAAAGACAAAATTAACGTTAACTTCTTTCATCAGAATCGATCTGTTCCAGAGAAGTTCAATGAGTTATTTTCTTTAACTCGCTCATTAACTCGCCCACGTCTTATCGGCGTATCCTTGTACAGAGCGTGCTGCTCAGAGCAGGTCCAGCCATCTCAGGGGTGGATGAAGCCATTTTCTGGTTTAAAAAAAAAGACAAATTTCAAGGCAGAAAAGCAGCCCATCTGATGACAGTGTAGCCTGGACTTGGGTGAAAAAAGCCAGAGGCGGGCAGTGCTGGAAAGAATGAGTTGTAGCTGCATATAGTTTATGGGAGATGTTAGGTCTGTGTTTACAAAGTAAGAAGAGTGTAAAAAAAAAAGTGCTTTTAAGCTGTCAGCTATTTATCTTCAATATTTGTTTAATTATGGATGAAATATTACAGTGGGAGGAACCAGCGGGTGCAAGTACGTGTTGATATCCTGGCAGGAAAGTGGCACAGAGACTTCTTAAAAAAAAATCATGCTGCACTTCTGTTCATGCTACCACAGTGATTTGTGGAGAAGAGGTAGCAAGAGGTGAAGGTTTGCTTGCATTACCTGGGGCATGGTTGCTTGGGGATTTGGGCTGCGAGGTCAGACGGTATGTTTTTTTTGCCCTTGCAACTTGGGATTCCTTTTGTTGGATTGCTGCCATTAATAAATTTATTATTTTGTGGGATAAATTTATTATTTGGGGGGGGAGGGGGTAAATTTATTATTTTGTGGGGAACCCACCCCCCTGACTCCCACTTCAGAAATGACTCTTTCTCGCTGGAAACCAAGCTGCTCTTGCTTACCCAAAAAAGCCAACACTACGGTGTTTGCTCCAAAGCTCACAAACTGCTTTTTGTGGCCAAATATACAGAAATCGCTTTTCCTCACCAAAATGCAGCTACCTATGAGATAAACCACAATGGGGTTTTAATGATGGGCGGCTGCTTAGCCAGAAGATTCCCATGTCCTGCTGAAACTGCATGGGGGAATTTGGGCTAGCAGGATGTAATTACCAGAGCTGGAGCTTGGCCACGTGCCTGCAGCTAGCATCCTCTCGCTCCAGAAAATTGCTGTGAATGATCTCAAGTGAACACGAGCATCCAAAGTCTCCTTCCTGACTCCCGTCCTGGAGATGGCAGGTCCCACCGCGGTTCTGGCATCCATCACGGGAGGAGGAAGATGCTGGAAATGCAGCTTAGGAAGCCTTGCAATCCTCCTGCACCTTGCTTTCGGGGTGAGGCTGGAGGTAGGAACAAGCAATTTGACAGAAAACCGAGAAATACACCAGTAATGAGATAGCTGTCAACACTCCCCGCGGATAACTTCACGGCAGCAGAATTATTTATAGACAGAAGTGTCTGAGAACTTATTTTCTTTGACACTGGCCATGGCAGAGTAATGGATAGCTTTACAGGATGGGTTTTCAAAACCACTCAATTAGGAGCAATGAGGTGCAAAATTACATGTGCAAAGGGACGGAAACGTAGATGTTTGAGATGAAAAGGGCTTTGCTGGCCTGCCAACACCATCCTGTTCCCAACAGGACAGAAGTGCTCTTTTCTAAGCACCCTGGTGTACAATTGGTCTTTTCTGCAGATATTTTTGTATACGTGAATGTGATATGTAGAGCCTGAAAACTGCAGATGTTTGCGTAATTATTTATTTATTTATTTATTTATTTTTGCTGCTCTGGATGCCTACGTGTGTTTAAATCCCCATCTAAGCGGTGAAATTGGTTTTGCTTCTCTCTAGAGGGACAACGTTAGAAAGAACTCGATTTAAAGCGGAGTTCCCATTTTCATTCATTCTTTGGGATAAAAATAAGAGTAGCTTCTTCCAAACAAGCATCTCCATCCGAGGAGGTGCTCAGACACAGCTTGTCAGAAACCCTTCCCTTGGATGCAGAGCCAGTAAGCTCTCCTTATTTTTACTCTTCCTTGAAAGTGTTCACAACCCAAAATAAAATAGTAGCACTAACCTGAAAATCAGTGGTCTGCTTCTTGGGCAAGGAAATATTTTGTGTAGGGATTGACATGGAGGAATTCTTTTTTCTGCTGAACTATTTGTCAGACTGGATTTGCATTTGCTGACCTTTGTAAGTTGGAGGGATCCGGGCTTTCAGACTAAATTCAGTCCCTGGGAAAAAAATGTTTGGCCACTTCTGTTTTTTCTGATTACAGGTGAACTTAGGTTTTGAGAGAAGAGTCCAGTTCACTCTAATTTCAGCCATTCTTGCTGCTTGCCCTGGGCCTTATCCAGGATGACTTTTACTGAATTATTTTTGGGAGAAAGAAGGGAGAAAACTGGTGCCCAGCAACCTGATTGCAGTAGAGACATTTCCCTTGCTGCACCGCAGCAGAAGGTGACATATTTCAAAGGATAAAGTGGCAAACACCCATTAAAGGTCATAAAGACGCTCTGGTTTTTATTAAGACCAAATTGCAGCTGCAACGATTTGAATGGCAAAGGGCTCCAAATGCAATCAGCTGGCTGATTGGAGCACCGTGGAGCGCAGTCTGCGGGCTGCCTCCCTCTTTCCCTGCTTCACCTTCTGCTTTCTTCACACAATCTCCATCTTCTTCCATGCTGCTTACACTCAATCCAAGAATCTTCATTATTCCTCTTTGCAGAAGTCATTATCACACCAGGGGTTAATCAGTGGGGCGTCATCCAGCCAGCAAGTGCCAGTAGACCCAAGCATAGAGATTTGATCACTTTTGCAAGCCTTGATGATCACGGTGGGCTGTGATCCAACAAGCACGACCCAGGTGGGCAGGGGAGATCTGAGTGCTATTTTGTACTCATCTGGGGAGCATTTCTGGACCCTTGGATAGATGGGGTTTGAGCACTGACTGTGTTTTGTGCAGTTGGTCTCCCTTTCTTGACCCTACTCGGCATCCTTGTGTTGCTATACGCAAGACACATCCATCTCAGGGTAGGATTGAATCCATTTTCCTTCACGCATCTAAATGCAGATGTCTCCATTTGATTGAAGTGCCTTCAACTCCTTTTGTAAGTCACAAAAGAGAAATGGCCACTGTTAAAGCCATTCCCCGGCCCATTTTAGGTGCCTGCCTTAAGAGAAGCCAGATGACGTATTGTGCCTCTAAAATAAAACGAACCAGCTCCTCACTGACTTGGGTTCCTGTGCCATTTGTGAGAGGTTGAGCTACAACCCCACTAAAATTTCACTCAGCCTCATGTGCCTAATCACCAAAATGACTTTTCCCCAAGCATTTAAGAAAGCAGATGAAAGACTTTTAACACAACTGTTAACCCAAGACACACGAGGCTGCACATCGGTCTTCTTTGCTGTTCATATTCCCATGCCGTGTACCAGGAGAGTGGTTTAATCCCCTTGTCTGCAAATATTTGTGAGTCCAGGACTCCTCCAAAGACCTGAAAGTAGAAATCATGTCATGTCAGCTGTGGTAGAGGAGCCTGTAGCTCCAGGGAGGAATTTGTCCAGTCCAGGTTGAAAAACACCGTCAGAAGACATGTCCTCTTCTGGGCCATCCTGACACCTGTGTTGATGGTATCAGCTTAGGGACATGGTTTAGTGGGTGACATTGGTGGTAGGGGGATGGTTGGACCAGATGATCTTGAAGGTCTTTTCCAACCTTAATGATTCTGTGATTCTGCAACCCCTGTCCTCCACCATGATGCAGACTTGGAGGGGTGAGTTCTTGCCACCATTGCAGCTACATACCCAAGGCACATTGACCTGCCCATCTTGGAGAAGCATGTGTGGGCTGGTGTTGTGCCCTCACCTTTATGTCCTGAGCCTCTGAGTGATGCTGAAAGGTGCTTTGGGTGATTTATCGTCCCTGAGCGATGGACCGAGTGTGATCGGAGACTCCTGGCCCAGGGGAAAATTGTGTCTGAGGTCCTCCCATTGGAAACCCAGCTGCAGGCTCTAACCTCTGGGCTCTTAGGCAGGATCCAGGTGGCACCACCGTCCTGGTCCACGTGTGGGTTGTCTGGCCCTGGCCCTGCCTCCTCTCCGCACCGTTGCTCCCACAAAATGAGCCGTATTCAGCCCGTACAGATGCGGAGCGTGCTGGCGTGGAGGGAGTGCCATTCATCAAGGGGCTCCATTCTCTACTCATTATGTGCCGGCTACAATGAATCAACGGTAATGAGGCAATTTTGGTCATTTCCACTTTGTATGCACAATAATTATTTTCCGCCCTTGCAAAATAGTCCCTAATTAAACTGATGGATTTCAGCAAGGTCTCGCAAGACTAAACCCTCTTCCTCTTCTATAGGGGCAGCGTGGCCTGTGAAATCCATTGCGGCTGAGCTCTGCAAAGCACAACAGAGTTTTCAAATGCCTCCCTTTGGTGGATTTTAATGGGCTGAACGAATGGAAACCTTTGGTGAAATCAAAGATAAAGACGGAGGCAACACATCTCTTTCTTGTGGAGGATAAAGAAAACCTTAATTCCTTCAAATGCCCTAGGACAATGTGCTACCAAACATGCAGGAGAACAAGATGAAACTCATTCATTCACTCAAGTCTGGAATGCCTGCTCAGGAAAATACAGGCAGGAAACTGCTCTCTTTTACAGTCTAAATGAAACAAGGGGTGACATTTCGGCGTATCGCCCGCTGCTCTCTAAACAGCCCTGCTCCAAAGGGATCATCTGAATGCAGCGTCTCCAAGCTGTCCTGCCACACTAGAGTCTTATTTCTTCTCAGTGATAACTGTTGAACCAAATGGAGGTCAAGAGCCTATTACTACCAGCATTAAAGCACCAGCAGTGCTCTCAGAAGAGCCTGGAGGAGCCTATGCTTTAAAGCTAAATGGTGTCACTGTCAAACTCTAACTGCTGTCCTTGGAGCAAGCTGTTACAACTGCTTTGGAAATTGTTGGTGCTCGTTGCATGAATAGATTACAACAAATCAGCTGAGCCACAGCAATTTCTTGGGTGTAAACTTGTAGCTGGGCAAAAGCAGTGTTCTGGTCTGAGCTTAGCTCGTGAGCCAGGAGAATGAGTCTAAAGCTGGTGAGCAATTTCTCAAGGCAGAATAATCATAGTGCAACCTTGTGCACGTGTCCTCAGGCATGAGGAACAAGAGATCTGTGGCTTCTCGTTTATTTGTGGGTTGAAAGCAAAAGCAAAGTAGGAGTCTAAGGCCTTATGTAGATGCTCCTAGCCTATGAGCTTCGAGCCCCAAAACCACTTGGCGGGGAAGCTTCATGGAGAACAGATGCAAGCCCAAAGCCAGCAGCAACCTGGGGGTAACCTCACAATATCTTGTAGGAACTCATCCCTTCATGCCCCAGTGTACCTGCCTTTCCCTAGGGTAATACACTCTGTGCAAGCATAAGACAGAGGAACTCAGAGCTGAACTGTGCAGGGCTCAATCAGTGGCACTGATAATGGTATAAAACACTTGTCCACCCCAAAGACAGCTTTGTGGCAGGCTGAGAGACTAAACACCGGGCTGGGGCTGGGATGGAGGGTAAGTGCAGAGAGTGAAATTCTCATACTTGCAAACCAATGCCTACTGCTGCTTCTCCCTCAGCCCATTTGCAAGAACTGTACCTTCTACCTTTCCTTCTCTACGTCTCAGCATCTTATACATCACCGTTTAGCCTGATTTTCCTGTTTCCCCTTTTTATTTGTAGTGCAACTACCACCAAAGACAAAGCAGAGAGTGCGACGACTGAAACCTTAAAAGGCATGCTGGAAAAACACTGCCTGGAGCAGCGAATACATCAGTTTGGATACGGAGCATTGATTTCTTTTTATCACCCTGCTTATTAACTACACAGGATTTGCTCTTAAAGAAAAAAAAATCAAAATGAGCCTAGAGGAACTGTGAGAGATAAGGGGAAGGATGTTTGCTCAAGTTGTTTCTCTTCATGAAATTCTTTTAGCTCCAGATCTCAGGTAGGGAACCAGTTTCCTATCTTCAGTAATTAAAAGGAAAAAAAAAAAAAAAAGAAAAAAAAAGAAAAAAACCCTGGCAGTTTACCAGCCGTTCTTTACACATAGAATTAATATCTTCTTATCTTCCAGAGATAATACATGAGCTGGAGGAATCAGATCAGAACATGAATGTCTTTGTTGTAATTCTAACTCAAAGGAGCATTTTTGCTGTAATAAAACCTAACAGTATTAAGTGGCCTTTATTTTTCCATTGTAGTATTGTGGCTTGGTACCTGAGTAGCATCATATAGCTGGATCTTCGGCAGAGCTAAGCTGGTTGGTTTACCAGTAAAGTAAAAGCTAAAGCTATTGATCTAATTGGGGCTCTATTGCTCTGATTAAACAAAGAATCTAACCCATTGTTTCTGGTGAAGTTATCTTGAAGCGCTGTGGCAGAGCATCAGTATTAGCATCAAGTTGCCCAGCACTAGAGACATGGAGAGTGAGACAACTAGCATGACAAACAGTGCAAAGGTACTGGAAATTAAAAATAACCCCTGGAAAAAGAAGCAAACTTTGTAGGTGCAGAGATTCGGGGAGAAAAATGGAAAGTCTCTGTGTTTGCCAGAAAAGGTAATGTTCTGAGTGACCGTGAACCTCCTGTCGGAGAACAATTCCTAGTGAACAGCCTGGGAGAAACAAAGCAACCCCCCTGCCTCCCTCCCAAATTCTTTCCTTTGATTGTTTGTTTTCATATCAAAGGCTCAGCTCTGGCTGTCTTTCATCTTGGCTATCACCATCACCAAGGAACGAGCTTCAAATCCACTTTCTTGAGAGCTGCGTTCTAAGGAAACCTTCTTCAGTAACAGGTTTTACATGTCTTAAAATTCCTTTCAGAAGCATCAAAGTACCCACTAATTGCTGTGCCCTGCCTCACAAATAACCTGGATCCAAAGAGGTCCACTGAGCGGGACCCTCTCAGATTGGCTCAGTTAAAAATATTTCATTATTTTACTCTCCGATAAACAATGAGGAGTTGGAAAGTTGATGGTGTAGTCAAGTGACATTGACTGAGCTAAGCCTTCTGCACTGCTCCACACCTCACAGTCTTTATGCTTTTAAGAGGTGTCATTGAGAAACTCCTCAAGCTCTCATTTTCCTGCAACAGCATAAATGAGCTAAAGAAACCACCCAGTTGTGCCCTGGATGGGGGAGATGCCAGTGTGGGGTGGTCGTGTCTTGAGGTCAGCTGTTGCTTCACCAGATGCAACCAGGATTCCCAGATGAGATTGCTCTGAGTGTTTACTTCAAACCAAAGAAGAAGGCCCCAGAATAATCTCCAGGGTCTTTGTCTTGCACACCGGTAATCAGTAATGACCCCATAAGCAGTAACATCAAACTGTTTCCATCAGCAATGAGAACAGAGATGGGCATAGAAACTACCACATTTAATCGAGTTGTAGCCACAGTTTCTCATACTCAAGGCCATGCTATAAAAACCCAGGCCATGAGCATCATATGAATTGTCCTGAGTGCCTGTAAGGCAGGATGGCCTGGAGATATGGATCCTGTGTGCACACAGCATGTAAGCCAGGACAGCAACTTGTGGTCAGCCTGTCCAGCTGCTGAGCCTCTTCTCAAATTGGTCCTTTAATTGCCAGCAGAAAGGAAGTAGAGCAGGTGAAGCATTTGCCATGCAACTGACACCTGTTAAATTAATCCCAGTGAGATGAGTGCTAATTAACTGATCATGTTAATGAGCACATTGGATTCTGTCAATGCGTTTTGATTTTTGATTGGAGAGAATGGTGGATGCTGGTGTGCAGAACAACTGCATTCTGAGCGATGTATAGGGGCTCGTGTTGTGAAGAAATTTATTTTAAAAGTGTTAATACTAAAAAAGAACCTGGGGGTCCTGGTGGACACAAAGTTGAACATGAAGTGGCAACGTGCCCTTGGTGCTAAGAAGGTTAACAGTGTCCTGGGCTGCCTGGGGCAGAGCAGGGCCAGCAGGCCGAGGGAGGTGATCCTTCCCCTCTGCTCAGCGCTGCTGAGGCCGCCCCTGGAGCGCTGGGCCCAGCGCTGGGCCCCCCAGCACCAGCCAGAGCTGGGCACCCTGGGGAGAGTGGGCCTGGAGCACCTCTGCCGTGAGGAGAGGCTGCGAGAGCTGGGGCTGCTGGGCCTGGAGCAGAGGAGGCTCCGGGGGCTGCCAGCCATGGCCACCAGCACTGCCGGGAGGTGCCGAGAGGCCGGAGCCAGGCTCTGCTCAGGGGTGCCCAGGGCCAGGCCCAGAGGCCCCGGGCCCAGCCTGGAGCCCAGGAGGTGCCCTCTGCCCCTCAGGAAGCACTGCTGGGCTGGGCGGGTGCCGGAGCCCTGGCACAGGCTGCCCAGAGAGGGGCTGGGGGCTCCTCCTTGGGGATCTCCAGCAGCCGCCTGGACGTGGGGCTGGGCCCCCTGCTCGGGGTGGCCCTGCTGGAGCAGGGCTTGGCACCACAGGGACCCGCAGCTGCCCGACACCACCAGCCACTCCGTGATCCTGGGATATTAAAAAGGGGATTGCAATCTAACACCAGAATAACAAACTGAGACCTCACATTGCCAGGTGCTCTCTGAGGTTTTCAGTTCTGTTCTTGCAGCCGCATAACGTAATAGTTTTATTTTTGTTATTTACCTAGGAATACAGTGACAGTTTTAAGTCTGTCACACTGAGCCAGCCTCAGATGCACTACAGATCTATCAAATTCCACCCAGAGGTCACCAAGGCCTGTGTTTGCCACCAGATGTGCAGCAGTTTCCTGGGCCACTGTTACTCCTAAGGGGTCTATTTTCATTCAGAGAGATCATTTAAATGCTGCCACAAAGTGACATTGGTTAACGAGGTTCCTCTCTCATTTCTGCAAGCTTTGTTCCTTCAAGGATCCTGTGAAGGACAATTTGATCAAAAATCTATTCCCATCTCGCAAGATTAATCAATTCATTAGTGCCAGGGCATGCTCTGGGGCCTGGAGCATCCGTTCAGTCGTTTCTTGATACATTGCCAGATCGGTTGGTGATGTGTGCTGGCTCACACGTCTGCTGAATATCTGATCAGGTTTCAAGGGATAAGTTGGGGTAGGAACAATTCCCAGTAGGCCAGTAATGTTCGTTCACCCATCCCTGATCATCAGGAAGTACAAGCAGAGACAGAGACACAGGAGTAGTATCAAAGTGTCACGGTCTTCTATATCTCTGCCATGCTTGAGCTGGGCAGCTTCACTTAACCCAGCTTCTGCTATTTCTTCTGGAGCTCCAAGGTGGCTGGGACCACCAGATGGTGCTTAGTACAGTGTTGAGCCCTGACACAACCTTGTGCACGGACAGGTACAGGAGCACAGTGCTAGCACTGCCATACAACTTGCATCCAGTCTGAAGCATGGGTGGAGAGGAGACATCTCCCTGGAAATCTTTTCCAGAGGCCAGCAGGGATGCAGAGAATTCTGTGCGATGATTATTAGCAAAGTGTAGGTCATATCATTGTGTTTTGTTCCATATCTATATAGTTCTGTCATTTAAAAATCCCCACCTCCTCTCTGAAAAACTTCACCAGTGGAGTTGAATGACAGTTGAAGCTGGTTCCATGTTTCTAGAAGAGGGTTGGTGATGATTTGTGTAGAGGAAACCCAATTTTCCAGCCATTTGAGCCTGCACTGCTCTGCCAGACGGCTGTCTCACCAGCTGGCACAGTGGGCAGCATCCTCGCCCTGTTGGGATGAGAAAAGTCCAGACCTGTCCACAAGCATGGCTGGGGTTTCCATGTTCTCCCTGTCTCCTGCACCTTCAAAGCACTGAGCATTTTGCCCATCTCTCAGCAGGGGCTGAGTCCCACGTAGGGATTTGGCCCTGGTGCAACGATCGTTGTCAGCTAAAATTAACAGAGGTCATCTCATTCACACTGAGGCTGGTCAGCCAAGCAGAGCGATGTGACAGGCCTTAATTAGATCCACAATGATTGCCTGTCCAGGGAGAATTGTTTGGTGGCTTGCTCGAGGCGTGTAACATAAGTGGTTGTGTCGTCACCGTGTGCTGGAGGGCAGCTCCCAAGTGCTCCCTGCTAACAAGAGGGGGAAGATATTTGTCTGAAACAAATTGGGGTGGGTTTTGGGGGTTGCTTTCCTTCAGACACATGCTTCTATGCTGTCCTCTTCCCCACTTGTGTGTTTGCTTTCACTTTCACAGTATTTTTCCCATATATGCACAGTCACAACCTTGCACACCCTATTTCTGCCCATCTCTCTCTCACACCCATATGGTCTTTGGTCTACCTCTATTTTCTTTCCCTCAGTCCCCTCAAGTTCATCTCCCTCACTTATTTATACTCTTTTTTTCTCTCTCAAGATGAAGTCTGCTGGCAGAAATGCTTGCAGATGAGTGGGTTAATGGGGAAAACTTGTGCAAAGCTTTGCTGCAGGAGGCTGATGGGGAGGCAGGCTGGTGTGACCTGATGATAGGTAGGCAGAGAAGATGGTGCAAAGAGAGGCACAGGACCTTCAGGCAAAAGCAGAGAACATGTTCTGCTATCAATTGCAATTGTGTTGGCAGTCAATGAAATAGCTTTGGACTACGGCCCAGGTCCAGCAAGGCCATTCTTTAGAGTATGTCCAACCCAAAGCAGGAAGGAAACTAGACAATGTGAATGAGCCGGTCGTAGGCTTACAGTGCAGTGGGTAGTTCTGGGTTGAAGCAGAGTTTTGCACAGAAAAAGCCCCAAATGTGGTCCTGGGTATAATGAGGTGCCGTGAAGAAACCACAGATGGAGGCATTTGAGATGGGAATACACAGGAGCAGAGGTGGAGATCAGTTTGAGGGTGTTCGGAGTGAGATGACTGTGAGAGTTGAGGTAGGGACGGGATGGTGGAGGACACCAGAATGAAGTGATGTAGGGTGGGGTTCAGCCTGAGATATGGACACCTTAAAATGGGCATTAATGCCCAGAGGGTGATTCGGATCATCCTAAAGCAGGCATTTACAGCCAAGCTGAATTATCCGAACATCAACATTAGGAAGTCTGAGACATTCATGGGGGGCTGGCGGATACATCATGGAAGAAAAGCTCCTACACTTTAGCTAATCACAATTACTGCCTCCCCTTTCTTCTCCAGACTTGGCAGAGATCGTATTTTGGACAAAGCTTTGGTCACAGTCTTACGGGGCCTTCAGTGATCAGTTGGCATCTGGCAGCAGGACTCGTCCCTGGGCAAGACCTCTGAGCTTTGGTTGGTGTGAACAATGGGGAAGGGGAAAGTTGGCACGCTCGTGTTCCCACTGGGCCAAGTCCTTTCCTCCATCCATGCTTCAGAACAGCAGCTCCTTATCCCGTCAAGCCCCCCAGTCTCCTTCACAAGCTTCAGATGGCTTAGGTTTGTTTAACCTTTCCTTTCCAGTTCTTAACAGACTTCCTCTAGACTTTATTTAGAGCCAGCAGTGGTTCCCACTGGGATGTTGCCAGGCAAGGAATTACTTTGTTTGGGTGGAGATATTAGGGGTCAGTGTGGCTGTCAGAAATCTAGACAAAGCCCAAATGTTGGCCTGGCCGCTTGTAGCATCTGGCTCTAATGGACCGGATTGGATTTTTTCTTTAGAAAGTCTCTGTGTCACAAACAGGGCAACCTGGGGGAAAATAAATGGCAGAAGAGCAAGGATCTGTGCGCTCTCACACTCCTTTAACTGCAGACTTTCTCATCTCTCAAGTGTATCTGGCATTCAAGTTCGTATGTGACCCTGCCCTATATATTTCTTGTAGCAGATATTGCTTCCATCAGAGCCTCAGCCTTTTGCTATCCCATCTCACTGCTGCCTGACTATTACAACTCACTTGTCTGGGTAATACTTTAATGAAGAGGTGACAGATGATGCTGAAATCTGTCTCCTTTTCCAGGTGATATGTGAAAGAGCAAAACTTTGGTGTGTCAAGCTGTCAAATGGCTCTTCTGCAGCAGAATTTCAGTCCTAACCATTAAAACCTGGCTGACAGCATCTGCCCAAAGCATCTCTTTCTGAAGGAGACAATCATACAGTGACACACTGCACAGCTTCACTTTAGTTCCTAAATTCTTCTCTTTTTTTCAGCCTCACACCTTTGCTGGCTACCAGCAAAATGAGAATCGAGGGAGAAGAGAGACCGACTTGGTAGATATCTTTATTTCCATTCCCATCTTTGCCTGCAGCTTTGTCCCATGGGGGAAAACCAGGTAGAGCTGCAAAAGGTCTGGAAACTAAGTGGAATCGGAAGGTAAATGGGAGTAATTTCTTCTTACACTTGCTCAGAAAGTTTGGGTGCTGTGGGTACAGCTGGAAAAAAAAAATGCTTCTTTGAACAGCCCCACTGTGGGACTTGTTTCGCCCCTCTGGGTGCCCAGAGGTGAGCCGGTCCCCATGGGCTTTCTTAATAGCCAGCAGAGGGAAATAAGCACTTCTACAAGGTGATTCATCTGGATCCTTCAGATCTTCACTTCTGGGTGAGTTGAATCACACACAGCAGCTCCTGTTCCCCTCTTGCATCTGAGCTGCTAGCCTGAATGGAGACGTCTACTCTGGGTAAAAAATCACCACCTCCTACCCCTGTATTTGTCCTGAGCAGTTCCACCTCTGGTTTTGACCCAATGTGCTCAGCTCTTTCACAGTATAGGGACCCTCAGTAGTCCCAGAGAGGCGTCTTCTCAAACAAATCAGAATTTCATAGTTGTGCGGGTACCACTGAAGCCCGTTGGCTTCTGGCTATAATTCTGGATGTTAAAAATATCTCAGAACCCAACCACCACCCCATTGCATTTTCCTCCACAAGAAGGGGTGAGTAATCAAACCCCAGGACCCTGACTTATCTAAAAAATAGAAGACAAGGAAAACCAGGCAGATACAACAAACACTTAGGAGGCGGGTAAGGAGTGAGACAGCATAACAAATGCCCTGTCCCCTGGATAGCTATTAACTGTGCCAGTCTTCTACAGCATCACCCTTTGCTTAGGTAGCACTAGGCAATCCTTCATCGTTTCTCTCCTCTGGCCCAAGGAGAATAATGCGATCTCCAAGGTCAATGTAATTACCTGCTCCTTCTCATTAAAGGAATTGCCAAAGTATCCATTTAAAATCATTAGCCTCCCCGCCCCTTTCATTGTGAATGATTTATGAGGAGGTTATTTATTCTCTCCTCTTTTCTCCTGAACACCTTTCTAATTAGGAGCAGCACATTGAGGTGCCTCGTTCTCCAGGGTGGAATCCTATTTATTGCAACGAGAGAGAGCATGGCAAGCTGGCTGACAAAGCAGGCAGCTATTTGTTTTAAAGGAATAAAATTGATTCAATGGCTGATACTAGAGAAACAGCTCCAGCTACAAGTTCTCTGCCTGCAGACCATGGGAAAGAGCAAAACCAGCTGTACAGGGAAGGTTTTAATAGATACTGACTCAACTCTTGGCCATGCGGGTGAGAAGATGACTAGAGTAAGTTCCTTAATCTCTTAGCTTCCCGCCTATCAAAAAGGCAATAATTCTGGCCCATTTAAACTGCTCGGAGCTGAGAGGCTGTTTTCGCAGTTGTAAGTCTGCATATCTTTCTAGCAGGACAAAAACAGCAATCACACTTGGACTCTGAGTATTTCTAACCAGCAGAACAGTCATGCTTGGCCAGGCTATGGAAAAAAACATTGCATTTGAATTTGAATTTGAAAATCTCAGCCCTGCACGATGATGTCGGGAGCTGCCAGAAATGACAATAGTCTTTTGTTGCAAGTGTTTGGAAACTACAGTGCTAGTGTTGTGACAGGGCAATTAGCTGTAATTTTTTCAACCAGTTGTAAGGCTCTTTCCTAAGGCCATGACTCTCTGCCATCCCAGATCAGCTGCCAGCGCTCAGCAGTCCCTGTAGCCATGTTATTAATTTAAACCTAATTCAGTGTACACCTTGTTACTGCATGTCAGCCCTCTGTTAACCACAGGTATGACCCGCTGGATCCTTTTCTGGGCAATCCCAGGAAAATCCTTCCAAGGAAAGGGATAAAGAAGCATCTGCTGGGTGCCACGGATCTTGCCTGGCATTGGAATCATGGTGCAACAAAATCAAGAGCTGCACATGCAGCTGAGCAGCTTAATTTACAAAGCAATTTCCCTGCCAAACTGTGAGCAGTGAGTGCAGGTGATGGAAGAATGAACAGAGAACTTTGTGATTTAGGGGGCATTGGTGTCCCCAAGTCATCACAAGCACATGCAGGATAAATGTGACTGTAATAAAAATGAAGAGGTGCATGCCGTAGAGCAGCTGGACAGAAAATTGGGATCAAAGTGGTTCAATTCTGGTCTCACACCAGTTTTGAGCTTCTGTTCTGTCGGTATGAAAGGAGCAATTTCTGAAAGCTTCCTGACTGTTATCGCACAGGAGCTCTTGGTGTAAGTATAGCTACTAGCATGAATTATTTTAAAATTGAAAGAGCTAATTAAAATTAAAAGAGCTGCATCTCTCTGCTTGGTCGCAGCAGCCTGACTTAGAAACCCAAGACCTGCCATTCCCTCTGAGTGTCTTTTTTCTTCCTGCAAATTCTGCCTTAATTTACTCACTGTGCCACACTTTCCCTCACTGGCCCTTATAATTACAAAATTGGTCTTACAGGGATGTCCACTGTGGGTGAACAGGCAGGAACTAATTCTTGCTAATGCCTTGTATTGTGGGAGGTGTCATGGGTACAACACAACCCCAGCCTTTTGCTGTCTGCCTCAGTTTCCCCATCAGTACAAGGAAGCTAATGACACCAGTTTTGGAGAACAGAGGGAGTCAAGTGCCTGCAGATAATTGTTTTTGTGTGCTCCTTCACAGCGCCCTTGAGAAACCTTCCCTTGAGGTCTTGTCCTGCACCAGAAACAAAGTGCTCGTGGCCAGAAGAAGGGGGATATCAACTCTCCTAGATTTTTTTCTGCAAACTGAAAAGCACCTGCAGACTGGAGATGGAGCCTGTGATTGCCTCCTGAGCTTCCATCTCAGCCCTGCACCTTGTCTGGGTCTTTCTCCAAGCCCTACCAAACCCTTTGCCCTTTCCCCATGTGGTGGCTGGAGAAGGTTGGATGTCTCAGGGCTGGTTCTCCCATGTCTCCAGCATGAAAATACCTCCTTCTGTCATCCCAGCTCACTATGAAGTAGCAATAACTTTTGGCTCTTTTGGCGGGGGGAAATTTAGCTCTTCTTGGGTGAAGACGGATGTGCCGTGTAAGGCAGACGACATGAAACCCCGTGACGGTTTGATCTTCCTTCTGTCACTACCTGGTATGTTGGGACAGGGAATGTCTCCCTAGATATATCTGTGCAGTGCATGGCATGACCAAATCCCCCTGGAGGATCAGCCATGGTGCCATATGAGGATCAGAGGAGCCATCCCTGTCCCATGTCCTTCTTGGGGTGCATGTGCTGTGCCTGCCCGCCCCAGCCCCACAGGCAGGCAGTGAGTGGTTTGGGTCAGAGCTCCCCAGCACCATGAGGAATGTTTTGACGCACAGATGTGCTTGTTCGACACTGCCTCAGCTCCGTGCTAATTAAATCCAAAGGGTAATCATTATTTCATTGAGTTTCCTCCAGTGCTGTAATTCCATCTCAGCTGTGGCTGAAAGCCCTGAATGGAGAGGCAGGTACAGGGCCAGTGCTTTTAGCTGTTTGGTTTTTTTTCCTTTTTTTTTTTTTTTTTTCTTTTTCTTCTCTTCATTTTCTCCTCTTTTTCTTCTTTTTTGTTCTCCTTTTTCTTCTCCTGTTTTTCTATTTTTTTCCTTCCCTTCCCTTCCCTTCCCTTCCCTTTCTTATTTCTTTCTGCCATTCTTTCTTCTTCTCTCTCCCTCTCTCTAACAGAAAGGTGTTTCTTGGTTCTCCATGCAATACGTAATTCCTTGCTGCAGAACCGTAGCAGAGTGAAAATGCCTTAGGGACCTGAGACATCATAAAAAGGACAGATGGAAAGCCAGCATGGCTCAGTCATAGAATCACCAAATGGTTTGGGTTGGAAGGAACCCTGGCCAGGGCCTCAGCGCCCTCAGAGGGAAGAATTTCTTCCCAACGCCTCCCCGAAGCCTCCCCCCTGCCAGGCTCCAGCCGGTGCCCCTCGTCCTGTCCCCCCAGCCCTGACCAAGAGTCCCTCCCCAGCTTTCCTGCCCCCCCTGCAGGCCCTGGCAGGCCGCTGGCAGCTCTCCCCGGGGCCTTCTCTTCCCCAGGCCCACCACCCCCAGCTCTCTCAGCCTGGCCCCACAGCAGAGCTGCTCCAGCCCCTGAGCATCCTTGCGGCCTCCTCCGGGCCCGCTCCAGCAGCTCCGTGTCCTTGTGCTGGGCCCAGAGCTGAACGCAGCGCTGCAGGGGGGGCCTCCTGAGAGCGGGGTCCAGGGGGACAATCCCCTCCCTCGCCCTGCTGCCACGCTGCTGCTGCTGCTGGAAGGAGCACTCCATCTTCTCTCTGCTCCTGCCTGCGCAGGGATGTGTGGTGAACAGGGGCCTCCATATCACCAACACCCAGGGCTCTCTGGGAGACCTGAGCAGAAACTGGATATTTTGGTCCAGTGACTGAAATCAAGAATAACAGTAAAAAATAATAATAATAAAAAAAAGTTTTGTTTGAAACAAACACTGTCTTCCAAGGGGGTTTCTGCTAAATGGTTTAAAAACAAACAACAACAACAACAAACAAAAACAAAAAAAAACAACAACCAACAAAATGAGAAGACCAACACTAAATCTAAAAAAAAACCTGTAGTGACTTCATTGTGGCTTGACGTTTAATGTTCCATTTCTGTCCATGATGAAATACTTCATTTTAATTCTGGACTATTTAGTATGTTTTAGCTTTAATTTTTCCTTTTTCCTTCCTCTTAAAGATAGATTAAAGAGAGATTAAAATGGAAAACATCAGTCTGGACTTTTGGCTACCACACTGCGTTTCTGACAGTGCTGGATTGGGATTTCTGACTGTCCTCCCCAGCCAGCCAAAGTAGGAGACCACACAGCAACCTGCCTTCATGGGCATTTTTGGTCCATCTTCTCACTAGATTCGTTTTAGATTATTCCAGACAGATTATGTTGAAAGTTCTTTTCATAACTGAGAATCTGAGTCGGAGAGAGCCGTTTGCCTTAGAGAAATATCTTGCTGTTGTGACTGCTTCAGTTTAGGCCTCCTTTAGGTTTTTGGTGTTCTTCTCACTTGGCTTGTGATATATCAGGTGTTAATGTCTCCAGCTAGGCCTGTCACCCTTTAAAATCAGTGTGAATAAAGAGACACTTTCAAGACTTGCTCCATCTGGCATATTTTGGCCCTTCTCTGCGTGGCCAGATGACTCCCAGCCCTTGTTCTTGGTGGTTCTTGGCCATACTTCTCTGCAAATGACACTTCCCATCCAGTGGTTTGCCTCTTTTGGCTCGATCCTGGCTTTGGCCACATCCTGTTGGGCCTTGCATCCCTTGCTCCATCATTAACACTATTTATTTGCTCTTCCAGGCTTTGCCTGCTTTTCTTCCTCTTGTCTGTGGTGCAGAGGGTGGCTTGCATGACCTCATGGAGTTGCTGGAGCACTGCTGGGGAGCCCACTGAATGCTTTCTTGCTTGCCTTGTGTCCTCAGCAAGATTTTAAACCCTTTTGGGGCAGAGGCTTCCTTTCCACTCCCTATAGTTTTAGCACAGTCAGACTGCATCTCTTTATTGCTGTTGCAATAAAAATACCAGGCAAACCCAGAAACCTCTAAGTAGTTCTGTGATTCATATGAGGTTTGAAGAAATGTGGAGGCTTATCTATCCTCCAGTAGGCTAATGGGATAAGAGCCAGGAATTTCTGAGCCCTCTTCCAAGCATTGGCTGCATGCTCTTGAGCAAGGATCTCAGTCTGTATTATGCATTTCCCCTTTATTTGCTTGACACATCACGCATCAGATGAAGATGAATCCTTACACAGGGGAGTTTATGCTTCCTAAATTCACAGATTGCATAGTCAAAAGGCACCAGGGAGGTTATCTTATCTGATCTTCAGTACAAAGAAAATAGATTTTTCCCAGAAATTGGAATAGAGCATCTCCTTTCACAGATACCTAATCTTTATTTCAACATAAGAAACACTGGAGACTCAGCAGCCTCCCTGATAAGCTGTTCCAATATTTAATTACCTAAATAGCAGCGAGTTGGTGTCCACTTCAAAGGCTGAATTAATCTAGTGCTACCTTCTACCCATCGTATTTTCTTTTTTTTTCTTTATCAGCAGGACTGAAGAACCTCCCCTTCTCTGCCCTGCTATCAGACAGCTTTCCCCTATGTAAATATCCAGAGGTAATTATCTCTCTCAGCCCTCTCTTTGATGAATAAGGTTATGTTCCTAAATCCATATGTTGACACGTTGTGCATCTAAATCCTTGGCCCTCTGCTATTCCCCCAGCCCCTGGTGTGTGGCCAGTAGAACTGACCCCACACCTTCCAGCAGCCCTAGACCTGCTGCCTATCAAAGCATGAAGATTTGCCTTCATCTGCTGGGTCTTTCCTTGTTTTCAGTGCCCAAGGTCCCTGTGGGCCTCTTTTTGGCACATCAGCTCCACTGTCTCTCACGCTTCCCCAGCCCAAGGCAGTCTCTCACCCTTTAGGTAGACTCTGATGAGGTATTTGCCCCCAGGAAAATACCCCTTTGGCTCTTTCCTTCCTTCTGTGGATGCACCTATGTGTCAGCCTAGCTCTCCAGCCAGTACATTTCCCATCCCACAGCCCTCCGGACTGCTCACAAAAACCCTGGCCATTTCTCAGCCCACTTAAAGTCCTCCTATACCTCCTTATAGCACCTCCTCCCCAGCCCTGCCTCTTCTGTGCCTGGAACTTCTTCCATCTGCTTCTTCATTGCTGTCTGGGATAAGCTCTCCTGCAAGAAAAGGGATGTAGCCCCTTCCCTTTACTGCCATGTTTCAAGATCTGTCAGGGGGACAGTTCTGATACAATTTAATGCATGTTTTGTTAATCTCATGTAACACAATTTAGAAGAAAATAAAGAAAAAATGTCTCGGAGCAACTGTGATGTATTAAACCACCACAGCTGCTTTTATCAGCAGAGGCTGAAACATAATGAATGCTGATGAAGGTTTTCTGCTTTGCCCTATGACTGTGTTTATAGGTGTATGTGCACTTGTCTGGATTACAAGCGTGTTGATGAAATCCCAAAGTAACTGCCCTATTGTTTTGCTAAGACCTGATGGCTCTCACCCACCCTTTTCCTTTGCCTTTGTTGCCATGACCAGGGTCCTGTACCAGCCCATGCCACCTCCTGAGGTTCCCTAAGACTTGTTAGATTTTATGTTAATGGTTCATAAGGTCAGTCCTCTATGAGTCCAGCTGCTGAGTTATCCAGGGTATTGATTTGAAAGATGTCATTACATCAGGTAATTCTGCCTTGCTGCAAATGGTTAACTTTCTGCTCCATCCACCTTGTCATGGTGCCTTCATCCACACTAGGACTACAGAGGTCTATCAGGGATTTCTGAGCCAATGGTTATGATCCTTCTGAGAACATCCAGAGATCAGACTGGTCCTGACATTGTGATCCTTCTGTACATAAGAAAAGTTTAAAAAGATGCCTCTAGACCTCAGGGTTGGTGCCCTCAGAGCCAGGCTGTTGTGTCTGGTCATGGATCCATGCAGGCAGCTGAACTTCTGACCTGGTTTTAAGGGGATCCACACACGTGCTTTCCTAAGCTTTTCTGCCAAAAAGACATTAACCTGAGCCATGGGCTGAATCTCAGCTACAATGCATTCTCTGTTCCCAGGTAGGTCAGTATTCCTGATCAAGGTATACCAGGAGGAAAGAGCTTTTGCCTGACATCAGAGCAGAGTGTGGGTGGTCCCCTTCATTTCCCATGCATTTAACCATGATGGGTGCTATTTTCTACTCTGTTGAAGTCACATTTCTTTGAATGCCTGAATGTGGTGGCTATGATAATTCCCTGGAGATCTAGCATCAACACAGGCATCTCAGGGAACTTGCAGACGCCGCCTGAATGAATGATCTGAAGACACACATGTGGCCAGAAGGACAGGTCTGTGGATGCTGCTGGGAGCAAACTGGCCTCCTTCAGCAGTAGATCTTCAGGCTTTCTCTTCGGGTGCTCCCAGAGTCCTGCTGTGCTTTGTATTTTGCAATGTCTTGCATCCCTGATGATGCTAGCAGTGGACACTCCTCCTGGCAGCACACTTGGGACTCACCACCATGAGGAGGTGCAGTGGCACATCTCCCAACAGAGTTATCTCAGGGCCAGACGAGATATTGATATTTAGAGAAAGAAGTTGTCTCTAATCACATTTCTCCCATGAGTGCACGTAGCTCTGAACAGATGGAGGTGTCCCATGTCACCCTGACATGCCCCATTGGCATTACAATTTGCTGCTGTGGCTGTGAAGGAGATTGATCCAGAGGTCAGACCCCACATCCCCTCTGAGCCTCACTTCTGCCTGTCCTAGTCCACAGAGATCCTGAGTGGGGCTGACAAAATCCCTCTGTCTTGCCAGTGGCATTTATCTGGATTACCCAAGGTCACCACAATGGGGTAATTTCTGCCCTTATCTCCTCCCAGCTGAGCATCCCCTTTGTTTTCCATGCTTGCTCCCTGCTTAACCTGCAGTAGGTACCTGGGAAAAGAGCAGCATTCCCACAGTTAACGTGCCTTGTGAAGCTGATAAAAGTGCTGTCGGCTGCATCCCAGGCTGTGCCTGGTGCTGGAAGGTGGTTAATGAGGGAGCCAGCCATCAGCATTTCAAACACAGCTGAGATTTACCATTGCTCGTTAATTTTGTGACCTCCTCACCGCCTCCATGGGGTTAAGGACAAGGAGTCACCAGCTGGGGATGCAGCTAGGGAAGATTCAGGTTAGATTCTGGGGTTGTATGATGAGAAAAACAAAATAAAGACTGAAATTTACTTCTTTAGAGACGTCTGCAAGAGCACTGGAGATGCCTTCCCATCAGAAAGGGTAAATCTGGCTGATGCCAAGCTGGCATGGGACATGGACCAGTTAACGTATGGATGTGAGTTGAGAGTGTGAAAGGCGTGGGATGTTCTCTGCTGTATGGGGTAAAACCAGCCCTGGGAAGAATTTCTGCCCAGGACATCAGTGTGATACCTTGCTTTGGGCTCCCAGAGCTGCCATCCCGAGGGTGCTTCTGCTCCGGAGAACTCTGGTGGAAGATGCCAGAAGAGAAGAGAGAGAGACATGCAATGAGACTGTCATGTCCCTGAGCTGTCATCTTTTTCCTCTAGAAATCAGGAAGATTAAAGAAATAAAGTTGAGGAAGATCTACCCTGTGCTGAATTTCCAGAGCCCATTGACCCTGGGATTTTGTCCTCTCCACCTGCCTCTGAGACTATTTCAATCCTTGGGAACAGATTTCTTCCAGACTTTCAAACATGTCTGGAGTTTGAAGGAGGGAGGATGAGCAATAAAAGCAACTAACAAATTATTCATCCCTGCCTGTGCCCAGGTGACCAGCAGCTCAAGGAAACTCGTGTGCAAGTGGCCACTAGGGCAGGCACCAAGTACTTTGCAAGGAAGTGTTTGAATCTCGGGGATCTTTGGATGTCTGAAGAGGACGTTTGGAGTCTGAACAGCCCCCTAACTGCCAAATCCGTAGCTATCCCCATCGCTCAGCTGGGCAGGCACACAAGCTTCTTCTGTCCATGCTAAACCAGGAGGGTACTGGGAAGTGTAATGGGGAGAGACCCAAGCTGGTGGGACGCAAGCCAGGCAGGTCCAGCTGCGGCCAAAATGCCTTGGCCAGGTCTCAACTGAGGTCGGTGCCAAAGCTAATAAGCCTGCCAGGAGCCAGGACTTCCTTGCTTGGATGAAAAAATTGGGCTAATGGTGCTTGGCTGGCTGCAGAGCTCTGCTGGAAACCGCACAGCCCTGCTGTGCCATGGGGAGCTGCTGCTTGGGACAAGGCGGCCAGATCCTCTCCTGCAGCAAGGATGGGGATCCGTGGCTCTGAAATGTGGGACGTGACCTGGCACGAGGGTCTCTGTCCTCTCCTGTGGCTTGCAGAGAGAAAATAAAGGAATTTCTACAACCTTCCCATCCGCCTGCTGGGATGTTATTGCAATTTTGCTATCGCCTTTGACACTAGGATGGGGTTCCTGACAGTTGTGGTGCTTCTCTGTTTTGATTTTGCTGGCTCTGATTTTAGCTTCAGAAAGGAGGAAGCTGAAGCAATTCCAGACAGAATTATCCAAAACTGGTTGCCCATGGACTACAGGCTATGATTAGGGGATGCTCTCCAGGCAAAGATGACTTACCATTGCTTTTCTGGGACTGCTGGAACCCCACAAACAACATTTGCAGAACTACCATGGAGAAACACTTTCCCCCCACCTCAAAATCACTGTGTAGTGCTCTTTCCCACTCCTGTGGAGCAGAGACTGGCCTGCTTGAGTGTGGGTGTAGAAACAGCTGAGAAGGTGAAGCTGAAAAGAATATTCTGGTGAGGAATATTTGGGGCTGAAAAGGTGGCTCACTGGTGAATTCAAGCCCAGCTGTGAAATAGCCTCCGAAGTGAGAAGCCCACCAGACTTCTCAAAACTCTTGACACACCACTAGGACAACCTTACAGCAGATATGGACTGGAAGGAGCCAACGTGGATTCCTAAAGTGACCAGGGAAAAAAAATAAAGCTTTGCAATGAGGCTTTGGGAAAACAGACTGAAACACAGCCCTAATCTTCCTGGATGTCTCTGATAACATTTCCTTTGGAGCTCTCCTCTGGTTGCAAGCCCTCTGGGGCAGGACCCTTCCCAGTCTAGCAGTACAACAGCATTTGTCCTGTGAAGCTCAAGGTGCAGATATAAGACACTTAAGAAATGGTGTTGAAAATAGCATTATAGGACATCTGCACCCAAGGATTATGCAGGCATGTCCCCTGGGATATTATAGGGATATATTCTGTGTTCTCCTTTCCTGTTATTCAAGGGGATTTTCACCTCTGCTGTCTCTGGGATGCAGGTCCTAGATGGCTCTAAGACAAATAAATCTCTACATTATTTCAGGTTTTGTAATCACTGAGGAGATGAGAGAAAGAGCTGCGGTGAGTACGGGTAAAACCAAAACGACTGTAGGAACATCGTTCCTCAGAAATATCCCACAGGTTATGCAGCAGGACAGATTGATTGATGCTTTTAATATGAGTTCTCAGATATTTGATCAACTCAATGAGGTTTTATGAGTGCTAGCTGACCTGTGGTAACCATGTGCACTCAGTTCTCTGCAAGCACGAAGCGGGACGTATTAGCATAAATGCTTTACTGGGGTTTTACTGGCATGCTTTCCCCCACAGCTGCTGAAGCTAAGAGTTTCAATATGGTCAGTGGCCAGGGCTCGGTTAAAATCTGGGATTTGCTCAGCTGTGGTAATCATTGTATGGACAAGTCCTGCAAAAAATTAGGGACAATTATTGGTGGAAAGGGACTTAACAGCTTGGTATTGTTGGATTAGGGACCGCAGTAGAGCCATGGGGACACACCAGAGCTCTGTTCCGTCCGTGGATCTCTTCCTACCCATCGTACGTGGTCCTGTCCCAGGTGGTGGAAAGAAAAGTGCTGAGATAGATCCTCTCAAAGACTTTCTGAACAAGATGTATATCGAACATACTCCGGCCACTCAGAGATGCTTGGTCGAGCATCTACCAAGGGGTCAAGAGGATGGCTAACGCAAGCCGACAATTCAGATGAGCACCTTCTGAAGTCCAGAGGAGATCTTTTGCACCAGGTGGGCATGAACTGCAGCCAGCATGGGATGGAGGAGTAGATGCAGTGGCTGGATGGGGCCACAAAAGGAAACTGGTGGAGTTGCCCCACCAAAAAGCACAAATCCCCTACTGTAGTGTGGGCTCACAGCATGAGGGATCAGATCTTGCTCTCCTGGAGCAAACTGGCCCCATGTGCTTGGACATCTGCAGAAGCAATGGCTGAGACATAAAGGAACGTGAGCGAAATGGGCACGATGGGACTATCACGGGATGTTTGGTAAGTGGGAAATATCTTCTCTGCTCTCCCCTGAGCAGGTCCACCACTGTCCTTCCAGGGACCTTCCCTCTCTGCACAGGTACTAGGGAGGAGCTGCATTCACCCCACATGGGAGCCGTGGTGAGACACACTAAGCATCATTAACAGTGCAAGGATTTTAGGACCATTGTCCCAAGGATGACCCCAGTTGTCAGTGGAGACCTAACAATGCAGGTCTCAGCTCTGCTGAGGCAGAGCTTTCTGAATATTGTATAATATAATAGTCCAATGCCTCGCAGTCCTACATACCTTTACTTCCCTAGCAGCCCGGCCAGGGCTGAGTTATAGGTTTTACACCTGTTTTGAACCTAGCATGGATGAAGACGACTCTCATAGAGTCCAGATGTTACCACGAAGAGGGACCAGGATGGCACCGGGCTCTTCTTGCCACGTTTCTGCTAGTGGCTGTGTGGTCGAATGATGGGTTGGTTCAGCTTGCTGGAACATGTCTGAAGACTTTTTTTGTGTGTGTGTTTTTTTGATGTAATGGGGAGGAAGGTCAGGACAACCTCAGTCACTATGTGACTTAAAGAATATTGGAAACACACGTCAGAAAACTGGTCATTTGTGTGGCCAAGCCCACCCAGGACATCCACCATGGAAAAGGGGCTTGAGCCTTCCTTCTGGGTGAGCAACCAATAATCTGTGGCCCTTCCTTGGCCCTATGTGACCGGAATTAAATGCCTCTGCCAATCCCTTGGGCATCTCTGGGCCATTCCTTTATCTTCAACCCCCTCTGAAATGAGGGGGCAGCATGACCCCTCCGAAACCTGGCACGGGTACAATCACCCTGCGCTCCCCGCTCCGACGTGCCAAGCTCCCATCAAAAGAGGCTCTGGGAGGAAGGAGCCGTCTGCTTCCTTTAACCTACAATAAAGTGAGGCAGTTCAAAGAGAAGGAAAAGGAGGTTAACGATCTCTTTGAAATGTAGGTTCAAATTCCCAGCACGGCCCGAGTCAATTACTAGCAAGCGCCCGTGACATGCATCCACTGCTAACGAGGAAGCAGAGGGGGGCACGTGGTGCTGAGAGCTGGGCAGGCATCGGCAGTGCTAAAAGGTGGTGGGAAAGGATCCAGGGGAGGCTTGCTTGGTTTTTGGAGGCTGAATCATTTTCCTGGGATGCACCAGGACCCCAGGAAGAGGGGATGGAGCACATCCCCCTGCCCAAACCCATTGCCTTCTCCTTGCAGCTGGTGGGGATTTTTGCAGGACAGAGCTTTCACAGAAGCATCCAGACCAATTTTATTTTAATGTTGTTTGTAAGAGGCAGTGCAGGGTAGGAATGGGGCAGGAGGGGGGTGGTTTTATTCTGATGTTTAAGGTGTGCACGCAGGCATACAAACACTGGGAGAAAAAGACTGGTTAAGGGCCGGTGCTCCCAATCCCAGCTTATTACACCAGAGGATTTATCTGCTGGGCCAGTTTCAGCTCAAAATTTTCACCTTTTATTCAGGCTCCCAATTCCGCCATCCACTCAAAACGGGAAGGATGGAGATGTGCAGGGGTGGTGCAGCAGGAATATACCTGCATGCCCAATGCATTGCTGCCTCTAAAAAAATTGTTAGGCAGAGGGTTTCACTGCCCCAAAGCTGTCCCAAGGCAGCCAGAAGGACTGTCCCCAGACCCACGACATTATTTTCTTGCATGGCAAGAGTGCGTCGTCGATTTCCAGCCTGACCGAGCCAGGACGTGTGGAACAGACCTGATGGAAAGAAAACGTCCTGCAAAATGGAAAATATACAGCTATTTTTAAAAAAAAGGGACAGCACCTACTGCCGCTGTGCAGCCAACCACATAATCAGGCAGTGAGGGACTTCTGTGGGCTGACAGCCAGGAGAAAGAGCTCCTACAGACCAGTGGTAAGGACCGTTGGGGTATCAGGAACTGTGTCTTCTGAAATAAAATAAAATGAAATAAAAGACAAGCGGGTTGTCCTGTGCTGTCCCCAAGCCCTGGACATGAAGGAGATTGGGGGAAGTGACCCTCAATATCTTTCCCAGCATGCTGGAAAGGAGGGGGAGATGCTGATACCCCTCCAGGAGACAGAGCTGGGAACAAACAGCAGCTCAGCCGCTTCTTCCCCTCCCTACCCCAGCCTATCCTTGTTGCCCAGCCTCCGCTGAGGTTTTCCGGCTTCTAAAAATATGCAGCCTCTAATTAAAGCATCCATCTTGCTTGCCAGGGCAAAAATATCTGGTCGCAGAGCTGGGGACTACCCGAGCTTGTAGGTGACCACCCTGGCTGGGTTGTCCTGGCCCAGGTGATGTCTGACACCAGGTTTTAGTCCATCACACCTCGGATCAGGCTGACAGCAGCTTCAGTAAGCTGGCACAAGGCCCTCCTCGATTTTCCAAGCCTGAAGCCTTTTCCTCCTCCACGGGGACACTTGTGCTGTGTTTCAGCTGTCCTGGAGATGACCTGGAGATCGTGGGGGGCTCACGCTGCGGGTGGTATCTCGCCTGCCTCCTCCCATGCAGAGGGCTTCAGAAAGGCTATTTAAGTAATAAAAATGACCAGGAAAACAAGAGGAGCTAAGATTTGGGAGCTGAGGAGTACTGGTAGGGACAAGGCGACACAGCGCTGGGAGCAATGTGTGAATGGGTGCATCCCCAAGGAATTTGGAGAGCCTAGCTTCCCATCACCACAAGAACACCAAAGGAGCATCCATCTCCGAGTGTCATCCACGGCTTTTCCCCTACAGGTCCTAAACTTGCTGTTCAGGAGCCGGCAAAGCCCTGGTGGGATCCTGCTGCTATTTATTCTTCAGTTGCAACAGCTCTGCATGCTCTTAGGCCCCCACACAACAGTCCCCACTCCTCGGGGAGTGGCGCTGAGCCCATACCCACATGTATCTCACCTCCAAAAGCTCTGCAGTCTGGCACGAAGCACCTCTGCACACCGAGCCACTGCTCATCTTCCCACCCCTAGGGACTTGTAAAACAGCTCACGGACATTCCCTGCACCGCAAACCCAGCCTTTCAACCCTGCTGCCCCCATGGCAGCCCATTTCCCAAATTTGTTAAATCCATGAAGACCTTCCCACCAACCTTTGGAGCAGATCCTGGACTGGGAAATTTGCTCTGGATACTCTTGTGTCAATTATGGACGCTGCCCCATGTCCATAAATTCCTTCGAGTCAGCTTGCCTGGACCTAGTGAAGCCCTCAAGCCTTTGTCCTAGTGCAAATGGAGCCCAATGAGCCAAAAAACACATCATTTTGGAGGAGCAACACCCATGATTCTGGTAGGGCTGAGCAAAGGGAGATGCCACCGAGAACTGGGAGCAACGTGCAGCGCTGTACTTTGGACCCAACTGCCCTCCAAGCACTAAGGCAATAAATCCGAGGGATCTGAGTTTATTCTCCTCCAAATCACTTTATTATATTGTGACTAATCACAAAGCCTTACAATGCTGCTGAGGTTCTTTAAGAAAAAGACAAACAACAAACTAATACAGCGACGGTATTTGCCAGCCTTTGCTAAGACTTGTTTATCTAGCAGCTAGCGTGAGATTACACCAGGAAATCTTGCAGTCTTCAATTGGATTGTCACATTGGGTTTTAAATTTACCACAGTGGTGCAAAGACGGTGATTTTAACAGTGTATGATCCTCGTAACATTGCATCTACATACGGATTTATAAAATTAAACCACTTTTTTTTTTTAATTACGTTTTTCTGCCAGCAGAAAATAATTCTCTTAAAAAGGCAAGAGCCACTAAAAACCACCCCCTTCCTCCCAGACTGTCCCCATCTTGCACTGCCCCCATTGCTATTCCCATGTGGGTCTCCATTCTGTTGCCTTTTTAAGAAAATCACCGTGTTTCTTGTGAATGTGAAGGCTGGTTGAGCCTTTCAAAGGCTCACTAGAGGGACAAAGCCCCCAGCACTGAAAGAAAGGGTTAAAATCCCACCCTAAGGTCCCCAGTCAGAAAAGGAGATGGATGAAAACGTGGGAGACAGATTTCAGTATCCAAAGTAAGGCGTTGAATCTGGGTTCAGCCCCCCTGGCAGCAGCTGGCTTTTATGAGCTCAGCTGTTTTCCACCACCCCCGTAGCTTTGGGCAACGCATTTTCCTTCTGCCAAGACCTTTGGGGGTGTGAGGATGAAGCCCAAGCTCCTCCCAGCACTCCTAAGGAGGGTTGTGGGCTGGGTTTATGCCCCCATCATCTTTGCATGGACCCCCCTAAACCTGTTTCCAACACTTCAAAGTCACCCTGATGCAAGGCTGGGTGTAGATCAGTCTGAGCAGAACCCCCTACACGATTTCCCTTCCCATCCCCAGGGCAGAGTGTGTGGGATTTGGGCTGGACTCTGAGCAGACACCTCCATGGGAGATGCTCCGTTGAGTAGGTTGAAGGCTTCACACCCGGCATTGAGTGCTGCCTTCCCCTGCTCTCTCCTGGCCCAGAGATGTGGATGAGACGTGGACATGGATGAGATGTGGATGTGGGTGAGATGTGGACTTGGATGAGATGTGGACATGGATTAGATGTGGACATGGATGAGACATGGATGTGGATGAGACGTGGATGTGGATGAGACGTGGATGTGGATGAGACGTGGATGTGGATAAGACGTGGATGTGGATGAGACGTGGGATGAGAGGGGCTCCCCCGTGCTTTGCCAGCATCTCAGAGTGAAGGAAAAATAAAGCTTTGAGGACCAGGCTTTTCATCAGGTTTCAGCTGACAGCCAAGGAGCTATGGGAAGAGAAAAAAAAGTCACAATGCTGGAAAAAAATAAACCCCAAGATCCTTCCTCTAATAGTCAAATTGCTCCAGGGTTGCAGGCATCAGCGTTAGTTCTTCCCCTGGCACTTTCTGGAAATTGCCTGACATGAGCTCAGCTGAGTCGCAGATGTTGAGTTCAGATGGGGAACATCAGCCTAGAAACAGCTTCCTCTGAAGTCCTCAGGGTCTGCGTCTTGGCTCGATAAGGTCATGGAGATGAGAATCCTTGTCAGAATTTCCTCCTAGGCTCATTCAGAAAGGAAGGAGGGAGTTGTTTTTCTTCCCAAGCTAGGCTACACGATCGCTTTGCAGCTCGGTTAATTTGCTTCGTGGGAGGCTGGTGCCCAGGTGCAATGCGGTGTCGGCGGACCCCTCTCTCCCCGCTCCTCTTGCTCTGCTGCACATCATCTCCGAGCAACAAAAGGTTAAAAAGACAGGAGGCTGTCAAGGCTGGACCTAAAGCAATTTGATATGGAAAGGATCGAGATGGCAAAATAGGGGGAAAAGAGTGGGAAGAGTTATCTACTTCCTCCAGGTTCATTGCACGTCTATGCAAACAACATGTAAAAACCAGCACATTAGGAGCACCCTGCGTTCAGGTTTGTCTGGAAATGCTTCTTCAGACTGAAAGTGCACGGCAGGGAACAGGGTGCTGCTAATGAAGGCAACATCCAGAAGGCACTTCTTGGGGGATAATAATTAAAAAAAGGGGGGTGAAGCGCGGGGTCGTAAGCCAACAGCTACGGAGTTGGGGTGTTTTGGAGTGCACTCTGGAGAGGCGTAGCTGTGCTCCTGCAGGCGTGTCTGGGGCAGGAAGGTTTGCTCCAGAGCAACTGTTCTGCCCTGGGACTCGCAGAGCAGCTCGGTCCCATTGTCCCACAGCGTTGCTCTCCAGCCAAGGGGCTGCGTGCTGGCCCTCAGCACCCCGGGTGCGATCAGGAGCCTGCAGGGGAGGCGGGCTGGGTTTGGCGAATGTATAAAATCCACGAACAATCAAGTCTTGGCATGTACAAATATATAAATTATCAACAGTTTTACAAAAGGCACACTGCAAGCCATCTCAGTCCGACACCTGTACAAACCCCACGGCCCCCCACCCTCCCACCCCAGCTCCCCCATCCCTTTTTTGTCCTCTTTCATCACAAAACGTAAGGCGCTGCTGCTACGGCCCCATGGCTGTCGTGGCAGTTGAGGACCTCTTTTCTGGTCGGCCCAATTTGTCGGTGGTATTGTCCTTCTTTGATGGTCTTAAGACACTGTATGTTCTTCCCCAGGGTGATGCTTTTGATGGAGGGCAGATATTTCAGCACAGTCTTTGGCAAGGATGACATGCCTGTCCCAGAGAGGTTGAGCTCCTGTAGGGAGTTCAAGCCAAAGATAACGTCAGCAGTCAGTGACCTCAAATCGGGATTGGTGGATAAATCCAGAACTTGGAGGGCTGGTAATTCCTTGAAACCATACGGGGATAACTCTTTGAAGCCACGCAGGCCACTGAGGGATAAATGAATCAAATCTGTCAGCCCCACGAAGTCTCCTTTCTCAATCTTGACTAGAGGGTTCCCATCAAGATTTAAGTATCGGAGGGGAATGCCCTGGAGGTTTGGCACAGATGTTAGCCTGTTTCCAGAAAGATTTAAGTTCTGGATGTTGGGGATGCTCTTCTCGCGGTGCCTCGTAATTGTGCTGAGCATGTTATTGGATAGATCCACATTCAGGGGTTTTCCTTGACCTTTGGAGGCAAAAACGTCCATTGCTATATCCAAAAGCTTGTTATTGCTCAAATCTATGTCACCCAGAGGAGAACTGGAGAAACAATCCTCTGGAAGGACTTCCAGAGAGTTATGACTCAGATCCAAAGACTCCAGGTAGCGAAGCCTGGAGAAGGTTGTGGAGGAAATCTTGGCAATTTTATTGTAGCTCAGGTCAAGGCTCACCAGGGTGGTGTATCCAGGGCCAGTAAGCATCGATTCATTGATTGTTTCCAGTTTGTTTGAAGACAGATCCAAGTAGGAGGTATCCAGAGGGATTGGGACGGGAACGATGTGTGAGCCTATGCCGCTGCAATCCACTTTGGTCAGGCTAAAGCTGTCGAAGAGACCAAAGCTTTCCACTTCACAGTGGCAGCCGGGGAAGCAGGTTTTGGTGGTACCAAAACAGGGAAGGAGCAGCAGCAGGTTGAACCAGGCTGTGAACTGCATTGTTGACCTGGAAAACAAGAAAGTAGATTTAATTGCCTTTACTCTACTGAAGGTACATAATGGTTTGAGTTCTGTCTTCACAAAGAGAAAGACTAAGTATACCCTTAAGTAGCATGGATGCCCCAAACACCGTGTTTCTCATGTTATGAACCCCAGTGGGAACTTAATGGAGGAAAAAAAATGGGTCAACAGCCTTTGCAGGTATAACCAAGTTAACGTACAACTGGAAATTCGCTGTAAGAGCAATAGGTTGCCTTCAAGCAAAATCTACACAACGTGCATCCTTTCAACTGGACCCTTCGATGTGAGGCTAAATGGCAGCTCGAATACTGAGTCTTTTTACAGCCCAGAGGACTTCAGCACCCAGATCTCACCATGTCCCACCCAGAAGTCAGGGCATCCACGTGCGTTTTGGGAGCACCGGGTTCAAGAGTAACCAGGTTGAAAGAAACCAGGTAGAAGAAATCATTGAGGTCGCGCATTCAGTGAGAACTTTAGGCATCCCCCCAAACCCTTATCAGACCAGGGAAAAACCAAAACTCTGTTCAAATTTCCTGTAGATGACAGAGACAATGGCATCATCAGAACATCCTCCAAGACAAACACCGCTGGATGGTGGCAGGCAGGACAGACGAAGGCCACTGCTCCCTCAAAGGCATCGAGTGGGGAGAGCCAATTTGTTTCATGTAGACTCCCTGGGGACTCTTTGCTAATTACATTAAGTATTCTCCCTGATTAATGCTGCCAGCAAGCGAGGAGCTCTCTCCACCCCTCTGATTTTGACCTTTCTCTGAGACATTTCTGCCCCTCCGTCGCTGAAGAGGGCTGATCTGGTCCCCCTTACAGCCACGGGTGGTGGCTCCTCACGCCTTACAAATCAGGTCTCTGGGAGGCTGGCTACAAAAAAAACCAACTCCCACCAAAGCAGGCAAGCAGATCCAACAGCACTGCTCTTTGGCTATGCTGCTGATAAACACAGACTCACATGCCAAGCACTCATTTGGCAAAAAAAAATCCCCTTTAAACTCATGTTCCCATCCCCATCTCAGCCCCCTGGTCTCTATTCTCACCTTTCCCACCTCTGTTTAAAAACACTTTATTAACATCCCTGCAGTATCACCTATCCCACTTCCCCTTCCTCACAGCCCTTGCACCTTCCCAGGACCATTTCCCAGCAGCTGACACCTCCTTTTACCTCCTCTTGGCAGCAATTTCTCTCCCCTTTCAGCATGGTCATCCTGGCCCCTTGCTCCTTCCCAGGAGACCCACCAAGGCTGACTTGCCAACGGGCAAAAGAAGTGCAAAAGGAAAAATGCCTTTGCAAAAATATCGCCCTGATCACTGGTATGACTTGTCTGGGAGCAACTCCCAGACCTCCTGAAAACAGAGTTTGGGACTCTGACCAAAAAGCCTGCAAACAGAGCACTGCTAAAGGCCAACACGCGATCCTCTGGGTTACATTATTCTGCAGAAACAACAAAAAAAACCTGTAAGATGAGCCCTAGTCTCAGCCCATCTCAATGGTTTCTTGAGAAAACACACGTGTCTGCAGAGGGGATGCAGGGGACAGGGCTGCTTTCTGCAGACACACATCCAGATATCCCTTTCTTAATGACATCAAGGCTGATCCACCCTCTGTTTCTGTGCATGCAGACCACAACTTGCTCCATTTTGTAGCCACTCCTAAACTAAAAGCTGATTTTTATTTTATTTTTTTGAAACACACTGAAATGTTCCATTACCAAGGGAAACGAGAGCAGTGGGGAGTCCTTTGGAAACTAAAAACCCCCAAATGATAAACGTTTCATCTACAGGGAAGCACCTGCACCAGTGTCACCTCAGTCTCCTGGTGGCTCATCGCTCACATCCCTCCCACTTGAGGTCTCAACAGCGAAAATGCCTCCTAACTCCTCCTGTGAAACCCCAGCTCGGTTCCTCCTGGCATCCCGTTGGCTTTGGTGGGAGCTGGACCAGACCCCAGCAGGCGCTTATGTGGCAGCTATTGCCTCTTCCCTCCTGGCACCAGCGCCCCAAGATCTCCCTTATTGGCTTTGGGATTGCTTTGCAGATGAGATGCGATCCATTGCTACCAGTTAAACAGTCCCTTATGGAGCAGCACGAAACACTCCTCGGCTAACAAGCCACTTGGCCAGTTCTCCTAAAAGATAGGAGAAATTAAGGTGCTGGTCACCTTCCAGTCCAAGGAAGAGACTCTTGTATTGCCAGATAATCAAGGAAGAGCTTAGTCAGGTATGGGCATGCTTTATTGCCGCATGGAGCAATCGATATAGCTCTTTGAAACGGGGCAGGAAACATGCCACAGGCATTTACAGTTCATCTGCGTACAGTGTGTATTTGAAACCGCATCAAATTGCCTTTGGACGGCTGCCTACGAGCTGCTCTGTTGATAAAGGCAGGAAGCCAAGGTATCCCCTCGCGAAAGAAAAACGAGTTATCCTTCCTACAGCACTGGGGACGTTCACCCGGAGGCAACACCACAGCCCAGAAATCTCCAGCCCCAGCGCCTGGGACGGTGATCGAGAGCAGGGAAAGCCACCAGGAGAAGACAACCACCCCTTGGTTTGTTTTTCCCTGCCTTCCTCAGTGACTTTTTCTTTTCTGTGGCTCTCATGGTCTCCCTGCAGGGTGTCCGGCATCTTCCCCAAATCCCAATTCCCCACACCTGAGTTTGCAGATGCCCCAACCCGTCCTCCCTGCTCTGCTCATCCCTTGGCAGGACCCGGGCGGAAAACTCGCACTGAGATTCTCCTGCCAAAAAACCCCCTGAAAAGTCACTCTGATTTTAAAAACAGATCACAGAGGAAACCCAGGTCTGGGGTGCGGGAGGGGAAAGCCCTGCTGTGGTGGTGTTGCAAAGTTCCACTTCCCACTGCACTCGTTTTCCTCCCTCCCCTATTCCTTAAACCCTTTTCTCGCTGCTCCAGTGATCCACAGCTGAGACTTTGCCGCCTCGTGGAACCAGAGAATCATTTAGGATGGAAAAGACCCCAACCATCACCCAACACTACCAAGTCCATGTCCCTAAGCACCACGTCCACACGTCTCTTAAATGCCTCCAGGGACGGTGACCCCACCACGGCCCTGGGCAGCCCGTTCCAATCCCTAAGGACCTTTTCCGTGGAGAAATTCTTCCTGATATTCAATCTAAACCTCCCAAAGAAACCTGCTTCCCACCCAGGAGGGATCTGCAGTCACATCAAACCCTCGATAGAAGCCTGCTGCTCAGGGACTCATCCTCTCATGGGGGATGAGGAGATGCAGGTGATCTTCAAGTAGAGCAGACACCCCAGGTTGTCTGTACAATAGGGTGAAGAGAAAGAAATTGCTCCAGAATGGGGTGAAACCCACCGAAGACAAGACCCATGCTCACCCATCCAACAAAAACTAACCTTTTTTCCCCATTGGAGGTTAGTTTTCCAGCAAATTTTCCTGCCCAGCTGCAGGATTACACGGATGGGGAGAAGACGTCTTCTCCCTGGTGGCCCAAAAACAGAGCAGATTTGGGATGACATGAATTCCTTTCTGTCTAAGGCACAGTGCACAGATGTGGGTAGAATTTCCTTTTTTTTTTTTTTTTTTGTCAATTTGCTGCTTAAACTGGAGCATTCTGGCTTAAGAGCAAATACAGCAACCTTTAAGGACAAGAGGCAAAGTGGAAGGGCAGGAGTCCCGCTCCTGCAAATAAAGTGACTGCTTTAGCAAAGGGTGGAGGAGTTGTGCAAGCAGCAATATTTCATCGAGGGAGAAGTTTTGGGGATTCTCTTCTGCCTCCTGCGTCAGCCAAATGAACAAAAGGCAAAATCTTCATAGGAAGGCCCATGAGGCCCACTTGGCTGCCTTTAATGGGGGGCAGGGGAAAGGGAACACTATTGGAAAATGTAGCGAGCTGCATGGGATATGATAGAAGCCATAAATCCTCCAGACTGCTAAAGAAAAGGAGGGAAAAAAAAATAAAAAACAGAGAGAAAGTTGGCTCTTTCTCTATAAATACTTGGGAGGCTCTGAGACGCAGCTGGGACAGCAGCTCCGCAGTGCCAGGATGCTCCTGAGCCGTTTCTCAAAAAACAGAACTCCTTCAGAGGGCTTTTTTTTTTTTAATTGTTTTCCTTCATTATTGTGTCAAACAAGAATGACGATCAGGTGGGGCGCAGCACCAGTAACAGCCGCAATTCTCCGGTTTGGGCTCCAGCGGGCCGAGCCCGAGTGACGCCGCAGCTGCAATCACAGCCAGGTCTCTGGATCCCAAACACCAGTGTGAGCACACAACAAAACTGGTTCCAACCAGCCTACGAGACCATTAATCCCTTGTCTCACATCACACACTCCTCCCATGATAAAGAAACTGCTGCTGACAACTTTTCTCTTTTTTTTTTTCCTCATGAACCCATGAAAGTAAAGGACTTCTGCTCTTCCCTGAAGCAGTCCCCATATGCAAAGAGCTGTGTGTGCCCGCTCTGCAAAGCTCATTAAACCAATCCGTGCTTCCTTAGGGAGGAGTTTTGGTGTAGATGGGACCTGTAGATGGAGAATTTTTGTTTTTAGCTGCTTTGGGGTCCTGGTTTTGCACTTGTGTCTTCCTAGGCTTAGGAAGAGGAGAGTTAGTGAGATCCAATGTATCTGTTCATGAGGTTTGATCCTGCGTGGGTTTGGGGAGTTGATGGTGTTCCTAGGTGGGTTTGGGGAGTTCATGGAATTACTGTAGGTGTTGGTGACAGCAGGATGGGGGCTTGTCTCTTGGCACGTCTAAATTCAGCCCGATTTAACAGACCCCTCCGTCAGGAGCCGTTGCTTGAATTGCTTTTGGGTGATACGTTATCAGAGATGGTTTTATCGACGCGAAGTGCAAAGCTGCTGAAATAGCTGGGCCATCCCAAATTTCCCACCAGGACATAAAGAAGGGGGTGTGCGACCCTGTCTCCACCTTAACCTCACCGTATTTCCCCAGCCGTGTGTGCCAGCACGGGGCTGGGTGGCACTCAGCCCCTGGGACAGCTGAATTTGCCCTTGTGGCTCCGGCTAAAGAGGCACCGAGGGCATGAAGAGGAGCTGAAATCATCCCACAGATGGTTTTTGTTGTCTTCCTGCTCATTTGGGAAAATCGGGATTAAATACAGGAGAAGGGAAAAAAAAAGTTATGAATTCCTTTTCACTTTAATGATTTCTAATATCGGATATAAGCCCACCTCGTCTGCACCCAGTCAACAGCCCCACTGCCAAGGGGGAGTCATTAGCAAGTAATTAACCCAGTGGTGTTGGGAATCCAGGCTATGAGACAATTGTAGGCAATAGGCCTATATTTTAGGGATGGAAATAACCACATCATCAAGTCTATCGTTGCAAGACTCGGATCTCACCAAAAAGCAGGGAATTGGGGGTAAGGCAAGCCAGAAGGGCCAAGGAAGGGAAAACCAAGACCCCACTCCTTGTTTTCCCCCAGAGCTCCCTAATTTCCATTCATTTTTGTCAGCTGCAAGCACGGAGCAGCAGCTGAGCCAGAAAGTCAACGATTAACCAGCATCCCACAACTGCTCTCCATCCATCTCCGGGGTGATTTTTATAGGCATCAAAGGTGATGGGACGGGTAAGATGAGCAAGAACAAAGCCAGACAAACCTTTAAACGTCAGAAGTGCTTTGCAAGCCCAAAGCCAAAAGCAAGCAGCCCCTCCTCAGCCCACCAGAAGACATGTGGGGATGGTCAGGAGGAAGCCAAGCACCTCCAAACCCCACAGCAGCATCACACCACGGGTTTGTTGTCGCTGGTTTCAGCGACATCCCTTGCTCTGCTCAAACACCTTCTCTTTTTTAAAGTTAGATGCATCTCCTTTTTTCACAAAATAAATTGAGAGCCTTGTTAAAATAATCTTCACTCCAACTGTTTATGTCACAAATCCCATCTGCTCTGCAAGAGGCCAGGGGTGATTTATCATCCCAGGGCTTAAACCACTAACAGTTTATTCCACTTCGGCAACCCCAGGAGGAAACCGAGGTGCGGTGCGGGGTATTTTTGGCTCCCACAAGGGGAAACCTGCACAGGCAGGTTCGCCAGCCCATGGGGCGCCTTCCAGCTGATTTACATCCATCCCCAGCCGAAATAGGGCCGGGAGCAGCGTGCCTCCAAAAGCTGCGTCACGGGAGCTCCCGGGGATTTCACCCCGATGGGGGCAGCCAGGCAGCATCTGTGCAAGAGGTCGTTGCAAACTCCAGCACATTTGCAATCAAACCCCAGGGTTTTTACCCCAAATCCGCCTTCCGTCTCAGCCGTAACCTCTCTCAGGTTATAACCGCTCCCCTTGGTGGGGAGAAAAAGTCTCCTGTGGCCTTTTGAAATTGATTTTGCCCAGCAGCCTCCCGCAGAGCTGTGCTTGTGCCCGGAGGAGGCGTTTCTGAAGCAAGAAGCCCTGGCTACACACACAAGAGCATCGTGGTCTCACCATTGCCTCCTGATCACGCCAGCCCCAGGACTGCTCAGCTTTTGGAGCATTTCCACTTTGGCATGGGCCAGTCTGTGGAAAGTGGGAGCACCAGCAGCAGCACAGCGCTTCCCAGCATCTTAGGGTGTGCGGGCTCAGATGGGGTACCCAAGAAAAATGCAGGATTTCAGGGTTTTCAGGGAACATCCTTTCCCTTCCTGTCCTGCCATTTCTGGTGTCAGGACATCAGAGCAAATAAACCAACAAGCTGATGTGAATTTTTAAAGCATGAAACACCTTTTTTTGGGGCATTTTATGCTTTAACGAAGGCTCTTATTTTTTTTGGCTAGCCAATTATCGAAAGCTAAAAGGATCCCAGCATGCTGCTCCTCCAGCCTCAGCCCTTTACAATGCTCTCCCACACCTGACTCCCAGCCTCACCCGGTCCCACTACCAGCCCCTGCTGTGTCCATACTCCTTTATAACACTCCAGCTTCTGGAGGCATGATATAATCCGAGAGGAATGCGCTCTGGGATGCACCCCATGCACCAGACCAGGGAGAAATGTTAAGAGGTACAGCACGGGGAGAGAAAGCCTCCTACACTCCTTGCTCTTAACTGTTCCCGGAGCTGCTTGGCCATGTTGTGCACCCACAGCAGGTAGCTCACCCTTATCCTCCTGCATCTCAGAGGGCTTTCTCCTTGAGGCTGCAAAACAGCCATCCAGATGCAAGAGCTTTCCTCCAATGGCACGCCTCGGTTGCTGGCCAAAATCAAGTGAAAAGCCCAGGGAAAAGAAATCCACCGGGGGCAGAGCCTGCAGCCTCAACGGGAGGGTTTTAAGAGGACCCCGTGCAGCTTTAGCTCCCTGAAAAGCAGCAGCTGCCAACCTCCCATCTCCTCACCACCCTCCCAGGCCTGCTGGCTTCAATAAGGGAGAGCAAATCAGGGAGGCAACATTAGGCTGGATGCCCTTTGGTGATGCCTTGGCCAGCCCAGGACTTCTTTGTGGGCTTTTTTTTTATTATTATTATTATTTTATTTTCCCCTGCAAAATAAGCTCCAGGCCCCTTCGCCACCCGTGGCTGTCAGCGTGCAGCTGCAGACCCTCCACGGAGGAGATAATAAATACAATCCTGGCCGTTATTGTTGCAAGCAGCACAGCTGGAGGCTCCTGTCTCATTCCTCTCTTGGCATCCCCCCCTGCCCCCAAATAATTCTTGCAACGTGACCGCTGCGCACAATGGGCCGCTCGGCGTGGTGGCCACCCTGCAGAGCATCACTGGGGGCTTTGGGAGGATGTGAGATATTTGCTACGCCCAGCAGGTCTCCTGCAAGATTTGGAAAGGGATCTGGGGAGAGGAAGGGGGTCTGGGTAAGGCTGACAAAGGCTCCAGGAGCAGGGCATCCTCCCCACCACAGTTCCTACCCCAGATGCTGCTCAACTGTCCCCGTAAAGTGGTGTTGTGGTGTCTCCTTAGCTCTCTGCCTCCTCTCCCTGGATCCTTCAAAATCTCATGGGTGGTGTGGGAAAGGAAGGTGACGGTGGTTGGTGGCTCTCCGTGCACTTGTGTTAGGGGTTCATGCCGATATCTCAGCCCGAGGTTGCCAACCCCAGTGCCAACCGAGCTGGCGCAGAGCAGAAAGAGGCACTAAAGCACCATTGCCCTGATGGAGGCATCTATCGGAGGTTGGGAGAGCCGTGTCCCATGCAGGACCTACTGCTGACATTGCCATAAATTCCCCCCCGTGTGCCTCAGTTTCCCTCCTGAAGCCTTAAGGACGCCCAACCCCAGGACCGAGAGGTGAACCTGGAGTCACCCCGCCAAGGTTCAAACCCCTTCCTTTAACGGGGACTGGAGCACGAGCTGAGATTGCCCCCATCTCACCCCATGGGGACCCTCCTGGACATCACCACCGTGCTGCCATGGCCACAGCTGGCCCAGCCAAATGCCACCACTGTCCTCGTGTGCCACATCCTGGTGTGTCCAGGACACCGGCCCTGCCTTGACTTCTACAAAAAGGGCAGCCAGGCTGGGGGACAGAACACCCGGGGACATCGGTGCGGTGGAGGAACATCTAAGAGCCTCTCAAACCATCGATCTTGGTGTCTCAACGTCTCCTCTGTGGCTGCCAGCAGCCAGCCTGCCTCTCCAGGGGGCTCTGCCCCATGACCCGGCTCTGTTCCATCCCCATTCCTGTCCCATTACTCAGTGACCCCTCTGCCATGCCATGATGACCCACGTCACCCAGGCTGCACAAAACCACCCAGCGTTTACCATTTAACCCTGCCTTAAGCCAAATCCTAACTTAATTTGACCTGATTTTGCTGAGCAATGCTTCCACCCAGAGCACAAACCCAGCCACGTTCAAAGCTACCCCATATTCCTGCGGTCCCATGAGCTGGAGATGTCCTACAAAGAGGCTGCTCCTGGGTAGAGGCACCACACCTTGGTGGGAACTGAGCCTTTGCACCCGTATCAAAGGGCTTTGGAGGAACTGCCTCCTCCATCCTGGTGTGGGAAACCTCCCCGTGTTCCCAGGTTAGGGGAGGTTTTGGGAACAAAGAGGTGATTTTGGGGCTGGGCTTGCATCCTGCCCCCCCTGGAGAGCTTCGGACGTGGTGGGGGTGTGGAATCACAGCTGCCTGACCCGTGTGCCACAGCGGGGCTTTGCTTTTAAGTCTGAATTCTTTCCTGATGATCTCGTATTCAAAGTCAAATTAGAAAGTCTTATTTCTTTCCCCTGCAGCTCACCTTTGAGAAAAAAAAAAACCCTCAAGGATCTACGGTGATTCCTGACAGAGAGGAATCAGGGCCCTTCATCTCCAAGTCACCTGCTGGCTCCTGCCCCTATGAGGACCCCCACTTTTGTCCCACGAGTGGGGACCCCTCTTCCTCCAGCAGGACTTTCCCTCACCCCTAAAAACCAACTCTGCTCCCCTCTCCCACCCATCACACGCCGGGCATCAAACAGGGGAAGGCGACCAGTCAGCATCACAGATAGCAAAAAAGAAGCAGGCAGGGGGGAAAAGGGCAAGGAAAAGAGACCCCACGGATGCCAGCACTCAGCTATTACACAGAGCACATGTCCCTCTGCTCGGCTGCAGAGGAGATAAAGTGCTTTTTTTTTTTTCTTTTTTTTTTTTTTTTTCCAGTTTGCCACTGCTCCAACAGGCGGGTTGGGAGCCTGGTTAATGCTAGGCAGGAATGTCCCGCGCTGCGGCAGCCAGGTTCGGTTAATCTCTTGCAGCCTTTCACGAGCAGGGGGAGGCCAGGGTGATTCCCAGAGCACGCATTTTCCTTCCCCCCACCCTCCTTGCTGCGCAGCTTCCAGGAAATTAAAAAATAATAATAATAATAAAATAAATAAATAAATAAATTGCAGCAGGAATGAGAAATCTCAAGGCTTCCCCTGTAATGAATGGCGCTGAGCCGTGCCTGCTCATCCGTTTGCCACGACGGGTCCAGGTGCCAAGTTTTGATACAAGAAAGGGCTTGCTCGAGCCAGCCTTTATCTCTTCCCGGCCCCCAACATCTCCACGTTCGCTCATTTCGGAAGTTTCTTTTGATACCCTGCCAGGCTGCCGGCCCTGCGGCTGCTGCGTGCCCACTCCCCGGGGGCGCCGGGGGTCAGGAGGGCTGCGGACAAGGATGCCTTGTCTTAAATCCCCCCCTCCAGCCTCTGCTTGTCCCCACCAACCGGGCAGGGAGGAGGGAGAAGAGAGGGAAAGAAGGAAAAAAAAAAAAAAAAGCACTTAGGGATGGAGGGAAAAGTGTAAACCTCCGAAGCCGGGGCCTCACCTCCTTTTCCCAGCTCCGTCTCGCGCCGGGGTGGCACACGCTGCTGCTGGCTGCAGGGCTGGGAGACCACGGGATGCTTCTTCCTCTATTAGCAAAAAAAAGACAAAAGCTTTTACATTTTTGCTTTGTTTTACAACTCTTTTCTTCCTATTTCCTCCCATCCTTTCAATGCTGTTTTTTTTTTTTTTTTTTTTTTTCTTTCTTCGGAGCCAAGCTGGAAAAAGAGGGGTGCTGCAGACCCCTCGCAGCCTTTCCCCCTCCAGAAAATGAAGGTCCCCCGGGGGTGTTGGTCACATCCTCGTCCCCCCCAGGCATTTTGCCATCGCTCCCCTCTGCCTCTTGGAGCAAAGCCCCCCGATTCCTTCCCAGCGGGGTGTCTCCCACAGCACCCGACCTGCCCCGAGCCGCTCACCCCGCGCACCAGCTGCCTCCGGGACTGGAGACTGGCGGTGGTTGAGCTCGGGGCCTCGTTTATAAACCACGTGTGAGCAAGCACCTCCCGTGTCCCGTGGCCTCTCCGGGGCTGGGACTGGCTCCCAGGGTCTATAAATGCAGTGGAGGCTGGTGTGTGGATGGCATAGTGGTGGCCACGACCCACTTTGCCTTTGCTTTTGCTCCCTGGAGCGACCAACCGAGTTTAACTCTGCGAATCCTCCTGGGGACGTACCGGGCTCCCTCCAGTCCTCTCAGCCTCTCCTTATTCCCAGGAAAACCACCGAGGCGTTGCTCTAAATCTGCCTTTCCACCACGCCAGTGCTCGCTACCGCCGCAATAACGCCCCGCGCGCCTCCAGCCGGGCTCCGGAGCGGCGCTCAATGCAAGATTTCAGCCACGGGCACCGGCTGCTTTCCGCAGAGCAATAGCACAGTGTCCGCGAGAGACAAGTTTCCCACTGTAACTCCAGTGAATGCGCTTATTCAGGCTCACGGCAGCTGATTTAGCACGGCAGGCACCCGGGGAAATCTTTCAGCTCCGAGCCGCCGCCACCAACGCTGCTCGGCTCGGCTCTCGCGGGGCTCTCACTGCTCTGGGGCTCAAACACCTTCAATTAAATTGTGTTGGGGCTTTGCCCCACAAACTAACCGTGATGAGGAACGGCTGCAAGGCCACTTCCCAACGTCTTGACCCTTTTCTCCGTCCTCGACCCCTCTCTCCATCCTCGCTGCTCCCCGCTCGGGCTCCCCGCTCATCCCCGGCGGAGGAGCGAAGTTTCCTTTTGTCTGGAGAGGGCCGACACGTGTTGTGGGTGACTGCCCTAATAAATCTGCCGGGCTCCGGGGCTTTTAATGCCTCTGGCATTAATAAGAAGTTTCCATGGAGCTGCTTAAAAGTTTACAGGGTGTGTGCGCGCGTTAGCAGGGGAACCCCATGCTTTCTGACCTCCTGCTTCAAAAGTCACAACCAGAGGCTTTTTTTTTTTTTTTTTTTTCCCAAGAAGAGAACCCGACAAACAAATAAATCCTGGGCTGCTTCCTCTCCCTTCCCCCCCCCCCCCCCCCAAACACACCTTCCCCTCCAGCTTAATCCACTTAGAGACAGGGGAAATTCCGGGCGGGGAGCTTTGCCTTGCCCTTATCTGAGCCCCCCTGCACCTCCTCGCCCCATCCCAAACCCCCCTCTTTTAAGCTTTGCCTTCCTCCCAAGCTGCCCCCCGATTTTTCTCCCCTTACCTTCTGGGTGAGCAGCGAAACCCTACGAGCTCCTACAGCACGAGAACCCGAGATGGGGGGGGGGGGGGGGGAACCAAAAAAAACACCAAAAAAAAAAAAAAAAAAAAAAAAAAAACCCCAAAGGCTCCCCGCTGGAGAGGGGAGGGAGGAAGGCAGACAGGGAGCCCTGTGTGAAATCAAAGCCCTGAAGCTGGGCACGGGAGGCGGTGCGGAGCCTCCAGCTGCTGCTCGGATTACTTTGCAGCCGTGGCAAGCCCGATTGCTCCGCAGCCACCATTGCACGGGGAAGGAGAAGGGGAAAAAAAAATAAATAAAAATAAAACCCCAACCCGGCCGGAGCCGCGCGTCCTGCCCCGGCTGCAGCCCGCAGGGAGGGAACGGGCAGGGCTCGGGGGGGCTCGGACGAGGCTCCGTACCCCAAATCCCCCCTTTTTGGGATGCCAGGGGTGGGGGGAAAGTGGTTTCCCTCCCCGCCGGAGCTCAGTGCTTCCCCTCCCCAAACACCCCATCTCCGCACGCCCGCTGCTTTTTGGAGAGGCTGAGGTCCCACGCGGGGCAAAAAGTCGTGGCACCCCAAAAGTTTCCTCGCTCGGAGGTCGGGGGGGGGTCCAGCAGACCCCTCCCCAGCTCGGCCCTGAGCATCCCCGGGGAGGCTCAGCACCCCCCCGACCCCCCCATTCAGCGAGCTCCCCCTTCCCCAGAACGGGGAATTGGGGATGGGGAGGGGGCTGCTGCTTTGTCGGCTGCCTGTAGGCGTGGGGAGGGGATTGGGGGGGTCGTGGGGGGGTCGTGAGGAGGGGGGTGGGGGGACACTCACCGGGGCCGGGGTCGGTTCCCACCCCGGGGCTGCTTCCCACGGCCACGCAGCGCCGGTTCCCACGGCGGGGAGCGGGCGCCGCCGGCAGCCGGCAAGAGCAAAGCCTGGGGGCCGGGTGTCCCCTTCCTCCCTCCTCCTTCTCCTCCTCCTCCTCCTCCTCCTCCCTCCTCCTCCTCCTTCTTCTCCTCCTCCTCCAAGGCGTGCAGCTGGCCGGGCAGGCGGGCTGCCCCTTTCCCCGCAGGAGGAGGGAGGAGGGAGCTCAACAGATGGCTGCACACAAGGGAACATCTGGGAGGAGGAGGAGGAGGAAGGAGGCAGGAGGCAGGACTTGTGCTCGGCTGGGCGACTGGCAGACCCCCCTTCTCTTTTTTTTTTTTTCCCTTATGGGGGAAAATGGGGAGGTGTCCAGCCGGCTTCGCACCCCCATCTGCTGCCCTGCATCCCCTCCCCGGGTACAACCCCTTGTAACCCCATTGCTTTTGTGGGCTCGGTCCAGAATTACCCTCAGCCCTATTTCCAGTCCTTCGTGTATTATAGCAGTGGGTCCTGTTCCCATATACCTCCTGCCCCCAGTTTTCCAGGTGTGTAGGGACAGGGTCCGATCCAGCCCCCCCCGAGTTGCTGAGCAGGACAAGGCAGCAGCAAGGGCTGAGCACCCAGACCAGCCCCCAATTGCTGCAGAGGCTAAGAAATCCTGTGATGCATCCCCTGACATGGGATAGAGCCAAAAAAAAATCAGGCAAAACCCCACAGTCTGGGGAGCAGAGAGCCAGGACCCGTTTACTGTAGGATGGGCAGTCTTATGGGGATTCTCCGAGGAAGCTGCAAAAGAGCAGCCCCGTGCCCGAGTTTCTTGAGTGTTGGGTTTATGGCCCAATGGTGCTGTAATCCCAAAGCTGGGGCAGGTCCCGAGCTGTGTGCTTGCTGGTTTCTTCAAGAGTTTATGCTGGGAAGGCACAGTCAGGTTCTTTGGTGCTTTGAAACGCCCCGTACCAATGACCAAAGTTTGCTCAGCCTGACGTTTGCCTGAGATTTGCAGGTTTGACTTTGGGAACCGCCATCAGTTGGTGAGCTCTCTGCCAAGGGGAAGACAGCAGAAAGCTGTGCTCAGGACCCAGCTGCACCCAGCCCTTTGGGGGAAAACCTTGGGAAAACCCCTTCGTCTGGGTGGTGATTTTCCAGCTGAACCTGGTGGCGGAACCTCCAGCCATGAGCAGTCTGCTCTCAGGCTCCATTCCCCGAGGCCTCTGCATAGTTCATTTTTATAGCTCTGGGCAGGGGAAGTTGCTGGGCTGAAAGCTTTTCTTTATTTTTTCCATTTTGTTCATTTTTTCCGCTCCGTGTGATAGGCCTTTGCCATGTCAGGCTTGGCCTCAGCAAAGCAAAATGCCAGTTTGAGGCTGGGGGAATTGGGAATTCAGTTCTGCAGGTGAGACAAACTTCAGCACTGCCAGGGCTGGGGATTTGAAACGAAGAAGTGAGAAACATGATCCCGGCTTAAAACCTCCGAATTTTGCTAAAGAAGGATCTTTAATTTTTGTTTTCTTTATTTGAAGCCTAAAACGAGCATGCTTTGCAATAGCTGCTGGACATGAGAAAATTGAGTGCTCAGAAATGTTGTTGCTCAGATGAAGCAATAATGAACTCAGAGGTGTTCTCCTTGAACTTCTAATGCTAAGAAAAGAGATTTTAATAAAATTTCCCCATTGGCCAAACCCAGAGGTTGACAATGGGCTGGCAATGTAAGTCTGGGTGATCTGGCAGGGATTGGCCCGGGTGTGCTGCTAGCACAATATTATCCCTCGTGTTCTTCTGGCAGACTTTGTGCCCGCCTCGGCTTCTCATGGCCCTCAACCATCCCCTGCCGAGATCTGTCCTCTGCACAGATGGATGACAAAGTGACACCTGGTGCTGGCACAGGCCACGTTGCAGTACCAAGAAGCCCTCCACTGCAAAACGCTTTGGCTGGACAGTCCTTGGAGGGGGATGATCCCTACAGATCCCACCCAGTTAATTATCATGATAACACCACTTTCATTTTCATAGGGCATTCAGGTGTAACATCACTTTTTCCATCACATTTTCTATTTCATTTTTTTTTGCATTTTGAGTATTTGCATTTTCTCAAAGGGTTTTCCCAGAGCTGTATGGTCTCATGGGCTGAACTTTATCAAGTAGAGCCCCCCATGCTGTGCTTGGCCAAACTTACCCACCTGTCTCAGACAGCTTACTGTCTAAATACACCACAGTAGGATGAAAGTTGGGGATAGGAAGGGACCTGCCTGAAGTCATGCAGCACCAGATGATGCCAGGACCTCAGCTGGGGTTTTAGGCACTGCTGTAGCTTGAGTTACCCTCCTTTTTCTACTTTGGGAAAGTAGATGAGAGCAGTTCCACCACAATACTTCGAGTTCAGCTGATTTAAAGGCCAAGTTATCATACAATTTTGCTAGCACATGTTGAGCTCTGTCCTGTCCCTCACCCCAGTTTTCCTATGTTGCTGTCTCCAGATGTGAGCTCAGCTCCACACGAGCACAGATGATTCACGCGTTCAGTTTGCTTTTTTGCCCTGCAGCCCCAAACAGCATCACTCCAATAACCTTTGTATACTGCTGCTGTGGAGACCCAAACAGGTCTGGAAATCATAAGATGTCCTCTCCTGGATCAGCTCCCTCAGGACCATGCTGAGCCTGGCTCTGCCCCATGTTCACCATCTCAGTTCCATGTTTCTCAGCGTTTGATGAAATCCTGCCCGGTTTGGCATGATAAAATCCAGGCAACTCTTCAGCCAAGGGTGAGAGATCTGAGTCACTCTGACTTTCCTGCATAAATTCCGATAGACACATTCCAGGAAAGGAGTTAAAGGGTGAATGAAGATGACATAAGATGGATTAGTAAGAAGAGCCAGTGCTGGAGTTTTGCCGTATGATGTCTGAATCCCTCCCTGAAATCTCATTTCCCTTCCTCTTCTTATGCAATCCCAGGAAAGGTGAAAGCCACAGAACCAGACGGGTGCCCTGCAACCCCCAGCTCTGATTTTCTCCTGCATGGCCCCCTCCCTGGCTATTCCTGCGGGGTATTAATGAAGCCCTATCACAAGAGAGGTAGGGCTAGCTGATAGCTGTAGGAACATTCCCCTTCCTTGTGGGAGTCCTGCAGTAAGTCAAAACTGAACGTCTATAACACCAAACATCTACAGTTCTTGCCCAGGGAAGTGACATTAGTAGTAAGGTGATGGGTGGACCAGATGATCTTGAAGATCTTTTCCAACCTTATTGTCTAAATGTGGGATTTTGCCCCTCTGGCTGTATTTGCTGCTCCTGGGAAGTGGGTGGCTGTTTCCCAGCAAGCTGCTCACTGGACTGTGTGTCTCCTTTCTCTATATTTTGAGTCTCTTGTTGCAGATATTGACTTCCCTTTGACATCAGTCAATATTTAGCTCTTGAGTTAATAAATACTGAGATTTACTTGGATGAAATCAATGAGTCCTAAGCTTTTTCTGCTATCATTCATGGGCAGGCCCTGGGGTCAATGGGTGGGAAAACCCTGTCATGCTTTCCAGACCTGTTTCTGCAAGGGTATTTGCTGATTGAGTTAATTCTCATTGTAAAAGCTCACATCCTCAGCTGTGTTGAATGCTACCTGGAGTCATTGCGGTTCATAAAATCATATGGGGAAGAAAGGAAAGCACCTGGATTTTATTTTTTTTTTATTTTGCTCTGTTTTGTTTGAACAGCCTCATGTTGGCATCAGCAGATCAGTCTGTAGGTTGAAGGGTTGTTGGCATCTTTATAATGCCACGCAGGGGCTTCCACTCTGTCCCTCTTAGGGTCTTCATGTCCTCAGAGGTTTCAACATCTCTCATTCCCATGTACAGTGGTTGGAATCAGAAGGCCTTTGAGAAGGTGGAAATCACTGAAAATCAAAGCCAGGCTGTGTGCTGCCCCATACTTACCTGATTAATCCACACTTAGAGAGTCTGGGGGTGCGTTCAGGGAACGAGAATCCTACCTGGATGCTGCAAACTACTTTGGGTACCTTATTACCTAAAAGGACCGGAGGAGGCCTTTTATCCAGATAATCAGAAACCTGAACGTCCTCTCAGAGGACAGCCTGGAAAATAAGACTCATTTACATTGACAAGGTGAGAGCTAACAAGAAATAAGGTGTGCACTTTTTATAAGGACTACAAGGGCAGTTCTCAAGATGCAAACTCAGAATGATTTAGCTTAGAGGTTACCTCAGAATGTCTCTGGTCCAAAACTCCAAAATTAGGTCCAATTCTCATCCCAGAAAGCTCTTAATATCTCACTTGATATTTTTCATTTGCTAAAGCTCCGTTGACTTCAATTCTGCAGAAGATTATGATTTTCACTCAACACCTGTGACCTTTGTTAAATGTGTGGGTGCAAGGATGTTGCTGCAACAAGCCCTGCAGCAACATGTGTTGTGGAAAAATTAAAGGAAAAAATAGATAATGTTTAACTATTTTAAATGCTGTAGTTAGAGAAAGCAATGTCCACAAGCAATGAAACCTGGTTTCCTAGACCCCTGCACATTTTTCGTATTGCAGGACTCCCAGTTCCTCCCAGCATCCCAGGTGGTTTTGGCTAGCAAAGAAACGAGTAAAAAATTGCTTTTCCATTAGTGGGCCAATTAACATAGACTAATTTACCTTTAATTCATTCTCCTTTCCATGGTTGCTGATATTCACAAAGCTTGTTGGAAACTCATACCCCTCCTGGAGTGGCAAAGACCCTTTCCAAAAAGTGGGATGATACAGCCTAACAGGCTGAAAAGTTTCAATATTTAATGGCTAACCAAAATGTCCACTTGGGCATCCTTTTGTTCAGGAACCAGGCTAAGAGGGTAAAATAACTCCAGACTCAGTAAAAAGCAGCATTTTTTCACCTATTTTTCTGCTTTTCTCAGGCTAACCTAAAACGGTTATGAAGGCTTTTTTCCTTCTCCTTTTAACTTGAAAAATAAAATTCACCCATGCACAGAAGCCTTGGAAGCAAGTTTTTAGCCCAGAGCACAAATCATTACCTGATGAAATTTGCCTTTGAGAGGCCAAATTTGAAAAGAAAACATTGACTTAGGGTGCTTTTGCTTGTCACTTGAGAAGATTAAACACCAAATAGTAGGAAATAAAGACAACAGGAGGCCAAATACTGGGAAAAGCTTCTTAAAAGTAAAGACTTTCATCTGTGGAATTGCCTGCTGAGGGAAGCGAGGGATGCCCTGGTTGCTGATACTTTTAAAGTTGGATTAGGAAAAGAATGAAAACATCTACCGCCTAATATTTAGACCCCATTTCTTGTAATTTTAATGAAAATACGCTGACTGCAGAGGCGCAGCCTTCTCCCTTATCTGTCTGCTAATCACTCTCTCCTTCCTCTGAAGCTACCTATAATGTCCATTGCTATGGTAACCGAGCATGGTATGTACCACAGACGAGACGACATATGCATCTTTTCCTGCTTTAATAGCTTCTCTGATGAGGCAGCAGCCTTCCTTCATTGCCGAGCTCCCCAAAGGATGTACATGCTCTGACTTCGGTGGGATCGCATCTCCGGGTGGCCAGCCGCCCCGTTCACCCACACCGGCACCGGGACTTTGGGGTGTGAGGTGTGAACCTCCTCTGAGGTTTAATTACGTGTCGTTTTAGCTCCTCTACAAGAAAATATTTTGAAAGAAGCAACGTTCGGCGAGCTTCAAGTGTAATTACCCAATAGCTAAACATGCCCGGAGAAATGGGAGTTATTGCATTCTCGGCTTTGTCGGGCAGGTCAGTCATTAAAGTTTAACAAATGAAGCCAATATTTTATCTCAGTGAGTTTGCAGCAGCTAGCATTGATCCGGCCGCTGTTCGTTCATGCTGCCCTTCCAAAATACATACCCATCAATACCCAGCAGCCTTGTGAAACCCAAGGACAGGCTTATAATGAAGTGAGCAGACAGTTGTGAGCAGCGCTTAGATTTACACCACCTCACAAAGTCATCGGCAGAGAGATCTTCAAGGTTTAGCAGTAAAAGCAGAAGCTGGTCTTGACCATCACAAAAAGATGTGTGGGGTGGTATCAGCTCCTAACACAGCCTGTCTCTGCCTTGGAGTCCCTAAGGAACAAGAGCTTGGGACTTTTTTTGTATGGTCAGAGGCAGAAGCATCAGAAGCTCTTGCTGAGATATGGTCTGATTAGTAAGAGACATCATCTTCTGCAAAGAGCTTCTTTTCCCTTTCCACATGGCCAAGCACACCCAGAATTAGATGGGAAGAGGGCACGGAGAGGGAAAGGGACTTGCTGGAGCCCCTGACATCGACCTGGCTTCACGCCTGGCTTGCCCAGAACGACCTGAAGAGATGCTCTACCCAAATGCATGGTGTAAATGCTGGGGAGGGAAAAGAGCTAGGTGAGCTGAAGCTGCCCCTGGAGAATGGACAACAGGGTAAAGATGGGGCAGGGATAAATTACAGCTGGAAATGACACATTTCCTGCCTCTAGTTGGGAAATAGAGCTAGCGAGGCATGGATATAATGGCCCAGAAATTTCTCCTAATCCTTTGAGGGCTATCATTATTTCATATTTGCGAGCAAAATCGCATCTATTTGGTGGGTTTCCTCCTTCTATCCCCCTTTACTCTTTCTCTGCCTGCAGCCAAGCCCCCCAGGAGCTCGCTTCCCCCCCAAGATCCCAAACCTCCAGCCCCTTTATTTCCTTTGCAGCCTGCTGATGACTCAGAGTGTGCACAGAGTGGGCTCCACAGGAGAGAAAAGCTGCGCTTTCTTACCCAGTAACGAAGGCACCTGAGGTACCCTGAGATAAAAAGGTGAGGCAAATAAGGCAGCTCTGTTTTACTGGGAGGCACGTTCACGGTAATCAGCGGTGCTTTGATGTTGAAACACCTGAAGTGCCTCTTTTCTGGGCCAGTGGGGCTTGTGCACGCTATTCCTGCTAAGGTAAAAAACCCTATTTCTGCATGCCAGATGTAACGAGGCTGTATTTCCAACAGAGCTGGCTCTCTCCTCTGATTGTCTTTTCCTCTGAATGGTACAGAAATTTTGCTGCTGTCTCTGCCTATAACCTCCTCCCACTGAGTGTTTTGGTGAGGCTGCTGTACTCTGTTGTCCAAGTTGTTGGCTTGAGATGTTACTGCAAAAAATGACTTAGAAAAAAAGACAGGCTGAGCACACAGATTTGGAGCAAGGAGAAGCTCGGACTTACATGGTGAGACCCCAATAGGACAGGTGTCCCTAGTGGCTTGGCTTCTTTGTTCCTTCTGTCCTTCAAACAGTGTGATGAGATTGAAAGGCCTCAGATGGACTGCAGCTTCTTGGACTCTCATTTTCTCATCATTTCTGGTTATAAATGAACCATTTCTGATTGTAGATGCAATCACACGAGGCAGCTCGTGAGTCTAGCAGCAACGAGATCCATCCCATTCTTCTTCTTCCTGGTGTGGGTAAGCCACAGACAGGACAAACTGCTGTTTCTTTCCACCCACACGTTTTCTGGTGTCAACAGTGAGAGAAAATAGCTTTTTTTGGCACTTTGCAAGTTTTATTATAGCAGGAGCCTTAGTGCCTCAGCTCCCAGGTTGTCTGCTCAGGGTTCATATTGATGGGGTCCAATCTATAAGCTTGAAAATCTATTTTTTTAAGCACAATCAGGTTGATTTTCTTGAATGCTTTGGAAAGAGTAAATGTTGCCCATGTAGACAACACAGGAAAGCAGCTGCCAAAGGATGGGTGAAGCAGACAGAGACTTTGATGGGTCTATATATATAAATCTGGGGTTTAGTCCTCTCTGACTCTGTTCCCATACAATAACACAGGTAGCCCACAGGAGCTGGAGTGACTGTCAGTGTGCATTTGCTAGTGGTTGACAGCCTTTTGTCTAAGCCATGTGGATCATGTTTGAATGTATTTCTATGATATTCTGCCATCTCTTTGCTTTCTACCTTACCTCCGCTGTTTTTCAGCTCTTCCAGGTCCTTGAGTGTCCTCGCCTTTTGACTCTTGAGTCTTCTCCTGTTGCTTCACCATTAATCTTAAGATTGCTCTGCTTTGGACCTGCTATGGCCCAAAGTCATCCATGGCTCCTCCTGTTCGACACCTGTTCCACCAAAGGCAAGTGATCCCATTGTCCAGGCAATGCTGTTGGTTTCTTGGACTGTTACAACTCTCAGATATTCCCTTTTTCCGACACCATGACATTCTGTGCAACAGTACGAGATAAGGAATATGTGTTTAAAACCTTTTTTTGGGAGTAAGCCCTCATGCTGCTCAAGGAGTACAAATTAAACTTTTTGTTCTCTTTCTGCATTTTTTTTTTCACTTCAATTGCTGGTCTTTCTGTGACATTAACTTTGGCGTTTAGTGGAAGTTCCTTTTTAACAAAAGTATTTTTACAATGTGTGAAGCCCATCATCTGCCGATTGCTTGGTGCCTTTTGCATAAGATAAGGATCTTAACACCCATTGTCACGACATTCAGCTCATCTTGAATTGTTACTACACTGTAAGGGAAAGTGAGGCAACATTAACAGTTACTCTGTGCAGCCTAAAACCAGACTCAGTGGTTGCTTAACTTTCTTCCTGCTCTTTCTGCTTTACAGAGCAATGGCAGTTACAATGCTTTGAGCTGGAACATGTATATTTTTAAAATTTCTATGATGCTTCTCTCGAAGTCATAACAAGCATCCTCGAAAACACCTTTAATCTCCATCCTCACTCTTTTTCTACCCACAATCAGAAGACCAACATTTGATCTACTGCCCTCTCACACTTCAGCGTTTTTTACCCATAACTTACCTTAATCAGCCAGTAATTAATTCCTCTGTGATTTTTCCCACCGCCCCATAACGTATGTCTTTACAGTTTCACTGGTGGCAGTGATGTGTGTTATTTTTTTACCAATTATCTGATACCTCCTCTTTTTCTTAGTCACGGGGTGACCTCTAACAGAGCTGGGACATATGCTGCTATACGGATGAAGGGAACTGTTGCTGCTACATGGTCCTTTCCACTTCTCCATCTGATTTTTGGCTCAGGGTCGACAGCTTTTTTGTCATGCAAGCTATGCTCTTGAACGTGGTGTGGTGTGATAGTATCCAGGTAGATGAGAATGCTCAGCAAAATGCTCTTTCCACAGCTCCACCTTCTCATGCACATTTGGTCTCAGTCCACCGGGACTCCTCCTGGTGCTCCCAGCAGTGTCCCAGTGGTGTTTCCATGGAACATAATCTTTTACCATCTCAGTTTCACTCTTGATCTCCTGGTGTTTCTCTTAGTTGTTGAGTTTTTTTTTTTTTTTTTTTGTACCATGAAAGGGTTTACTTGCTCAGCCTTTGGAGATTTTCTTCTGCTTTGTTTTGTGCTTTTCTTTCCACTCTCCCATAATCCTTGTCTCTGTATTTTCCCTCTAATGTTCTTGTTTTGATGTTTGTCCAGCTCCTCCTTGTTTGTTTAGGCCTCCCAATAAGTTCCCTACTGTGTTCTCTATTGCTTCCTTAAATATTTCCCATCTGGTCTCTACTGAGATTTCTTTATCATTCCAAATTAATGGTCTGAAACACTCTCCAAGCATTACCTTCTCTGTTTGTCTCGTGGACTTGCCTTTTAACTTTACGGGATCAAATTTAGATCCAGTGTCACCCATCTCTCCCCTGGGCTTTAATGTGTTTGCCATCTTTCCAATAAGTAATTCATGATCACTGCTGCCCTTCAGCATTGCTATAGACTTTCACATCCAGCAGTGACTCTGCCGTGCCTCTTGCAGATAATTGTGGCCCATCTGTTTTTGTGGGTGACCATCTGGTGACCCTTTGTAAATCCATGAGGGAGCCAAATGCCACCAGTTGTAAGAATACACATGCACCTCACAGCAACTTCTCTGCTTCTTGTCGGCTCAGCTTCTTCCAGTTCTCCGTCATCCAGCATATTCTTTTACCCCTTATTTCTGCTTTCATCCTCTGTGTTCCCAGCTTTCACCTTCACAACTGCCTCATAAGCTCGGGCCTCATTTCAGATGTTCTACAGATAAAATTTATTTTTCCCCCCTTCTCTGCAACTTGTTTTGGTGCATAACAGCAAATCACAGTTAGGCAGAGATTACTTCAGGCTGCAGTAAATATCGCTGTGATGATCCTCTCAGACATTAGTATCCCGTTGTTCACAGAAGTCCTTATTCCTCTTGTGCATGTAGGCAATATTATTTATATGCTTTATTCATCTGGAAAAAAAATAAATAAAAGAAAGAATATCAGCCTTGCCGGCTACCTGTCCTTCCAGGGTGTCTGCTGTCGGGCAACTGAGGATGTTTAGCTCAGCCTGGGGTGAGAAGCAGGTTCAGGATCAAATCTCAGAAGCTGTGTGGTATGTTCAGCCGTTCTCCAGCCTCCAAGACCATTTCTATGCGTTTGAATCATTAGTCAGCTTGAATTGCAAAACCCTTCCTGCAACAAATTATGGATTTAGTGACTGGTTATGCCAGTCCAGTTTATGTAAAAGCCTTGCCATCCGTTGCTGTACTGCTTGCAAAGGACAGTGGCGTGCTGTGGGTTAATCCCAGCAGGTAGCTGCCTGTTCGCTACTGTCCCCCCTCCAGTGAGACCGGGGGAAGAGGAAAAGCAAGAAAATTTGTGGGATGAGATAAAAACTGTTTAATAAGTGAAGAAGTGGAAAAAGAGAGAAAGAAAAAATAAGTGATCCAAAGGCAATTCAAATCCAAAGGCTCACTATGGGTAGACTGGTGTGCAGCCAATTGGTAAGCAACTTCCCTAAAGCCCTCTCTTTTCCCTTCTTTTTGCTGAGCATGACATCAGATGGGATATCTCTGTGGGCTATAGTTAGGCTCATCTGCCTGGCTGTGTCCCCTCCCAGCCTCTTGTGTGCCCCCCGTCTATTGACCGGGGGGCAGAGTGAGGAGCAGAAACAGCCCCGGCGCTGTGCAAGCACCATTCAGCAGCAGCGAAAACATCAGCATGCTGTCGGCACTGTTTTTGTCACCATTGTAAAACACAGCATCACACCAGCTGCCACGAAGAAAATTAACTCCATCCCAGCCAGACTCAGTGCACAAGTGCCACCTTTGTGTCTTGCTTTCCACAGCTGGCAAGTTCGGACTCCTAAGATTAAAAATCTGAATTTTCCTCTGCCTACATAGATCACCCAGACAAGGTGGTGAGCTTCTTTAGTGGAAGATGCAACTTTTCCTTTTACCTTAAATGTGACAAATTCACAATATTTTATACGGTAATATTTGATGCGACATTTCTGGGTCATACCCATCCATCACCTAAATTTGGTGCCACAAAATGTCTGTATCCCAGCATAGGAACGACCTGCCTTCATTTAACTTTTACGGTGTGTGATGAGATGCTTGTTAAAATGCTCTATGGCTGAAAACACCGTGAACAGAGAGGACAAAAGGATGGGATTCAGTTTGAAATTAAGGAATTAAGGTGCCTACATTTAGGCATCTGTATGAGGGATATGTAACTAAGCTCTCATATCAGTGAATGAAAATTGAATTGTTGCTTAAATACAACCATGTAGTATTATGTGAGATGCTGGCTGGGCTTTTCTGTTGGCTACAGCTCTCAGTCCCTTAGGGCACAGGAGTGACCTGGTCTTGTGTCATATCATCCAGTCCCATGAGGACGTGTTGGCCACCGGATGCCACCTCAGCGGGAAGCCAGTGCTTTTGTTTGCACTTGCTGAGCCTCTGGTCAACACAGAGGATGTAGTCCAGGTTCAGCTAGGCAAACACGGATGTTGAATTTCAGAGGCAGCCGAATCCCTTTGCAGACCAAGTCTTTGCTGATTGAGGAGCAATCAGATGCCCATGGAGACGCTGATGTTTATGTGCCTCATTAAGGTACAATAGGCAAGTCAGCCACCTCAAGGAATGATGTTGGCACTTAAATTAACCTTCTTTTGTTACCACCTCAGTATATTCACAGTCTGGATTAACAGTGAAAGCTTCCCAGTACAATTTTTTATTCCTCCATTAAATGAACTCATCCCAGAAACAGCCAAGTCTCAACCACCATTGTGTTGCTCTCAGTTTTGTCACTAAAACCACTACAAGATAATATGAAGTTTGAAACAGGTCTTGAGGAGCTCACGCTGTAGATATTATGAGGCTTTCTTCATCCTGCTTTAAATAGACATGTAAACTCTTGGGGAGCGGGCGTAGGGAACCAAGACTGATTGGTGTTATGGCCTCCATTTGAGAGTTATTGAACCTTTATGTGCTCACGGAGTTCATTTCCTTAAGGCCAATGTGTACATGAATGGCACACCACCTTCCCTTCTTAACTGCTAAAATAATTGGCCTAATCAGGGCTGGAATAGGACAATGGAGGATGAAACCATCTATAACTGACATTTTTTCTTAACTAGCCAGGGCCAAACTCCCAATGATCATGGAAGGAACCAACATGATCATATAAGTTGACCTACTGCATCATTCAAACATCAAAATTTCACTCCTTACGAAGTCTGCTGATACAGGAGTGCCTATGCTAGAGCACATCTTCTCAGGAGACCTCCATTCCTCAGTCGCAGACTGTTCCAGGAAGAGTCGATGTCTAAACAGAAATGTACACTTAGTTATGAGAGAAACTGATAGACAGGTCTCAAAAACCCAAAGCTCAGAGTCTGCATTTAGGAAAATCAATGAAATGGATCAGATTGCCAAAGCAGGACATAATGATCAGTGAAGCCATGCTCAGACCAGAAAGCTGCCAACATGATTTCCTCTCCTGCCGATTTGCTTGATTATTCTTTTTTGCTTATGCTTTCAGGGGCAGCCTGAGCTTCTGAGTAATGTCTTGCACAGCTAACACATAGATGCACTCATTGGCTTAAGCAGCAAGACGGTACAAATCAGACCATTCTTTACCCTTGATCTTCTTCAGGCCAAGACTTCTCTGATGAAACTGAGCTTTTATTCCAAAAAAGTTTCATGTTTTGTGACACTGTTTTAAGCAAAGACTTTTCTCCTGAGCTGCACTTTGCAAACTCGAAAACTGAGCCATTCCAGGAGATACAGGAGAGAGATGAAAGTAGTGATGGCATCTAGACCCTTGGGTCTCCCATATCCAACGCACTGCAGACTGCAGTACCTGGGAGGTGCCTGGAGAAATCACAGTGAGTGCTCCTGAGACGCGACACGTAGCTCAGTGCTACTTGCTGCCTGTGATGGCGAGTGAAGGAAGGCTCATTGTTTCCACTGGGAGTGACCTCGGTGACGCTTTCCACCTCAATTTCCATCAAAACACACTACGAGTGATATAAAGCTCAGCACTCATAGGAGAGGTTTTCCAAGCTGCCTGTGTGTATCTGAATGTGCGTTTCCTATTAAAACAAACCTCTGAATACAAAGGCAGCTTGGAAAATCTCAGCTCTTTGCAGAGATGCAAAGCAGGTGGTGTGAAGTCGTTTGGGGAATTTCATTCTCTGGGATTTGTGCACTTAACTCATCTATCTCAGCCTCAGAGCCTCCTGAGACTGGCCAACACTTTATGTATTTAAAAATGGGCCAAATCCTACCCTAGTTGTAAATTCAGCCTGTTTCACCCACAGCCATTAGAAGACTCGTCTGCCTATGCAGTGCCACCACCCATGCAGTGTGGGGAGGTTTTCCAGGGGCTCTAACATGAGAGGACAAAGCTACAGCATGAAAAGCTCAGGAGGCAAGAACTTGCTTTTTCTTTTTACCCATTGCAGCCAGAATCATTAATCTCCGCACAACGAAACCCCTGCTCTAATTCCCTCCGGCCTTAAGGGCAGAGGTGGAATGAGGAAGATGGATTACAGATTTAGAAACAGAATATCAGCTTTCATATAGTCACAGATTTTAAAGCTGGGGGGACATTAAACACCACCCTTCTTGGCTTCCCTGGGGTGGGGGGTGGGGGTGCAGAAGTTCCCGTGCTTTGAGGGAGGTAGTTACCAGCACCTGGGATGCTGATGAATTGCCAAGCAAGTAGACAAGGCAAATGCATTTTAGAAATAGAAATAAAATCTCAGCAGCAACCAAACAACTTTCTTTGTCTCCCAACCTTCCCCCAAATGCTTTTACAATTGAAAATGAAATTGCACCTCTGGGCTGAGCTGCAGCCGTGCTCCTCAGAGGCCCCTTCAATTCAACTGGCAAACGATGGGGGCTGGCAAGGCTTAGTCAGCTCATGTTTGCAAAACGCTCTGGAAATAAAAACTGCTGCACAGCACTGAGTCATGCAGCTGCCACTATGGAGAAGTGAAGCCTAGGGAGCCTAGAAATACAGCTGGATCCCTTGTGGAGAGCAACTGGGATCTGTGGGTTAAGCGTAGAGGTCAAATTAACTAGAACAACTTACAATCAAGCACTGGGGGCCTCAGGGCTATAGACTGCTGGAGGAAAAATGAAGTCTCAGGGGTTTTGCAGGCAGAGTAGCCTATTTGGGACCAATGGGCACTGGGCTTTGGGCATGTGTTTTGCTCTCCAGTACAATGGCAGAAGTCTGGCCATGCACCATCATGGGTGGAAGCACTGCTGCTCTGGGTTAATACTAACCTTTGAAGAGAAGGGAACCAACCTAACCAACAAAACCAGGAGTTTAGCCAAAGGGAAACAAGATGAGGTAGTGTTTACCCATCCAGGACAGCTCTCACTGTCAGCCTTGTGCACCCGTGTCAACTAATTCCCATAGTGGATTGTGTGCTATGTCCCATGCACATCGCTGTGTTAGTGGTGGCTCTCATCAGAGGGATGAGGAACTGGGGCAAAAGGGACTTTTGCAGACCCCCTTCTATAATGTTTTTTCTCAAGGAGCAAGGACTCGTGCAGCCATCTCAGGCCTCACAACAGCCATGGTGACCAGGTGCTGCAGGTGCCTCTCTTGGACATCTCTCCTATCTCTTCCCAACGGCCTGACCCAAATATGCTGTAAGCTGCTGGCCTTGAATCAGCCCTTTAGGGGACCTGAAAGTCTGCCCCTCTGTTTCTTTTCTTGCAGTTATACAGTTATCTGCTTATGTTTCTTTTCATTATTTTTTATTATTATTATTTTTGAGAAAGACAGGCCAACAGAGGGAAAAAAGATAAATGCGTCTGTAAAAAAAAAAAAAAAAAAAAAGTACTTTCGCTATTTTCCTTTGTGACTAGATCCAAGCTAACCTCCACCTGCAATATCAATTTGGGTTGGTTTTCCTTCCTTCTGTCTGCAGGGAGAGGTCTCTGTTAGTCAAATGATTATTCCTGGGATAATAAAAACTTGCAGATGGAACCAAGAGCCTGGCTGACACAGACAATGAAACCATGGGAAGGCGTGCAGAAAGAAGAGGTCGCTTAGGCTTGGCAAGCTTAGAAATCTCCGTGTCTTTGTGGCTGCTTGCTTTAACCCTCTTGCAGATCAAACCCTTCAAAATTAACCCAGCTGCTGACACGGAATAAAACTGGAGAGCATGGAAGGAAAACCGTACCTGAAATAACAGTGATGCCTTCAGTGAGAGGAGAAGGTGTGCAGCCTGCAGCTTACAGTCCATGTGTAACAGCTTGTGTAAGGAGGAAGGAGCTGAAACAGAAACAAGAAAGAAGATACCATCCTGTATTATTCTGCAGATATGGAGACCTCCTAAGATTTGGAGTGAATATTGGCACCTGACGTAATAGCAGAACTACAGTAAAACAACAAACTGAGATGTCTTTGGGTGCATTTAAGACTAAAACTCCCTTAAGAACAGGCTTAAGTCCATTACTGCTCAGCAAATTGATATATGCAATGTGTGCAATCAACAGGTCCCCAAATCCTTTTTAACCCTGAGGGTCCCAAGGGTTAATGCTTATTAACAGGAAAGAACATGGCACATCAGCACACACATAAAGCCCAATACATGGGTGACCAGCTAAAATGTGCTAATGACCTATGACCCTGTGATATGCTGTCATCTCGGCTCATTTCTAAAGATGTTGGAGGTGAGAACTCATGAACCGTATATCAAAAGGTCTCATTCAGCCCTGGCTGGGGCTCAGAGATGACGGGTGAGCCTAAAGGAATGAGGTATCTGTTGTGTCTGATTGTATTTAGGCTCTGACCTGTGTTAAGAGAACAAGGGGAGGATCTTCTTTTAAATGTAATTATGCTCCAAGTCAAACTCTGATTAAGAGTCTGGTCCTGAGGGCTCTTCTGAGCATTTTGTCCCAAATCTTTGCATGTTTTACCATGGTTTTAGCTGGGTCTCACCTGGAACCAGAAACAAAACACTGCTGAGATGTGAAAACACAGGGCAGGTCTGGAACGAAAGACTGGAGTTTAGCTGGGCCTCTTTTCTACTCAGAACTGGAAGGTGAAGTTTTCACGTGGGCCAAAATGGCTGGCCTAACTGAAGGCCTAAGATAACTTGTTTGGTCTCTCCTTGTCTCAGCTTCCCTGTTAGTAATATGAAGGATGGATTTGGCAAAGCGTTTTAGATAAACTTTGCTGTTTAAATCACTATGGGCTGGTGGAAAGCACAAAGCAGCCGTAATGCAAGAGGCAGGGGAAAACTCTCTAATTTCTTGTAGTGCTTCATCAGAGGGGTGAATTTAACCTATTCATCTCCTTATTTCATTCATAGGTTATATCACTTCTCCAGGCCAAAAAGTCTCCACTTTCTCCTGCATTTGGTGGCATGTCTTTTCAGTGTTGGTGTTTGAGGCTGTTCCATTGCACAAATGTGACGGCTTTCCTTTTGGGGCCAGCCACTGCTCTTCTTGTGTTTACAATTTTCCTAATAAATGGGTGAAATTCCTCTAAAGAAAAAACAAGGCCTTGGTGTAAGACATTACCAGTCTTTCTAATAACACTTTTACACATGTGGAACAGTATAGGTTAGTGAAGCCTTTTGCTCTTGTATTACTCAGAGCCTGATTTATGCAGTTGAATACAAATGAAACCACAACTGCTTGTGCTGCCTCTTTCTTCCCCCTCCCTTCCATCTATTGGTGTATCTACATATCTGTGTCGTCCTTGGGATAACCAAATACCTTCCCATAAATTCAATGGCAGCTCAGAGGTTTCCAGTGAATTTCTTAGAGCCTGTGAAGTCACTGACAGGGTTAAAAGCCTTTCTGTGGCCAGGTTCAGGGCTTGGATTTGGGGATTTAATTTACTTCACTTCTCAATGGGATTTTGCTGTGTAAAATCAGCCTGAACAGTATGGGAGAGCCTTACAGAGAGGATGTGTGCATCCTGGGCATCAAAGAGATTCCTGGGTCCTAAACCAAACTCATTGCTGTTGGCGGGGTGAAGCCGTGCCTGGTGGTGTGCTTGAGGGCCTCCCACGCCTCTCTGGGATCCTGTTCCCTGGGGAATTTCCACTGCCCTTCCTATTTCTCTCTGGGCTGAATTTCTCAAATTTCAGCTTGGCAAGCTAAACTCCTTAAGCAACAGGAACAGCTTGCTGGGATTGGTGTCGGCTTACAGAAAGGTGCTGTGGTAAGAGACCCACATTGTCTGGAGCACTGCAGTCAACAAGGACTGATGCGTAAGAGGGGGGCAAGGCAGCGTGGAGGGAGGAAAGAGGAACACTGACTGATTTCTTTCTCTTACTGAGTAATAGCACTTGAAGGGCTCAGTTAGGGAAGACGTGACCCTGTATGTGTGTGCAGAAAGCAGCACCGAGCCTGGAGATGGAGCTGAGCAGACCCTGTGGTGTGCAGGCCTGAGGGAGCTGGGCCCTTGCCAGGCCCTGTCTGTAGCCTTTAGGCACATGGCTTGAATTGTTTTGTGACCAAAAGTGTTTACAAAGTCCAGACCTGGCTGATTCTCCACGCCATCATGCTCTGAGATGGGTTTTTGCTTGGTCCCAGCCAGGAGGACATCAGACTTAAGATGCCTCAGTACCAAGGGAGATGCTGCTGCACGCAGTTCTCTGGTTTCTACAATAAATAGATGGTGACTGCATGATTAATTCCCTTCTATATCTATCCCACCTAGCTCTCCATACATTTTCACTCCCACAGCTCCCACGGTCCCTGTATGGATCTGCTTTAAGGCCTGTGTAACTCATGAGTGCACCAAGTCTTCCCAATCTTATGGGCAGCTTCATCGCTGGGTGAGGGTAACCCAAAATGAGCCTAAATTGGGGTGAAGCCAATGGTGGAGGGATGGAGAAAGCAGAGAAGGGCAATGATAGAAATGTTGTCAGTGATGGGAGGAGGCAGACAGGGAGGGGAGTTGAAGAGTTAAAGCTCTTTCAGCCTTTAGCACCCAGTCCTATGAGACATGTTTTACTCCACTGATCATTCTGGACCCCAAACAAGAGCAGCCTGGACTGAATTATGTTTATCCCCTGCCCATCTGGCCTTTTCTCCATGCATGGCTCCAAAAAGCCAATGTACACGTCCGGCATGCCCACAGGGTGCTGGGGCTATGTTGGGGGTATCTTTTGCTCCTGCTTTTTTCTGTGGGACTTGATGAGGAAAGGTCAGTAGGACAGGGAACAGTAAGTGATGAGCCAGCTAGGGGGTAAGAAGCAAAGAGGATGGGGTGTGTTAGGGGAAGTGCAAGGAATTCTTTAGAAACCACAGAATTTTGTGGTTTCACAAGCAAAACATCTTTGTTTGCATTCATCTTGCAAACAAAATATGGGTGGCAATTTCTCTTTTATTCCCGATTTGGTGCCTAGTGGCAGCTCTGGCTCCATGAAAAGTGTTATTGCCCCTGATATGCAAGAATGAACTTGTGGTCAAGGTCCAGGCCAAGGAACCTGGCTCCTCTGCCAAGCCCTGGGCTTCGGCCATGCGGCACGGCAACACGCATCCCTGCAGCTGCAAACGCTGAGCCAAAAAGCTGTTTCTGAGGCCACCAAGTGAGGCATCCAGCTCTGAGGAGCATCAGAAGAGACAGCTTGCTCTTGCCAGTTAGAAAATGCTGAGGAGAGGCTGTAAAAAGAGAAAAAAAAAAAATATAATATATATTTATACTGTTTATATACATAATATAATATATATTTATTATATATATAAATATAAACATATACATATGTTTTTTATATATATATATATATTCCTTATTCCTGGTGAGTGGAACACCTTTTTGTGTTGGGACTCACAACTTTGGGACATTTGCTGGCTGTTGTCCATCTTGTCCTTTCCCAAAGAGCAGCCAGAGGTACCTGCCTCTCCCCTCCTGCCCAAAATCCTGGGTGTCTACGTGCACAGCTGGGCTGCAGGGACCAGGTTCAGTGCAGATCCTCCTTGGCTGAACCCATCCTTCAAAGATGAGCTCAATGCATCATCTGAGGTCATGTTACCTCCTTCCAAGGAGGTATTCCATGTGTTTTTTAATAAATTCCCCACATGCTTAATAATTATCCCACATATATTTTCAGTCCCTACCCCAACTCCTTTGCTATGTGCAGAGTTGCCAACTGCTTTGCACGGCTCCCCCAGATCCCACCTTGGAGTGCACCTTGTGCGAAGCAGTCCTAGGGAACCAGCCCTGAAATGCAAGCTGGATTGGGCCTGGGTGGTAAGAGGTTTTAAGGCATCAGAGGAACATGGAAACCACCTTTCACTCCACAGCAGTTCCAGTTATGTGTGGGGCTATTCTGGAGCTGAGAGGGGTTAATTCATGTAACATCAGAGGCACCGTTTGGGCAGGGAAAATGAACTGCTGCTGGTGCTGCTGCAGCTGGAGCTTTTGATTTCACTTTTAACATATTACTCAAGGCAAAAAAAATAATTTCAGGAGGTAAAAAGCGGCTGTGACCAACTGCAGAAGTGGCCTGGAGTGAGCAGAGGGAGCAGCTTTTCTGCATGAAAAAAAAAGCAAAGAAAGCTGCAGGTCCCCACCCTTGAAGGCATGGCTGGAAAACGTGCTCACCCTGAGCAGCCTGGGTGAGAGTGGGTCAGGGTGTGAGCTCTTTTTCGGTCCTGAGAAAGCCAAACTGGGTGGGTAGTACCACAACAGGCTTCTCCCACACTGGTGTGAGCACCTCTGGAAGCTTTGGGGTCCCCAAACCATAGCAGACACCTCACCAGGGATGCCCAGGCTGCTCCAAGGTGGTTCATGGATGCTGCTCCCTCTGCTTGGGTGGGAAATGTGGCTCTGAGTCAGTGGAGCAAAGACACAATGCACGCAATGAGAAAATACTCAACTCGGTGGCTTTGGCTCGAACAGAGAGCATTTCTCTCATGCTAGTAGCCTCTCAGAGCTGTGTTTAGTAAGCCTCTCCTGCCATATCTTGACATTAACTTCAGCTTTGGGAAAAAACACACTCAAGGAATGAAGGGAGCATCTGGCCTTGCCAGCAGTCAGTAAATGGGAACTTAGGTGCCTAATTCAGGTCTGAAGATCCCTCTGCCCCCTTTTTGTGGCACCTGGCCATCTGCAGACTGTGCTGGAAGCCCTGCAAAGCATGTCACAAGGAGCCCTTCGGCCTCTCTCCTCAAATGATACCTTATCCCTGGGAGGAGGGCTTTGGATTCTGCTTGGATCAGAGATCAACAGAACAGATAGAGGCTGGGCTTAGAGTCAAGGTCAGAAAACACTGTTTTTTGTTGGCTTTTTTTTTTTTTTTTTAATAAGCCTGATATTCTTCCTTTACTACCCTGCTCCTTTCCACCTCTCATAGGACAGTTTGATATTACAACTCCTGTTAATTATTCATCACAGACTATACTTGCCAAGGTAGCATTGCACGTCATGAACTCCCCTAACCTGCCCGATCTAGCCCTATCGGATTGTAAATTAGCCACTTGCAAGAACAGAGGCAGTGCTGATGAACCGTGGCCACAACATTTCCTCCTGCAAACTGTTGCAGGATGACTCTGCAACATTTTGAAGCATACATGAACCTTGCTTCTCGTTTTGCTTCAACGGTGCCTGGCGAAGGCATCGCTGTGTCCCAGCAGGGCACGTAAGGTTCCTGGCCCTTTATGCTGGGTTGTTCAATCTGGTTTAACTCCACAGGAACCACATGATCCTCACATGTTTAAAAAGGAGCAACATCACTGATTTCAAGGGAGGTACACCAGCAGAAAGCCAGCCCAGACAAACTGAATGATCCTAGCCCCTGAAACAGCTGGGACAAATGGATCTGAGAGGGAAACATCTGGTTTACAGGAAGAAGGTCAAAAGCAGGCTAGTAGCCAGGAAAGGAATTTGGGATCATGGTAAAAATATCTGTGAAATGTCTGAACGAACCATAGTTAGGAGCAAAAGAGACAGCAGAGACACAACTGGATTGCATTCCTAGGGCAGCACTGCATATATTCAATGCTTGGTGCAAGCTGCTTTAGACCTATCCCACTCAGGAGCCACTCAAAATCCCAGCAGCAGCGGCGTGATGGCACTATAAGGTGTGACCAGACTCCTCCATCTTTTTTCAAATGTGGGGGTGGAAGATAAGGGGGTGTCAGGATGGTGGGAGAGAGCATCCCTCTGAATCTGATGTGAGCTACAGCCAGCACTGCCAGGAGGGAGGTGAGCCTTCCCCAAGCTAACACCAAGGTAGCCCAGATGCAGCTCGATTTCACCCACGTGCAAATCTTTGGATGATATCGCATGAAAAAATGCAGCAGTGTAGTGTCTTGGCTTAAAAGACAGCCTCCTGTGCCATGGTTGTTGCTCCAGCCACGTCTTCTGGACCTCGGCTTCCTGACTCCATACCATCCCAGAGGGATAAACCAGGGTGGTGCTAGGCTCCCTGCCTCCTGGACTGCTCAGCATCCTTTATTTTGTTTGCTCAGCTGTGGCTTTTCCACTATGAGGGAGTTTCCCTAAAAACAGCATCGGGATGGTGGTGGTGGGGATGATTGCCTTTCTGTCTCCTCCCTGGGAAAGACTGCACCTATTTAAAGAGGCAGATAAATAAATACCTACACATATAGTTTTCCTACACACACATAGAGTTTTCCTACACATAGGGTGAGTAAATAGGCTATTATAAAAGCCTTTGGACATCAGAGCAGTCTGATTAAGTGGCCTAATTTGCACACATTGCATTAGTGACATTATGTAGGCAGACAACAAGCAGGACAGAGGCTGAGCACCACGCTGCTCCCATCCTCGCTGTGTGACTGTGGGGAGGTGACCTACACCTGGATGCTCTCCTCTGACCTTCATGTCCTCCTTCCTGGACAGGTCTTTGGAGCTGGGACAACCTTTAATTGGGGTACATCAGAGCTGCTTCCAGCCCAAAGTGACCCATTTACTCCTTTCTCCAGGCTGCCTTTTTCCTCCAGACATCAGTAAAGGCACAGGGTCATGTTTGGGGTTGTCTCCTGAGATGATGCCTTGCCTGTTAGTGGGACAGGGTTCTTCTCCCATCCCCTCACCCTAATTAAAAGAGAAGGGGTTACCATGTGTTGTCACAGCTGAGGAAAACATATTTTGGAGAGGGTTCGGGATGGAAATCCATGTCAGTGATACTTCTCCAGCAGGCAGATGTCCTCACCATGCCTCATGCAGCATGTCCCCATCCCATGAGTGACTGGAAAAGATGGGCATGGAGATATAAAAGGCAGGAAATCCCTCTGCTAACATATTCCTACGGATACATTCAGAAAAACATCCATTAGGCAGGTAAAGTGGAGAGAGTGCATCTGTTGGATGGACAAATTGGGAATATTATGTGTGAATATTATTTTGAGTTCCCCACCCCTTTCATAGAATCAAAGAATCACAGAATATCCTGAGCTGGAAGGGACCTGCAAGGGTCATTGAGTACATCTCCTTCATGTTTGTGGGGGAAAACTCCTGATAATATATCACCATGGGGAAAATATAATATACATTATATAAAATATAATATCACAATGGGAAACAGGACCAAATAACCACAATGTGGATTAGCAGTGCTTTCTCCTTCTGGGAGATATTGCAGCAGGTCAGATATTCAAGTGCTTAGCTCTCAGGGCTGTGACCTCTTCCAGAAATCTGTCCCCTTGTTCTGGGAGCTCTCCTGGCTCCAGACCGAAAACTTTCCACGTATATTTGGGGATTAGAACTAGATTATCTGTAAAGTCCCTTCCAACCTGAGCCATTCTATGAGTCTGTATTACTGGATAGAGAAAAATAAAAAAGCAAGAAGCAACTACTGCAAAAACTTCCCAGCCCCACATGGAACAAAAAGGAATTTTAAGGAACTTAAGGGTCACCTATAAAAAGCAATTATCTCGTTGTTCCACTTCTACTTTCATTTCCTAACCTCCTCAGACTTACTTTTGCAGGCTGTTGTGGCCGGCGGTCTGACACATTGCCCACCCCGCAGTCCCTACCCCAGCAGAGCCCTCCTTGTCTCGAGAAGTTTTTGGGGAAAGTTTCATCCAACTGCTTGGCTGGGCATGCTGCCAGCAAAGCCGTCCCCTCTGGGCCCGTCAGAAGAGACCTTGTACTACATTTTCCACTATACTTATCTAATCTTGGCTTGCGTCCATCCAGTGTTTGTGCAGTAATTACCTCACTAGGCAAAACAGTTCCACTGCCTAATTGTCTTCACTCGCAGGAAATCGTGCCTAATAACCAGCTAAATTTAATCTCCTTTCCTTGCTTTAGCCATGGCTGCAAACCCATGCAGCCCTTCTCCCTCTGCCTACAGTTCTATATGTGAAGCAATCATATGTGGAGTGATCTTTGCCCAGAGAAATTGTGGATTTATCCAGAGAAGCTGTGGGTACCCTGTCCCTGGAAGTGTTCAAGGCCAGGCTGGATGGGTTTTGAGCAACCTGGTCTACTAGAATGTGTCCCTGCTTATGGCAGGGTTTGGAAGTAAACGTTCTGTAAGGTCCCTTCCAACCCAAACCATTCTATGGTTTTATGATTCTGTGATGCAGCATTATCTGCTCTTATTTCTCTTGGTCAAACAAGCAAAATGATTTTCTAGGACTTGTGTGAGTCACAGCCATCTTCCTTGAGTCATTTTGCTTGGGTCTGTTTGAACTTCTTTCTGCAATCTTCCAGACTGTGTCCAGAACAGAAGAGTGATCAGCCCCCAGGTGCACTGAGTTTGTGGATCAGGCTATCACAAAACAACTTTTTCCTTAAAAAGTAGAGGAATGTAAAAAGAAGAGATGTATTTTTTTAATACTTCACCTTCTAGATCTTGAACCTCGAGAGTTTATTTTCAACTTCTTTGTGTTTTTCAGTTTGAAAAATGCTTTTTTTTTTCTTTTTCCTAAATGCAAGGTTTGCAGATGATCACGTGACTCCAGCTAGATCTTTAAATAAAATGTCATGTATTTTACAGGATGAGCTGGCACTGCTGGGACACAATATGCTTAAGGGCACAACAATAATGACGAGTCATAGTACAAATTCAAATAGTCTACATTCCCTTCTGGTCTCCTGCAAGCTTGAATCTGCAAATATTTTTGGTGAGTTATCTGGCTTACAAAAGTCAGTAGATGCCAGTGAAATTTTCAAGTAGCTTCTCAACTTGAAGGCCTTCTGAAGAGCCTTGAAAAGAGCAACAGAGAAAAGCCAGACTTACTAAATTTGTATTTTGGGTTGTGGAAGATCATGACACTTGGTAGCATCTGCCGGAGCTTGGTACTGGAGAGGAGGAAAGCGGAGAGTCTTGTGAAGCAAGGGTCAGATAGGTGGTTTCTGTGGTGTGTGTTGTATAGGAATTTAATAGGTAAGTGTGTGCTAGGGAAAGTGGTATGAGACATCAGGATGAATTCACATTCAACAGCCATCAAATGAGAAGAGAATGGCGCGTTGGGCTTGTGGAAAACTTCCACATGAGAAGGGGAGGAGATCTGCCCCAGGCCCTCTTCCCCTGAGAGAGCAGATGACCTTTCCCTGCACCCCTCTGCCACTGAGGACGGCTGCAAAAAAATAAATTAATTTTCACAGTGTCTGATGGAAACTTCACCCCCTTCAGCCCTCCTTCAGCCTTTGCACCATAATCCTTTAACCAGGGCAGCTGCTCCTCTCCTGGCCATGACCAAAGGCACCACATGTCTCTACAGGGACCACATATTCAAGTTGCACCCCAAGTCTGCCCTGGAGCTTTGCTGCTCAACCTGCTGTGTCCTGCAATACCAGGCACCCACAGGACCTCCATCTCGAGCTCAGGCTCCATCTTCTACTCAACAGAGGGGCAACAGGATCAGGATTTGGGGTCAACAAAGCATCCTGGTGGGCTCAGGGCTGGCTGAGAGGCCAGCTTCTGTTCCTTATCCATCGTGCCTGCTCCAGTGAGCCCTCCCAGACGTGTCCTGGGCCATGGCTCTGCGGTGCACACATCCACACGTGTGCAATCACACAAGCTGTGTACAGAGAGCCTGCTTTCCAAAAACTCCACGTAGCTGCTTCGTCTCTGCATTGATTTCTCCACCACCTCCTTCCAAGAGGTTTCTAATTACTGTTTTCCAGCTCACAAACACCTGCGACTGGCCCAGCAGAGCCACATGGTGGGAGCGAGTGGGAGGGAAAAGGGCTGTGTGTGTGTGTGTGAGCTCACCCAGTTACACCATCCCGGCCGAACCAGTTCCCCCAGTGATTTCCTGCCGGGCTTTTAGCACCTTGGTGTTGGCACATCCCCACATCTCTCACTGCTGTGCTATCCGTGGGCCCTGCTGGGAAGGAGGTTTGTCTTTGGCTTGAGAAAGCGTGTAGGTGATGCTCGAGCCATCGCGGGTCTGCTTTTGCATTGCAAAAACTTCCGAGGAGGACGTAGCCCTGACCCTTATGACCAAGGATGTCTTAAAGGATGTCTTCCAGACACAGCTGGTGTGTACTGGCTGCTGAGAGAGGAGCTCAGTTGATTGCCCCCACCTTGTTTTGCGGATTGCCCCCAGACCTCCATTTGGGCCCTTTTCACCCATGGTTGTGCAGAACTGAGCAAATTTTTTAATTTTTTTTTTTTTTTTTTCCCAAGACCTCACACCTTCCTGCAATAAAGGCTCTGCATATCAATAAAGATGAGGACTAAGGCCATGACAGGTGTGTTTTGACCAACCTACACGCCAGAGCATTGTAAAGGGTGGTTATAAAAGAAAAGGGGAAGCGCCCGGGTTAACTCCTCCAACCTGCAATGAGTTTGTGATCTTGACGGCTGGTGGAAAGGCCGTTTGCCTTTGCAAACCCAGACAAGGTGCATGCTGTGTTGAAACCAGGGGAGGCAGGAAACACAGAGCCCCATGGTGCCCTTCTTGAACAAAGCCATTTTTCAAGGGCAGGACCGGGCTTTAAAACAGATCTGTGGCTTGTGGAAAGTCTGAGCAAGAGTGTGCTGGGAGCTGCAGGGTCCCAGGGAGGAAGCCAGCTCTGAGAGGCCCTTTTTTTTTTTAGAAAGTAGGGACTTTTGGCTACTTTTCTCTAGGAAAAGTATTCACAACAGCAGACCAAAAAAAAAAAAATTTAAAAAAATCCCCATGACTTTTCCCTACTGGGCAGAAATTTTGGTCCTTTTAAAACGCTTTTGAAGTCAGAGGCCGAGGTTTTGTAGTTGTTTTTTCTAAAGCTCTCTGTAACTGCTGACATATGCTGCACATATGGTTTCAATGTGATTAGACTTCCGATCTGTTTTTTTTCCTTTAACTTGACAAAGTACCTACTCACCAGCCCCATTTCCATGAGGAAGGGACATTTAATATCATTCCCAGAAAGAAAGAAACTTCTGCAGTTTCATTAAACAAATAATCTCTCTTTTTAATTTCTTTTCCTCCTTTTGAATTATGTGGGAATTTGCCCAAAGGAGCAGAGCTATGGGTGCTTTACTTCCCCAAATACCCCCAGGAAAAATTACCCGAGGGTAATTACTCACGTCTTTCTGGATGCACAGGGAATAGACAGATCTCTGGGGAATCACTTCCTTTAGTTAGACACCATTGGATCTGCAAGGCTGAAGCCATGTTATTCGTAGCATGGGAAAGGTCTGGACCCCAATGGTAAATGAGATGTCCCTGCAGGAGGTGTTGCTGGTGGCAGGGGTGGGAGTTCATCTCCCCAAGAGGACATGTGGTCCTCTGCCGTCATGCTGCGCCAGGGGAGGTTCAGGTTGGAAATGAGGAGACATTTCTTCTCAGAAAGAGCGGTCAGGCATTGGGACGGGTTGCCCAGGGAGGTGGTGGAGTCCCCGTCCCTGGGGGTGTTCAAGGCAAGGTTGGACGTGGTGCTTGGGGACATGGTTTGGTGGGTGACATTGGTGGTAGGGGGATGGTTGGACCAGACGATCTTGAAGGGCTTCTCCAACCTTAATGATTCTATGAAGATCACTGCAGACAGCGTAGATCCTCCCTAGGATTTCTTAAATACCACTAACGGGGTTATGGTGCATCTTGAATGCCTTCGGAGCACCAGCAGCTTACTGGGACCTTCAGGTTTTGCCTTCATGTTTTGAAGACCACTTGAGGTCTGCGTGGGTCAACAGCCATCTGCCAGTCACAAAGGTCCTCCCTCACCTTTTGGTGCTCAGGCTGAGGAGCTGTGTGTCTGCAAAGCTTAGCCCCACGCAGGTTAACAAAGGAGCTGCTGTAAGACGAGATTAATGCTCAGCCTCCTCCAGTGTCCTGGGTGGTTTCCTCCATCTGGAAATCCATTCAGATGGATTCCTCCATCTGGAACTCTAGAACGGCCTGCCCAGAGGACAGAATCTGCAGCAGGGAGGCAGCTTTTGGTGAAGAAATTATGCCCAGTCATGCCACTTGTGAACTTTTTGGTATCCCGTCTTGCTTCTGCACACCTCTGATCTCTCCCTCTGCCCTGCTAAGGTCTTTGCATCTTTGTCATTTCTCATGCCCCTTAGAGTACCCAATCCAACTTTGAACCCTGATAGCCTTCACAGAACAGAAGTTCTCGTGTTGCTCCTGTGGCAAATCCTCCAGACTCATCAGACATCCAGGAAAACGAGAAGAAAATGCCACCTACTCTTTCCAATGTGTCCCCTATGCAGTCAAACACTCCCAAAGGAGCCCTTTTTGGGAGCCTTGTTGTGTAGTAACTGTTCTCTTTAAATGCTGCATCATGCAACCTGTCCTTTTTTTTTTTTTTTTTTTTTTTGTTTGTTTGTTTTTTCCCTGTATTGAACTTTCCCTTTACCCACACAGCTACAACTGGTTGTGAACTTTCCTGACCTGTGGTTTATGAAAGTTCATCAGATGCAAGATTAACCCTGGGCTGCTAAGTTTCTAGGCTGAATTCAGCTGATAAAAGCAGAACACAAAATCACTGCTGTGATCACGCAGGCAAGATAAAAGTTTACTGTCGGTGAGTTTGTAAACGCTTGCAAAACACTGATGTAATAGAAGAACAAAGGTCGTGTATACACTGGGGCAGTTGTCAGAGAGAAGAAAATGCAGGCTGGAGATGTACAGAGCTTTTCTGGTAGTCTATAAAGCTATGTGATAGAATGCACTGGCTTAACCACCCTCAGCTCTTGGGCGAACAAGAAAAGAAAGCAATGAGTGAGCAAGATTTCCTCTTGAGATTTCCAGTGAAAATACCTCTGGAGCGATCATGCTGCTTTGTGCAACACCAGCTGCTCTACCAGTCCGACAGGCATTTCTAAACTGGGACACGTGCATGAGCTCAGCCTTCCACTGCACACATTAGAAACTCTTTTTTTTCTTTTCTTTCCCTATCTCTTGGAAATAAGCACCTTTTCCCCTTCATCAGCATCACCTCTACCCTACAGTTACGAGGTCGTCTAACTGGTACAAGTCTAATTAAATGCAAGAAGCTTGCTCTGAAAGTCTGCCGCTCTCTCATGAGCCCTAGAGAAGGGCTGGTGCACCCAACATCTTGATTACTGTCTTTAACTATTATATAGCTGGGTCGGTAATTAATGACACTGCTTTTATTTACTGTTGCATCTCCACTGACCTGGTGCTTCGTGCCCTTTTTTTGCCTTGAACTGCGGTCAGACAACCTGGGTTAGCCTCTGTAAATCTTCACCCCTGCTCTTCTTATACCTCGGATATCAGGATGCCAAGTGAGGTTTAGTTGAAAATTCCCCAAAGGCTCCTTCTCTGGGTGAAAGGAGCAAAGAGAGAGGCTCTGAAGCTTGAACCATGAGGTGCTGAGAGTAGCTGGGAGAAGGGACACGTGCCCGAGCATCTCCCTGCCAGCATCTGGGTTGGGTGACCTGGCTCGGGACACACACTCCCACCAGTGGTGTCCATCGATTTGTTCATTAAACTAACGAAATCAAGGTTTTATTTGGAAACCACTGTCCTGACCAAGAGTTTGTCTGTCTCTGGTGACATACAAGCCCATTAAAGGTTATCTCATGTTGCTCATGTTAAGCAAGATTTCCCTCCTCACCTGGGAAGAGTTAAGTAAAGAAACAGAACTTGTTTGATAATAAAAGGAGCAAACTCCCATGTTACAGCAAAATTCACTTTTATTAGGTGCTTGGCATGCACAGCAGCTACTTCCCTTCCCTGAGAAGCACCGACTGCTTTCTACTGACTACAAGCTAATAAATTCCTGGGCCAGTGACACACACCTCACTATCAAACGCTCATATTTGAAAGGTGACCAGATAACAGTCATAAATACAGAGTTTTGCTCAAGGCTGCGGCGCTGCAGGTCTGTGTGTGCCGGGTGTTTTTGCTCGGCAGCTCTGTTGATTTAGCGGTAGGACAAGGGCTTTCTCCCTTGAAAAGTTCATGCTGGGAAGTCCTGTTTGTGTAACCACCGGCGGCTATTTCAGGAGAGTTCACCACTAGTGCATCACCTGAGATCAAACTGCACTCCTCTCCTTCAGAAAGCAAAGGGAAAATTCAGACCAAGTCTCAATTTAAAGACAAGTAGCACATCAGCAATTAACGATGCTAATATACCAAGAGCTTTTTTTTGCTACCAGCAATGAGGTTGTGAACTTACAGATTGTCTTTAGGGGTTCTATTTCATGTAGAAGAAGGAAAGTCTTGGGAAGTAATCGTGTCTGGTTTTGAAGATCCTTAGGCCAAGATGGACCTAAAATGGGACCTGAATGAAACACCAGAGGGTGTCCACAGAAGTCCTGGTCCTGCAGGTGCCTACATCTAGCCCCTCAGCAGCCTGGGGAGAACAAGCGGGGTTTGCCCTCAGGTCTGGGTGATACAGATACAAAGCACAGGACCCAAGCTCCCTCTGAGGCCACAAAGGGAAGGAATTCAGCTCAAGGGACCCAACTTTTGTAGGATCATAGAGAAATTTGTGCAGGAAGGGACCTCAGAAGATAGCAGTCCAAATCCCTACTCCCAGCAGATATGGGCACAAGCCTTTGGGTACACCCTACAAATGCCTTTTGAAGTGTTCATGACTGGTATTACCTTCCCCCACTGGCCAGAAGGTTGGGATAATCTGGTCTGAAGCTGTCAAGAACAGCTGGTCGCCAAAATATGTGCCAGAAGCACTCACACCCTCAGGTCTTAAATCTTTTAAGCTTCCAGTTGGGTTTCCTGCCCTCCCAAGGGGTCAGTGGGGATTGCCCCAGGGGCAGCCCGTTGTTTTTGCTTCGTCTATGCATCAGTCATATAGTGCCGTGAAATAGGAAAATCGCCATCTGATTTATTACCTGGGATCTGCTCATTAAAGGCTCGCCATTTCCAGGAGTCCTCATGCAAGAAAAGAACAGCTTCCATGGGTTCCCAGGGGAAAAATCATTATTTCTGCAGCCCATGTAGCATCTCCCTTAAAATCTGGTTGCTGCGCCTCGCAGCCTGGCAGCCGAGGTTACAGCAGATACTTTATTTCAGCCTTGCCAGCTAATTATATGCTGCAAATGCAGCAAACACCCATGGTCTAACGTTCGTTTAATGAAATCTCCCCAGTGGGGACTCGGAGGGGAAAAAGAGAAAATAAAGGGACAGATCTACAATATCTTGTCCTTACGGAGTTGTTAATTTTGCACTGATGACAGCAAAGCACTGCAGTGTCAGAGTGCTTTTTGCTGGTAGACGTTATTCACGGTGCAAAATTGTGGTGTTCTTGCAGCATTCAAGGTCCGTAGGGCTTCCTACATAGCAATGCCCTTGAGGGGAACGTTTTTTTTCCCCATGCTTTTGGCAGGTCAGGGGCTGAGGCCACGAAAATTGCTGAGACTCACGTCATCAGGCCTGATGAGGTAAAAGGAGTCATTGTGTGAGCAAGCGCTGGTCAGAAGAGGATTTGCAAAATGAATCCCTAACTGACTGCAAATTGCGCTGACCCAGGGTAGGCACGTCCCTGGGACGTGAGATGGTTGCTTGTTGGAAATGTAATGTGAAGAACCTGGAGCTGCACTGGTTTTTAACTCTGGCTGCTGCTGGGCACGGTGAGATGAAATCTGTGTTAAAGGGTCCAGAATTTAGCTAGCCCTGCCCTTTTCTCTCTCTCTCAAAAAAAAAAAAAAAAAAAAAAGACAGCCTTTACCTGTGCCACTTGGGAGAGGGAACTGAGGGTGGTGCCGCTTTTCTCCCTGTGACCACCCCATCTGTGACCACCTCAGTTCCTCTCCCTCCTCAGACTGTTCCCATCCTTCAGGTGAGCAGACTGGACACTTCTTTCCACCCAGTGGATTTTTAATGTGAAGCATCCGTGAAATGAAAGCAAATCAGGTGATGGTTTCCTGCATGTTGACCTCGTTAAACAATGGCACATCGTCTGGTTCTGAGCTGAACGTGGTGAATTGTGATGGACCTAAGCAGATTTTCAGAAAAAAATAAAAACTTTCGCCTTCCAAAGAAACAGGTCATATGTTCCAGCAGTTAATGACCTCTCTGTTGTTCCTGCATCCACCTTCAGGTCAGTGCATCCTGTCCTACTGGATCAATAGGCTTTTTTGGTGCAATCAACTGTCCTTCCTGAACACAACATCCAAGGCTAAACCCTTAAAGAAAAACAGTAGCCAAGGATGTATGGAGATGCTAGATGGGGAATATAACACATTTGGCTCCTTTACTTCATAGCTAAATATCTGCTCGCTGGGGCTGGCCAGGGTGGATGTCAACCAAAATCTCACACCTTTGGCTTCCCAACAAAATGCTTGTTGCCATTCCAGCTTCAGTCTCCAAGGGACCTTCCCGAACTGCTCTACCTCTGCTCGAATCATTAGCTGAAAACTTGGACTGCAGCCTACAAGCACGTAACCCTCCCTGTCGTTCAGGGCTCAACTTGGAGCGAGTGATTTAATATTCCCGTGCTTAAAGCACGGGAAGGAGAACGTGACTGTGGGAACGTTGTGGGGATGGCGGGGGCTCGACATGGGCCATATTCCTGCAGAGAGGAGCCCGCGCTCACGGTGAGGACTGAGCACCACAAAGTGGGGCCCAGCTCCGGAGAGGTATTGAAAAAAAGCAGAAAATCCTCTCCCTCATGCTACAAACCCTCCCTGCTCTATCAGTGTTGGTTAAAACAAACACTCTCCTGTTACAAATGAGGGGCTTCAATTGCACCACCTTTGAACAGAGAGCTCCTTTGATGTGTGCCTGCGTGCAGTGAGAACTTTCCTTCCATGTGAATGGCTCTTATTTCCCTTCCTTTTTCTCAGCCTCCCTTGTACTATCGCATCCCGCATGGCATTTAACCCAGCCGACTTCCTTTGGGTACATTTATTTAGAAAAAGAGTAACACTTTACTCCCAGGGGCTGGAGCTCCCTGCCTGGGATTGCTTTTATACCCAGACTGGAGAAGGGGCAAGGGAGAGACACGGGGAAGGGCTCCCCCAGGTCCCCAAGGCTGGCACAGCTGTCCCTGCATGGTGTGGGGTAAAACACCACGGTCGGGGCAGTGTTGGGCTGTCAGCCTCGGTGGCTGTGAAAGGGGAAGAGCCCCAGGTCCTTTGGCTCAGAATAACCTTTTGGGTTGGTGCCCTGGGCAATTTTATTGCAATATCCTCCCATATCAAGCCCGGATACCAGCAGGAGCCCATCTTCCTGTTTACCATGTGGTTAAACAAGGCCAGGGAGCAAAATGCAAGCATCTAAGGAATTTCAAGGCATTTAAGGCATTTGGAATGCCAACTTTACTGGCAAAAAGCTTCCTCACCCGTGATACGGCATTGTTGTCCAGGGACACATCACAGGAACAGAGATTTTCTGATGGCAGCCAGGAATCTGGGCTCTTCATTGCTGACCCCTCGTGTCGTCCTGAGCAAGCCACGTTCCAGCTGCTTTGTGGTTTGGTTTTCCCAGCTGCAAAGTGGTGTTCGTACAGGTGTTCATACTCAGAGCCAAGCAAAACCATGACCGGGAGATTTTGATTCCTAAAACCTCAAAATTGAAGGGCTGCTCCATGTGACAGTCTCTATCCATTTGGAAAATGGATTTTATTTTGTTTAGCTTTGTCTGCATTTTTTTTGTTGTTTGTTCAGATTTCCAATTTCAATACCCACCCTAAGCACCAGAAAGTGCCTCCTTCTGGGATTTAGTTAATGAACATCTCTGTTTGCAGGTCTTGGGAGTAAAGGCAGATTCAGAGAAAAGAATCCTTTGTCAAGTGGATCTCATTTAAAATCACTTATGTATAACAACAGCTTTTTCTAATTGGGGATATATTTGATCTTCTTCATGCTCTGAGTATAGAATTATGTTCTTTGGGAAACTGTAATTTGTTGATGAAGGGGAGCAAATCACTCTACTGCAACAACAGCTCATTGTAAGGCAGAAAATAATCTGATTTACACAAAGTGATGTTTGTGAATTTATTCTACACAAAGTGGGCTCATTTGGAAATACTTTTAAAGGATTAAGACCAATGTCTGCCTAAGTGACTTTGGTGCAAATCTGGATTAGCTTTGCCGAAACAGTAGAGCTAATTTTGATCCAGGTTGCTGGAAGGGAGAGGTACTTGGCTCTTCATATATTACATTTTCTTTGGCTTTTCATATATATAGTTTTCTTTGACACACTAAGCGCTCAAGAGGCCCATTTCTCCAGATTGCACAGGGGACTGTGGGATCTCCCACAGGGAAACCTGCTTTATAAACCACCTTCTCAGGCTGTCACTTCACAGCTGTCCTAATTTTTCCCATGCGGGTCTCTTTCTATGGCAGATCTAGCCACTGGCCTTCAGGGTTGTCATCCAAGGAGTGAATAATCAGAGCTTTACTTCCAAAAAAAAAAAAAAAAGATATGCCTTTTTTACAGAGCATCCGGAATTACCTGCAGTCATTCAACAGCAGTTCTGCGATGTTGTCACAAACCGGACCTCTCCTCTTTCCTTCCATTTTCTTTTCCTCTCTCGTCTCCATCATCCCTAAGTGCCTCTCAGTCCTCTTCATCTTCCTCCTCCTCTTCAGTGTGGAGCTAGAACAAGCATCTCTTCAAGTCTGCACTTCTCCTGCTCTTGTGGTTTCACTCTAGCAGCGCCTTCCACCACTTTGGTTTCTCAGACACATGGGACAAGGGGGGGATCTGCCACCTGAGGCACCATGGGCTGAATGTACGTTGATCTTAGATTTACCCAGGCTGAAGCAAACACGACTTGAAGAGGCATCCAAGAACACATCCTGGGGGGCAGAACGTGAAAAAAGCCCCTAAAGAAGAGGGGCTGGTGAGGAGATGGCAGAAAAGCACATTCAAAGCTGTTGCAGAGAGGAAGAAATATACTTTTTTTCTTATCTTTGCTGGCAAGAAGCTCAGGGTAGATGTTGGTTTGGACAACTTTGGATGTAAATCTGGTCACAAAGGGAAAACAGTGTGGCATCGTGCAAGACAGCTGTTGGAGTTACTGCAATTTAGAAGCTTCTTGGCTTTAAACCACTGAGAGTCATCAATTAAGGGGCCCTTTTGAGGGTTCCAGCAGTATTCTTCAGTGGGACTGTGTGAGCATACAAAATGCACCAGCCAGCGTCGTTCCAACGTGCTCCTTTCCCTGCTTTAACACCCAGAGCGTGTGAAGGAGGATATCGGCCCTGTTCCAAGAGAGGAGAGACGGTGCTGTGTTTTAATCCCCTTTCTGCACCCCCTCAGCTGCAACTTATACAGCTTCCCTGGGCTCTTCTGCCCCTTGGACTCTCCCTTCCAGCCACCTGGTGATCTCCAACCTTTCATCTGCCATCAGCCCTTCCCACTTGTCCCACCATTTTCCCCTCCCCTCTTCCTTCCCCATTAAACCCAGTCCTTTTTTCCTCTGGTCTCTCCTCCAAGCCTGTAATGTTCGCCCCTTTCCCACACCATTCTCCCTCCTCCCAGCTTCTGTTCCTGCTTGCCTTGGCTTTGGGCGTTCGCAGGCGGAAGGGGAGATGAGGGTTAACTTCCCTCTGAACCTCTCCTTTCCTGCAGTTTTTGTTATTTAATCAATGAGGCCAGAGAGAGGCTCTGTCGTTACCCTGGCTTGGATCTACCCCTCGCTTTAACCCTTCCACAGGGACAGCTCTCTAGCTCTAATTTACCAATAAGCTTTTTGGTTTTTTCTCATGGAAAAACAGTCAAAAGATCTGCGCCTCACAGATAGGGGTTGTTAGCAAGCTGGCCAGCAAATTGGAGCAATTTCTGGGATGGAAATGGCTTTTCCATCGGTTAGCACATCACTTGGGCTTTGCAGAACTGGCTCTGAGAGGCTGCAGCAATACACGCCAAAAAGCCATTGTGTTCGGGACCCTTTTGGTGGAACACAGAGCAGGAAGCAGTTGGCCTGAGTTTTGTACAACCAGTCAATTTCTCCATTTCCTTTTTTTTTATTCCATAAGGAAACCTCTGTCTTGCATACGGGAGGGAGGGGGAGGAAGAGTGTAAATCGCACATGTGAAGTTGAGCAGAGACTGCTTTGTCCCAGTGGGAACACATTTCATTTACTCTATTTTTTCTTCTTTTTTTTGCTTGACTAGTATTAAATCTCTTCACGTGGGAGCATCCATTGATATTGGCACCATGTGAGAACACCACTCAGCAGCTGGTCATCCCTTGAGGTCCCCTGGGACATGCCCCAGGAGATCCCTACTTGATGTCGGTTGCTTTGAGCTTCAAGTGCTTGGAAAAGGTTTTGCTGGGCAAAAGACACAATTTGGCCAACTCCAGACTTCTTAGCAGATCACTGCTGCAAAGCTGGGCTTCTCCTGCGATTGGAGAGAGATGGAAAAGCACAAGGATATGGGGTGGGTGTTTGTGAAGGAGACCTGGACTCACGGGTCAGAGACTGGGAGACAGAGGCAATGGATAATGCTGCTGTCTCCGTATCTCCCAGAGATCCGTAGAGGAGCTGTAACCTCTTGGTCCTCTCAGCAGCAGCAGATGTTGAGGATGTTGGTGGTGGTGATGGAAACCCTTTTTTTTTTTTTTTTTTTGTGTGTGTGTGTGTGTGTTTTGTTTGTTTGTTTTGTTTTGTTTTGTTTTGTTTTAGAAATGCACCCAAATCAATCAACAGGATGGGAATTTATGCCTTGTTCTGAGTTGTACCCATAACATTTAAAAACCAGTCAGTTTTCACAGGTATTGATCGCTCCAAGCCCCACCTTCACCATTTTTATCCCGAAAGCCATGTAGTACTGAAATCTAGACCTGTACTCTGGGATTTTGGGACTGATTTCTTCTTGAGGTGCCTTGTGGAACCTGTGCCTCTCAAAGGACAGGGGAATGCAGCTGTTGTGGATACCCCACATTTCCAGCATCCTGCTGTGTACTGTGTCCTTGCCGCAGTCAAATCTCTCTGATGCTGACTTTGCTGATCCTGTGCCCATTTCTGTGGCTTCTGGGCTCCACGGTAGGGGTGAACTATTTTCCAAGTGACAAATTCAGTATGATGCATAAATTCCTAGTAAACAGCCCCCGGTGCTGGGAGAGCCATCCGGTTGTATTGACAATGGAAATATTCCCTTGCAAACGGGCTTTCGGGGAAAGTGGAGCATTTGAGGAGCTCTTTCTCGCTTTTTTCTCTCTCTTTTTAAATTAGGGCTGTGAGCTGGCACTCAACTCCTGCTGTGAAAAAATAACAGAGAAAAAAAAAAAAAAGAAGTACCAGAACTCTCTTGCTGACAGCTGCTGCCACTGTGTCTGAGCACACACTGGAACGTGTACATCAGTCCCCTGAATAAATCCCAGGGAAAAAAATTATATATATATGCACACACAAATACACATATGTATACAACACATGTGTGCTGTGTTGTTTTCAAGAACAGTTGCATTTGCCTGCCCTGCTGCTTTGTCTCACCAGAAAGGGCTATCAGGTGGGGTGTCTTCTAGCAGAGACTTTGTTCTCATAACTAAGGGTTCTTGGCTTTGCTCTCCACTTCACTATGAACTCCATGCAGATCGTGCAGAGGTGGACCTGCAGAGGGGCTGAGGAGACCCTGGCCTCAATGCAGCCCCCTCACCCCCTTGGCTGTAGACATGCTGGGCTGCTGTCCTGCTCAGGATGACAAGGACACCCAGGGGTCTGTGCTGATGGATGTGTGCACACCTGAAGGTGCCTGGGTCCTCCATGGCGAAGCAGTTAGTGAAGGAAGGGGAAGGCTGTGCTCATATTTGTTTAGTTCTTACAGGGCAGGTTTTTTTACCAGCAGCGGAGGGAACCTGGCTGAAAGAAGTCCTTCTCCCCTCTTGGGAGAGGCTGGTGAGGAGCAAAAAAAAATTAAAAAAATAATAATTATATATGTATATATATAAAAGAGGAGTATGGGAGAGGGAATGGAAGCAACCCACTTTCAGCAATAACAAATTGGAGCAATAACCATGGCCAGTGGCCACTTTAAAGTGCTTTATAGACTGCCCTGAAACACCCCAAAAGTGAATTTACCCACTTTATGTTCCCACCACACCACCGGGCTGCAGAGCAAAGGGAGCCTGTGCCAGGAGATTCCTTTGGTTTTGTTAGGGATGCATCATTTATCTCCTTCAGCTTTTTAATTTTACGCTTATCTTGCTGATATTGAGAGGGATCCAGAATGGAGGTGTCTTTGACATTCTGCATGCGTTTACTTAAATTCAGTTTTCCCATTACATTTGATTAATTCCATTTGTGTTTGTTTTATTCAGTTGGTGATGGAGTGTAGGATCATGCGTGTCTGAAAGGCTCCGTAATTGCATTGCCTGTCCTCTGATAGTGCAATTAATCAGGCATATTAATCATCACTACTTTCCAATTATTGCCTCCTATATAGATATATAGCTCTGAAAATTCAAGCATAGACCTAAATCTTTACAGACTTACTCCTATTAATAGTTATAGACATGGTGACTTCCTTCGTAACCTCCGGGCAAGAATGGCCTTTTGTGATGAGTTATTTATGCTGGCTTGATTTGATTTGAAGACCTTGGTCATTTACATGGTTTAACTGATGGAGGTTATTTCCCTGAAGCTTGGAACCTTATATTTGATTTATTTGCTGAGAATAGCAATCTGTTTGTAGATGCTCTGGATGTACAGTGTGGGGTGATAATTCTGTTATTGCTTGACTTCTTAATAGTCTACAAAATGCTGTTAAAGGTCTTTAAGTTGCTTATTAAGAGGAGTCTTGAGTAATATATGACCCGACTAATATATGACCTACATGGATGGCAATGCATAGGTGGATTATAAACCTGTCAAAGGGCACTTTGGCTTTTAGTTATGTTCCTTGACAGGAAATTAATGCCTTTCCTCTATGAGCTCTATTATCTTAAGAATACCCATGCCTCATCTGAAAGGAATTATGAAGATTTATTGCCCAACATCTGGCTATTACAATACTCAGAGGAGTCTCCTGTTGCTGCGTCTGAGTTAGGTGGGAGAATGGATTCCTGAGATGAGCAGTATCTGTGGAATAAGTAATTCACTGGGAAGTCAGGCTGAAATTTTGCTAAATACTGTCAGTGAGAGAGGTTTTGGTTTCTGTGACACCCTGAGGTCCTCTGCAGCGTTGTCCCGAAGCACAGCATCTCATTACTGTTACAACCCAGAATTTGCTCTTGCAAGCGTGCCAGGTCTTTTATGGTCCTGAAATGCCTTTCCCTAGTGCATGGCTGGGGACCATCTGTGTCAGCCTTTGTGTGAAGGCAATTTTTCCATCTCTGGCTGAAGTATTAGAAGGGCAGGACTGGAAGTAGTGGATGCTGGACTTGGCGGCTGAAGTTCCTTTGTGTATTTTTATAAGCAGGTGGTTTGGAACAGGAGAGTTTTCAACCCAGGGAATTTCTGAAGCACTGAGCAACTGACTCCTGCTACATGTGAGTGGAAATGAGTGCTAATAGCTCATTGCACTAATTATGCATAGGATCCTCTACACACTGATGGAAGTCAGGGAGACCACTCAGCTTCATCTGGATTCACACAGGTGTAACTGCAGAGTGAAGCCTGGTCCATCACCTACCTTAGTTCAGGAGCTCTACAAACCCCCAGTAACCCATGGCTGACCTCAGATCATGCAGTAAAATCCTGTTCTCAAGGACAAAAAGTCTGGAGCATTTAGGGTTGTTTTGGGCTGGGGGGGGGGGGGGGGGGTCAGGGACATGGAAAGCTGTCACTGGGATCCAGAAGCTTTTTCCCTCCTTGCTATCCATTTTATTACCTACAGTTCCCATTTCCTTAATTTAATTAGCTAGCAAAAGACCATTTACGTTCATTAAATAAATCAGTATTCTGGTTCATTGTGAAGCTAATGATCCAGTCTCTAATTTGCGTGGCTACAAGGAACCTGATAAACAAAAGTAGCTGCTGCCAGCATACGCCTGCCTTGGTAAAACCCAGCTTTGCCAGCCCCATATATTCAAAGCTGGCCCCATGGAGAGCCTGGTGCTCCCTTCTCTGTCCCTTTCATACCTGGGTGCTGAAAGGGTCTGCAGAGTTAAATGGAAGATGTGTGTGGTCCCCATTCTCTCCCTCCTCCAAGGGCATGGTAATTCCTTACTCTGCTTGCTTATCTACAGAGGGTAGGTGTTGGGAAGGGGTTAGAGGGGCTTAATATTTAGCTCAAGATTAAGGCATTGTTTTATTTACTTATTTTTTTAGCTTTGGAAGTTCTTGATTTTGGATTGTGTGAAGGTGGGAAGTCTCAGATCATTCCCAGGAACTGAGGGATACATGCAGTCCAGTATCATACAAGTGGCTGAAGTGAACAGGAAAGGGATGACTGAACACCTTCATCCTGTAGGATCCAGAGTGGAGGTCCAAGGGAGAGAAAAAGAACACAGCTGCCATTGTGTGGTATATGGCATGTTGTGGACTTTGCTTCTTCTCGAAATGAGAAACTATGAGGATCAGAGCAGAGTCTCGTCTCTTTTTCTCCAGGTAATGGTTTCACTGGAGTCACTCCTAGTTCAGACCAGAATAATACAGGCTGTCCAGGGATCCTGCTGCCATCCCCTTGAGGCTAGATATCCAGAGATGGATTAGCCTGAATGAGTCATGTCCTGCTCTTTTTTCTTATTTTTTTTTCCCAAGGCATTGGAGAGTCATGCTTTGAAGTCTGAACTCCCAGCCTCATTCATCTGAGAAGAACTCCCTCTGGGACAACCAAGACATCCAGCTGGAATTTGGCTTTCCTGTCAGTGCTGGGATGTTCTTCTGACAGCTCTGTAGAACTCGACTGCTGCATTGACCACTTCACAAACCCATTATTCATTTCTTCAAATTCTGGGGAGAAAAGGGAAAAAGGAGGAAATCGCTTTGCAGACCAGTCCAGGCCTTTCAAACTCAGCCACTTTTCTTAGCAGCTTCACGTGACAGACTTGTCTCAAACACTTCTGAGGTAATCGAGCCAGCTGGACGCAAGGTGATCCTACTGGGCATGGATTTCTGACTGAGGTATCCAAGCTAGGACCTGTTTTAGACTGGTAAGAGCTGCTTTGGGGGGGGGGGGGGGATTGAACCTAGGTAAGGCTCAGGAACATTACCTAGAAGCTTTACTGTAGATGGCTCTGATGTAGGTTGGTCACTCTCTCCCTAAAGACAAATAACTGATGAATTTCAAACGATAAAGTACACAATGGAAAGCTGGAAAAAAAAATGCAAACATAAGTTTAGCTGCAGCATTGTTCCAAACCATGAAACTCTACTATCTTTTTCATATTTCTAAACCAATACCCCTGCTGTTTCCTGAAAGTCTTTTCTTTTCTTTTCTTTTCTTTTCTTTTCTTTTCTTTTCTTTTCTTTTCTTTTCTTTTCTTTTCTTTTCTTTTCTTTTCTTTTCTTTTCTTTTCTTTTCTTTTCTTTTCTTTTCTTTTTTGACCATCATTGCAAACAAAACCTATCCACATTTGTGCACAGAATAATTGGAAAGGAGAATTAGAATGAAAGGTAATGTAATAGCTTCTTAAGCACCGAGAGGAAACAAAGGTCTGTGGAAATGTGAAGTACTGGAATGGATAATGCATTTGTCTTTGGAAGCTACTAGCTGAAGAGCCCAAGGCTGCTTGTCTACTGCATGGAAATAGAAAGGCACTTGTGCAGGATGATTGAAACCACCCTAACGTACAGTGTCCAAAGTAGATTGGCTGAATTACCCTCTGGAAGTCTCTTTCCCTTATCTATAGGGAGAATACTTGGACTTGGACTAAATGCTGGTCTCTCTGAAGCATGAAGACAGGTGATATGAATCATACTCTGACATCTATTCAAATAACCAAGAAAGGTGGCAGAAAACAAGGAGAAATTTCCAGGTGCCTTAGCCAAGAAGCTGCCTCCGATTTTTGTGGGTGCAGAAACACAAAGGCTTCCCTAGGAACACTTCTGCTGCCTACTTAGGGCCATTTGCATGCTCAGGTTTTAAGCAGAGTCACCTAAGGCATGAATATAGCCATTGGAGAGAGAGAAAGAGACCTCTACAATTCAGAGCAGGAACATGCTAGAACACAAAATAGATGTGCTGAATAGCATTGTCATGATGGGCATTGATCTTAGCTTGCTTGTATGGGAGTAGTGTCTTCCTTCATGTCCACCCACCACCAAGAGCACTGGGGTTGCTGCCGAAACCAGCCAGGAAGACCAAACAGGCAACAGCATCCCCCAAACAAAGGTTCAATCGGTAGTAAACCCCACGCAGCATGTATTTCTTTGTTTATTTGTTTATATTTTCCTGTAGATTTGGCTTCAAAATCAAATTGGGTTGAAACTGGAAGGCAAACGAAAACTGTGGTGCCAAAACAGACTAAAAACAATGAAGGCATTTTTGAGTAACAAGAAGTTAAAAAACGAGCCCTGAAATGAAATTTGGTATGTTTTTGCCCAGCGTGTCTTTGTTTTCTCTCCCCATGATACTGCGTCACAGCAAAGTACACTCCTTGGAACTTTAATGGGAACAATGTGTTTCTTTTTCTGAGGTGGTAGGGAGAGACATTAGGTTTATTCTTAGTTATTTGGATAAGTGCTTGTGTTTTGTGCAGGACCTCCTGGTAAGTGCATGGATACTGTTGTTGCTTAGCGTGCTGAACTGGATTCGTAAGCAAAATGGTTTGGGTTTGAAATAGAGGTGGTGCTGCAGCTGAGCTGAAGTCTCATAAACAAATGGCAGCTGTTGATACGGCGTGGTAAAGACTAGAGCAGGTTTCTCTCCTAATTACAGGCCTTGGTAGAGAGTTGTGTTTCTCCCCTGTGGTATCTACTGCATGTGAGCCTAGCTCAGGCACAAATCCTGCGCTGGCATCCTCAGCTGTGCCTAAATACGCAAGAAAGCCTGGGGCACCCACTGGATGGCCAGCTTCTCTGGGTGGCCATCTGGCAAGGTGGCAAGGCATTATGTATTTTCCCCCTTCTGTACTCGTATGTATTAATTAGGGAGGTTTTAACTGCAAAACACACTCTGATGGTCTCCGATGGTAAAATGACAAGAAGTCACAGCTCCTCTGATAGATGCACAACAGTTTCTCTCTTGCTGTGTTAACTCTCCCTCCTCCCTGAGCCCTTTGCAATTTCAAGGCTTGAGCTTGAGTTTAAGGGGCTTTGGGAACTTCCTGAGAGGTGACTCTAAAATCATCCTTACACAGCAGTCTTTGGGCCAGTAGCAGGGAGATGCATCCATGACTGATGCACACCCATCTCACCCAGCTTCTTTCAAATACGGCCCTGCAAAAACCATGCCCACATGCACTCAGCCTCAGTCCTTGTTCCCAAAGTTAATTACCTTTCTTCCCTTAAAGAGAATTCCTGCACTGTTGACATTCATCATCTGCACGTCAGTCTCACGGTGTGAAGATGTATTGTGCTGTGTACTCTGCGCAGAGCCTGGAGTGTCCCGGTGGTGTTTTCTGAAAGTCATTTTGAGTAATCATCCCTGGAGGGTCCCTTCAGCACATTCAGCTCTGCATCAAGCAGCCCCACCTCCGCCTCATTGGAATTCTGCAAAGCTGTCCTCCCTTCCCCGTCCCGCCCTTTCTGCTCTTCTCTGAAAGACAGACAGAAAGTCCTTCCCCTCCGCAAATAGCCCTACTCATTCATGTCAGCACCGGCATCACCACTGCCCACGTGCTCGCGGCACACCGTTATTTTTCACTGTCCCATCCCCTGCTCACTTGGGAATGGGTTCTCTGGTGGCCTTCGCATGGCCTCATCCCATCCATGTCCATAAATACCCGAAGGGAGGGTGGCAAGAGGATGGAGCCAGGCTCTGTTCGGTGGTGCCAGGATGAGCTGACTTCAGGTCTGGGGACATTTTCGTAGAGCTTTCAGTGCTCACATCCCTACACACATTATTCTAAAGTCTTCCTTAGTCCCAGGGCTTGGAATGCACAGACATGGCTGAAATGCACGCAGGGCTGAAGCTGAGCCTTTCTCAACTTTCTTCTTTTGCAGATCTCAGAGCAATCCTCTCCCTGGAGTGGAGAAGGGCTCTGCACCGCCACCATGGGTGCTCCGGGCATGGTGCAGTCCGGGGAGGATGCAGGATCTGTGAGTTACTTTTTCGCATGGAAAAGCTGCAGGCAAAGACACCAATTGAGTCTTTAGCATCGAGGTGTGGTTTTTTTGGTGGCTTTTCTGCTCTCCCTCCACCGCCTCTCATTCCTGACATCACACCGGTGTGTGCTATCCCTTCTCCCACACCAACACAGCTGCTCTGCTGAGAGCAGGTTTGGGGAACGGATCCAGCTTAAAAGCAACATGGCCAAACCAGATGATTATTTTCATATTGTTTGCTTCCCTGATTCTTTTTATCCCACCCTACTCAGCCGCAGTTTTGCAGTACTGCACCACGATAGGGCAGGAAAACCGTTTGGGATGGGTTAAGAGACAAGGACAGGGAGGCTATGATTTAAGCTGATGTCGCTGCAAAAGAAAATGTATCAAGAAGGCATAGCCTGAGGTGCAAGGCCTCCAAATGGAATGACAGAGGACTAGTGTCATGTTCCTCTAAATCCCTCAAGGAATTTGACTTACTGGACAGAGACCTTTTCTGCAAGAAAAAAAAAAAAAAAAAAAAAAAGAGAAAAAAAGCAACAAACAGCCTTTTGTAAATCTGGAAATGCTTATTATCTCATTTATCCCCTGCTCCTTTCTGTGCTTCTTCCTTTCAAAGTTAGAGTCATGAGGATATATAGAAGATGCACAATATTGCAGCAAATAAATAAGTACCCTGGAGCTGAATTCTGATTGCAAATATTTTGGGACTGCATGGATTTGTGAAGACACCGTAAGCTGCATGGCAGAATGAAAGCCTGGCTCCAGCCCCATGCTGAGAGCTGTTCAAATACATCTTTAAAGAAAAAGAAAATCATGACAAATGATGCAAGCAGCAAGCCTTTTCACCCTCTCACTCCTTGTTTCTCAGTTCACCAAGTTCCATTGATGTTTCCTCAGCTGGTAGGATGGGTGCTTTGAAAGCCTGCCAGAATCACCTTGTTTCTTCTTGGTGCTCAACCACATTTTTCCACCAAGCTAAAAAATAAAAAAAAATAAAAAAAAAAAAAAGAAAAAGAAAAAGAAAAAGAAAGCCCTTCTAACCTATAAAAATGAGTTTTGCACCTCCTGGCATGTAGGGAGGGAAGGAGCAGAAGTGATTTTTGTAAATGGTAGTCTGCTCTTCATATTACTTTCTGAAGCAGCAGGGAAACTATTTGGGAAATATGCTCACTTCTTCACTGGTGTGATCCTTCCTGTGTTACTTCTTCTGCCACTAAAAGCAACTTGAATTCCTGAGGCATGTGGGTTGGGCTACTGGACATACTTGACTCACTCTGTAGTTAGAGAAGTGAGAAAGACACCTCCAGAAACTGTTTTGGACCTGCTGAAATACACATCACCTTCCAGGGGTGTCTCTGAGGTGCCCCAGACTGCACCAGGACTTTGGAAACTCAGTTCCTTATGCAGGCACTTCAGCCTGACGCCAAATCGTGGAATCACTTAGGTTGGAAAAGCCCTCTAAGGTCATCAAGTCCAACTGATAACCTAGCTCTGCCAAGTCTACCACGAAACCATGTTCCTAAGCACCACATTTACATGTCTTTTGAAGCCTCCAGGGCATTCAGTGAGTGGTGACTCAACCACTTCCCTGGGCAGCCCATTCAAATGCTTCACAACCCTTCCAGTGAAGAAATGTCTTCTTATTTCCAACCTGAACCTCCCGTGGCACAACTCGAGGCCGTTACCTCTGGTCCTATCACTGGTTACCTGTGAGAAGAGGCCGACCCCCAGCTCCCCACCCCTTCCTTTCAGGCAGTTGCAGAGAGCAATAAGGTCTGCCCTGAGCCTCCTCTTCCCCAGCCCAAACCCCCCCAGTTCCCTCAGCCGCTCCTCACAGGACTTGTGTCCCAGGCCCTTCCCCAGCTTCGGAGCCCTTCTCTGGACACGCTCCAGGGCCTCGATGTCCTTCTGGTAGTGAGGGTCCCAAAGCTGAACCCAGCACTCGAGGTGCGGCCTCACCAGAGCAGAGCACAGGGGGACGAGCACCTCCCTGTCCCTGCTGGCTGCACTGCTCCTGACACTAGCCAGGATGCCATTGGCCTTCTTGGCCACCTGGGCACACTGCTGTCTCATGTTCAGCTGACTATCGACCAATACCCCCAGGTCCCTTTCTGCCAGGCAGCTTTCCAGCCTGTATCATTACATGGGGTTGTTGTGCCCCAAGTGCAGGACCCAGCACTTGGCCTTGTTGAACCTCATACAGTTGGCCTTGGCCCATCGGTCTGGCCTATACAGATCCCTCTGCAGAGCCCTCCTACCCTTGAGCAGATTAACAGTTGGTGTTGCCTGCAAACTTAGCGAGGGTGCACTTGATCCCCTCATCCAGATCATTGATAAAGATATTAGAGAGCTGGAAGTGTTGGGATAGGCTCTGCATACCCAGTGGCGCTACCTTTAGAAAGCATGGGGATTTCAGGTGAGGGCAAGCAGCTCGCAGGGGCTGTGTGTGCCACTTCTCTTTCACCTTCTCTTTTCACTTCCCACATCTGAGTTCCCAGGGGTCCTTCGTGCTCCCCCTGCTCTCTCCAGTCCCTCACCACCTCCTGTACCAGCTGCTGTGTTGCCCTGAAATGGGAAGCTCCTGGGGATGTTGGACCATCCAGTTGATGGGTCTGAGCCAGGGAGCCTAGTGCCAGTTCAGGGGACAGCCATGCCGCACATGGTCCTGGCCCTTTTAAAGCCAGGAGAGCTTTAAAAAAGGCTGAATGTGAAACAGGAAAAGAAAGGAACATATGGATATTAGGCATTGCAAAACCTCAGAAAATCTCTACAAATGTAATGTAAAGTAGATGAATGCCAAAAAATGTATCCTTCCCAAATGTGAGAAGGGCGGATGTGTGCAAGCAGCAATCACAGAGGGAAGGCTCCTATTGCCCCTGCAGTCAGGAGCTGTGGTGTACCCACAAGCACGGTGCTCAAGCGAGGAACCGCTGAAAGGCCAAACCGTTCTCCGCCCCAGCTCGCCAAGCTGAGGCTGCAGTAACACAAACGTAGTGAGCGACCGTCTCTAATTCGGTCTTCTGGTTCCAGGGCAGGCTTAATCCAACACCAATCTAATTGTGTAGCCCTGTGGTTTACTGAACCAGCCTGATCTTGTTCTCTGTGGTTAATACTACCCGCTAGGACTTTCTGCCTTTAATTCTTCTTTTGACATCTCTTTTCTCGGTATGGCTTAAGCTAAAAGGCTTAGCTTCTGAAGCATGCAACTTGGGGACCTCTAAAACATCTTAGGATATACAAAAGCAATATATAAGTACACTAGTTTTAATGTATCTCTTTAGTCTTCTCATTACCGTTAGGGATATAAGCATGCTTTCTATTCTGTATTTATGCAGTAACTTACCCAGGGAGGTCTTAGCTCACAGCTGGGATTCCTTTGTATTGTTAAAGAGGTCCACAGCTTGCCAGTCTCATCATTTTACGTTCCTTTAGCCAACATAGCTCAGCTTCCCTGAGAAGTCCCTTCACAAAGTGGGCAGGAGCTCCCTTAACCATATTTACTGGGGCATAGGGGTCCATAAACCAAAGCATGGTCCCTCTGCAGCGGATTACCTTGGAAAACTGCCTCTAAGTAAAGGCAATTTTGTGCCACTGCTCTGCTGGGAGAACTTGCAAATCCTTCATCTCTAAGTCTCCCCACTGCCACTTTCATGGGAAGGGGTCCAAAGAGACAGCACTGGTACATGACAGGATGCCTGGGGCTGGATGAATGGACCATGAGGCCTTGTGACTTCTGCTGGTATCGGTGTGATGTCCAAAACCTTTCCCTGTGGCATCTTCTGAACATCTGCTGCACTGAGCACAAAACCTTCCCTGTGGGACAGAGCACGGGGGCAGGGCTCTCCCAATACCCTCTTCCCCAAGCCATTCCACTTAATTTGTGTCATTTTGTTCAGATGCAGCTGGAAAGAATTAAAATGTCAGCCAGGCACAATTGCCTCCATTGAGATGAAAAGCTGCTGGAAGAAACAATGCTAACAAGCATGGCAAAAAAGAAAAAGGAAAAACCTGGTGCTGTTTAGCTGGTAATAATTAGCCCCAGAAATGGAAAGAGGCAAGATCCAGTGTGGCTCCCGTTCAGTTCAGGGGAGGTCCGGTTAGGACCAGGTTGATGAGCTTTGCTTAATTGCTGTTAATCTGCTACTGGATGGAGGGCTCTGGTCTCCAGCATGCTCCCTCCGGGCAGAAGCATGCGACAAGCTGGTGGGAGAGCGAGGGCAGGCAGAGCAGCTCCTGAGACTTGGCTATTATGGGACGTGACCTTGTGGGGTGGGGTTATTTGGGTGAGTCGGCAGCTGTGGGGTTTGCAAGATTTGGGACATCCTTCCTATTGCATATTTGTATGTTATTCCAGACGGGGTGACGGAAGGAGAAGTTTTCAACTGTTTAAGCCAAATGACTGTGTGAAGTCAGGACTCCCTTCTCCAGAGCTCACAGCACTACAGGTAAATAACAGATGCAAGGAAATCACTGAAGTTCCACATACCTTTCCTAGGGGAAGAGATCAGACCGGGGACTTCTGGATAAGGAATAGGCAAGAGTCCTGCCTAAAAACTCAGTACTTTAGCCTATTGGTTAATTCTGGAGAATCATAGAAAATGGGTCTGGAAATGTCCTCCAGGGATCTAACTCCTCCTCATGTCCTCCTATGTCCTCAGTCAGAACATCTTATTAAGGCTGAGCTCCTGCAAGCAATGTGGGTTCACCAGTCTTTCCTTCTGCATTCTCCTCTTTCCAAATCTTCCTTCTCTTTCTGAGCAACATGAGGACAATCCAGGTAGCCATGTGTCTGTCCATTGTGTATCCAGTCTCAGTTTATAGTTATAGTTGTACCCTATTGCAATATCCCTATGCTTCTTCACATCTTCCCAGAGCAGTTTCAGCACAGCACACACTTTATAAAGAAACGTGCTCAGATGAGAGCCTGGGGTCAGGACTTCTTCCACACAGTGTGAGTGGCTTCATTTATACCAGGGATGCATTGGGAATTACAGGATTAGAGAGTACTTGAAGGGCATTGACATACAAATCACGCCTGTGGTGCTTGCAAGCTAGAGATTGACTAACTCTGGTGTACCCAGATCTTAAAGTCCGTGACAATTTCACATCTTTCTAGGTCTTTCTTGTTTAGGTGCCCGGGGGTGGGTCACCATTTGCCTCTGTCACTGTAATGAGATGCTGCTGACTCATCTTGCATCCACCATCAGGTCAAGTGGTTCAAATATTTGATGTGCCTGGGAGCTGCTTTTTTCTCTCAGCTAAAGTGGTTGGCTTAATAAAAGATATGTTTCTTCTCTACAAATATTGCTTAAGCTCAGCCTTGATGTCTTTTGGGCAATATTTATCTTGCGTTAGCTCTGCATACACAAAATATTGCTTCTAAAAAGAGCAAGATGGGAACTGGGCAGACTATGGCCAACACCAGGGAATGGGGGTGACGGGACACCCTGGAAATGGCTGTATGATTAAATCGATGGCAGAGAAAGGAGAACAGCTTAAATGAGGATGCAAAGCAATTGTACATGACTGAGATCAAGGTTTATTAGAATACGATTAAATGCTTTCCTGGCCTGACACCTAGGAGCTGCTCCACAGCAAAAGCCAAAGCAGGGTAGTGAAAGATTGCTGATAGGCAAAGGAATTTGACTGTATATATGCACTCTGAAATCTAAAGTGTACCTTTTTAAAATAAAAGCCCTGCCCTGTGCAACACGGGAGGCTGAGCTCATACTGAAGTACCAACATATGGGCAACTTTCTTTGCTTTTTGAGATATGGGCTACTCTTCTCTCTCTTACCTGGTTCAGTAGCTGTGCTGTCACAGCTTTTTTACAGCATTGTAAACTCCCAGCTCAAGCAAAGTCCAGCACATCTGCTTGTACATGCCCTACCTTTTAATGCAAACAGCAGTACATTTCCCAATTTGGTGGGACAGAGAGCTGTGATCAGTCCTGACGTGTGTTTTCAACGGGGAGGCAAAGGAAGAGAATGAGTACTCAGACAAAGCCAATTCTTACAGTCCAGTGGTCCAGCCAGACCATTGTTCCAGTTAATCCCATCTTCTCAGATAGCAACTGCTCATTGGGAAGATGAGAATCTTCCCAGGATGCAGCCGGTGAGCTGTGCAATACCCTCAACCGTGTGAAAAATGGCTTTCTCACCCTCTCATGTAAACTTCTTATGCTCTCTCAAGCATAATGGTAGATTACCTGAACAATACTGTCTTTCTGCTTCTTTTGGTTAAGCCCTCCCTTTGGGCTGAGATTTCTTCAGTGAAGCACTGAAATGGAAATCTCTTCTTGCTGGTCTTAGTCGAGTGACTTTCACAACATACACCCTCTGTCCTTCCCCTGTTTTATCTCTTCCTCCAGAGGCAAGGAGTCAAAATGATGGTATGGCCACAACTCATTTTGCAAGTATGAGACATGGTTCCAAAGGCAACATTCCTCCTAAATTTTGCACAAATTTAGGCGGTGTTTGAGATGGGAACAGCCACTAGGAAGTCACATTGGGCATATGTAAGAGATCATGAAGGATGTTATCTGTCACGCTGCTCTGGTTTGAATTGCAGTGCAGTTTGGACATGCTCAGGACCACTTTCCTAAGCCTGCCTTGGATGCAAGCAGCACATCTACCACAGCAGCATGGAGTTCCTCCACTCTCCAGGGAGGGATAGGAGCCCTCAATCAACTCCAGCGAGCTGCAGCTCTCAACACCTGACTGATTCGAGGCACCAGTATCTTCCTGACCCATGCTGCAGACACAGTTAGGAAAGTTTTGTGTTGCTGCAGCAAAACCATTTTCACTGGTGAAGCATCTGGAGAACCTCTGCATCAGGCCTCTGACCCCATCTGAAGAAGCTGGGCTTGCCTACTGATAAACCATCAGCTGAGCTTGAATGCCATTCCCTGAGGTCCAGTAGTGTCACTGCAATTGGCTTGATGATAAACTGTGCTTTATTCCAGCAGCAATAATCTCTAAACTGGAAAGGGTAAAGGCCCCGTGCCCATACTTGTTATGTCCCCATGAACCTTTTCTTGCCTGGAGTTTGCACAGCAATAGCAACCTCACTGGAGGGAGGACAACCCGATAAGTGTATCAACACCTCTTAATACAGGTTTTGTCCCAGTTTCAAGCAGAGTTCAACACTGTTAGCATGCTCTGATCCCAAACCAGCAGGGTTTTGCCCAAAGGCTGTTACCACATCCAGGTGGCTCCAGAGAAGGGCCTCCAAAATGAGCTGGTCCTAACTCATGTCAAGCACAAGAAGCAGAAACAACTCCAGTGTCCGGCTTTATATCTCCAGAAGATCCCTATGTCGCATCTTCTCACACCTTAAAGCACCGGGAGGAGACTGCTGCTTCAACCTTGCTCTTCTCTGCGTGAATGCCCAGGAAGGCCTCAGGAGGCCCAAGGGGGAATTACCCCTCCATGAGCCTTGCTCTGCATGGCAGGAGCTGTGCCATCAAGGCCTCCTCTCTCTCTCCTGCTTTGCCAAATTGCCCCAGGGTGCCTCATTAGGCCCGCTGCTCCCTCACTGCGATGGAGCCCATTTCTTCTTTAATGCACGGGCTGACAGGCCTGGAAATATCAAACCCGGCAGCTTCGCGCCCCGCTCAGATCTGAAACGCTGTGTGCCAGAGCTAATTAGCTGAATTTCAAATCAGAAGGGCAACTGGCCGCCTCCTCTGACAGCCCTGTTTCTCCAGGACCTCCCAGGAAGACTCTTTTAAAGTTTTCCCTTCCCAGGCTTGAAATGAAATCACAGGAAACTTGTCCTTTGGAGGGGGCAGAGAGAGGGGGGTAGGTGTAACATGAGTTTTGTTTTCTCTGCCTCACCCAACATACTCGTACTTCCAAAAATATGTGTAAAGATCAATTTGCATCCATCAACCGCTTTTGTCTCATGAAGAACTGGGCTTTCATATGAAGCTCCCCACAGCACCACCTCCTACCCAGCTAATACCACCATCATCTTTAGTGCTACGTTGAAATAAGGTCATTCTGCATGCTATGAGACAATCACCGCCAGTGTCTTTCCTGGGACTTCTTCTCTTCCTTCTCCTCTACCCCGGGAGGCCACCATGACACTTAGTCACCCACAGCACTGCAGATTTTAGGGCCGGAAGAGGTGATGCTGAGCACCCCACTGGATTTTCCAGATTGTATCCGACGTTCCTCCTCTTGTTCACCACCTTGAACTTCCACCAGAGTCGGGCCATAACCAAGATCAGGAGCAGAATTCACAGCTTTCGGCTGCTTATGTGCTGGCTGATGTAAGGTCAGTGGTGATTTTGTGCTGTTCAGCTTTACACAATTGGAAGAGACCTTGGTTTTATAGGCAGGCGCTTGATGCTTTCTGCAGACTAAGTGTTCATAAATGTCTCATTGCTGACAATCTGTAGCCCCCAGTCACTGAGGGAGCATCAAATCCTCTGCTGCTCCACAGGCTGCTCTGATATGCTACTGAATTCCCCTAAAAACTTCTTGTGTGAATTCAAGCCCACCTGGAGCTCTTATTACCTCCCCAAACCATTCAACCGCTCTTCTGCTTTCATCTCTGGACCTTTAATCACCTCTGCAGTGGATGCTGGGTTCCTACACAATATGTTGCTATGGGCAATTGGCAGTCTTGGGAGCCAGTACAATAAATTCCCACCTGAGCTCTCTGGCACCAATTCAGCCAGGCACTTTCTTATTTTTTTCCCCCTGCCCTCCACACCCCCAATTAAAAGTAATATGTCATTAAATTGCCTTTATGTTTGTGTTGGTGGGCATGTCAAATGCCTTCACAATACCCACTCGTACAAAAGCTAAGACAAAGAGTTCCACACAAACTGGCTGCCCTCCGTCACTTCACTACAAAATCCCCCATTGTACATCAAGCCTTAATAAAGGAAACTTAATGAGACACTGGAGGGCCCCCAGCAACACAGCATCTGAGACCTGGGGAGGGGGAAGGGGGGGTGCTCCAACCTCTGCAGCATTAGGTAGCAGGAGTTATTTAACTGAGTGGAGGTGCCGCTGAGCTGAAGCATTTCTGCTGGGTTTCTCCTCTGGGAAAAGCTTGCTGAGCCCCCAGGAGAAGGATTTTCAAGGTTGGGGGGCCTGGTACCTCCATTTCTGCAATGATGACTTTCTCCATCGTGTGTCTGCAGGGCAGGGGGTGCAGCTCCACAAGGTCAAAGGATCTGGCTGCAGGAGAGGATTTTCAGCAGAAAGCTTTGACGTGTCCTGCACGTGCTGCCTTATTAATGCCTCACAGTCCTCCAGTGGAAGAGGAAAGGATGATTCATTCCCCATTCAACTGAAGGGACACCAAAGCATGAAGAGATGAAAGGGTACCAAAAGAAAACTTCTACCCTTCTCTCCTGAATTAGACCTTAATTAGTGACTCTGGGCATATGTACGAGGTGTGTGGAGATGGTGTTGAAGTCACTGCTCACGACAAGCTCTCTGGACACAAGTAGGCCCAGATCAGAGGTGGGGCTGGGATGCTACGGCTGGGTCATGCCCCTGGGGTTTAATTCTCCTGTACTTTACATACGGCTTTCAGACTGGGACTGCCCAAAAGCTGCCACATCGTGGCAGAGCAGCTTGGTTCTGCCTGTCTCTAGCCACACCACCATGCTCAATGGGGCATTGAAAACCTGGTGATGGGGTAGGGTGCATCTGTGGCAACCCTATAAATGCTCCTTGGGTTGACATGACCAGCTGAGCACATCTATCATATGCTTACCCCACAGGGATTCAGGGCCCCTCTTTGGGTTTGGGCTGAAATCTGTCCCCGTGGAGCACCTTGGTGTTGCAGAGAGTTTGGGGTGAGTGATGGAAAGTGCTGGGAGTGTACTTCAGCTCTTTATTCCCCTGTGGGATGATGGCTATGGAAAACCTGTGTGCTTTAGCCAGGCTGGTCTGACAGAACCCCTACATCCAGGATGAATTAAAACCTCTTCTTTTTCGATTAAACATACCCCTCTCAAATCCTGCTTTGCAAACTTGTAACCTGATCAGTTCAGCTAGAGGTTTCTCTGCTTTCTCTGATGAGACTGTAATATGGGTGGCCTAATGCCACCCGTGCTGCCCGTGGCTGTGTTGGTCATTATGGGTTTTTTCACCAGGCCAGCAGAACCGAGCTGGCAAAACTCCCCCAGCAGAGGGTCAATAACATCTGTGCACTTTGCTTGGGCAGTGGGATGAGATGTTAAAGCCTAAATTATGTAGTCAAAGCTGTCCCAGGTTTGTCTTTCAGGAGCTGGGCATAGGGGCTTTAGTCATACTGCTCACACTGGCCAGAGGAAAGGATGGTCTTGTGGGATGTGATAGCTTCATGACACTCTTTTCCACTCCACACTGTGACCGTGTCCCCCCTGAAAAGGAGGTGATGTGAGTGTTTTCCCATATCTGCTCATTCCTAGGAAGCAATGATTAAAACCTAGAAATTGCCTAATCAGTGGTGAAGGGAAAATCTGATCCCACTAAATGGTGGATGTCTGAGGAACACGGAAATGCTGGATGGGACTGAGTGGACCTGCCTGCACCTGCTTTGCATTTCCAGCATAACAGGAACAAGCTGCTCACCCCTCAGGCACGTACTTGCCGTTGGGTGCTGGAGAACCAGGTTTGTGCTCATGAAGAGGAACTACGGGCTGCTGGGTGGGCACATGTCTGCTTGCAGGGCCATACGAGGAAAAGATGCAGACCCCAGTGGCCTCCCCTGGCTGCTAGCAGCTGGGAGTTTTTCATATGATCCTTAAAAGTCATCCCCACAGGGAGCTGGGCCAAGGTGTGGTTGGCCATATACAGTTACGCAGTGTGATGCTATTGTGTATCTCTGCCAGAAAGCAAGAATTTCAGGACTCCTAGTTCTGCCCTTGTTTTATGAATTACCAAAGGACTGCATTGGCTTAGCTATCATGTAAAAAATATGTGCTTGCCCCACCCTAGTGTGGAGACCTGTGTTACTTCACCAGCAGATGAGCTCCGGGTTCTGCACCACGTCTGGGGAGCCAGACTGTTGCATCAGCTCTACAGGGACACCGCCAAGCAAGGCAAACAACCGGTCCTGCGGAGTCCAGGGATATCATCCTACTTCTAGCAATGGTCAGGACTGGTTGTGTAAAGATACGTCAGCAAATGCTGCACCCTGCTCAGCGTACTCTGTGAGTAGAATCTGAGCACATAGTAATTTTGGACAGCATTTCACATCATAACATTGCTAGGAGGCCAGTCAGCATCAAGCTCTTTCCAGAAAAATCTGATCCTACTCCCTTCAGCATGCAGAACTGCAGATGTTTTTAGCAGCTGCAGTTCCTTGCAGCTTTTAAAGCCAGCATCCATCATATAATTCATCTCCCGCATAATTCGGTGACCCAGTTAGCAAAGGTAACTGAGGATGAGTTGCCTTTTTCTTTCAAATGCATCTTCAGTGGCTGATGAGGATTGGAAAATACTCATGGGGTGAGGCAGGCACATCCTGGGACTCAGGAACAGAGCCTGGCAGAAAAGAAAGTCATTTTGCTTTCAAGGAAATGTCCTTATTCTCTCTTGTCCCTGTGTTATAGTTGCAGAATATGACTAATAGAGAAGAAACTCAGGCCTTGTCTGTTTAACAAGCTCAGGTTTGATTGGAGTGTGGTCAGGTCTGTTATAAACAGATTGATTCTTGCTGGTGGAAGAGGCTTCTCAGCTCCCCAGGGGAAGCTTTTGTTCAGGGTCACCTGGCATTTACAGCCAGGTGAAAGTTGCTGGAGGACTGGCTGTTCCTCATATGTACTATAAAATGCCGCAGGCTCTGTAATCCACCATAGGTTTTTGAAACAAACAGGCAAATTCTGCACAGCTTCATGTCCCATTTGCTGCCCATTGCCTCCAGCCAGGCTGTCCAGAGTTTTGTATCTGAGTCTATCCCAGGTGACCTGAAGAACAGGGATGAGCTTCACCCAAGCAATGCTCATTCCATAAATTTGGAATAATTTTATAACCCAGCAACTCAATGCAAAACAAAGCCCGGCACCAAATAATTCAGGTAGTGCATCCCGAGGGTCTTGGTTTTGACTCAGCTGGATCCTGGGACTAAGGCTCTAATGAGAGACCAGACCTGCCCCAGGGAGCTCAGTTGCCGGCGGTCTGGACTTGAAAGCCTTGGAGACCGCAGTCCATCACTTGGTTTTATTGGAAAACTGCTGTCTGAAGTCATGAGTATTTAAAGACCATGGCTATTTAAAACACACACACACATGAAAGGGAGCTGGAAATAGCAGAGGCTGTGAGGAATGGGGGCTGAGCTTGAGCCCTTCCTCGTCTGCACACATGGAGACTTGGATGTCTTCCACAGACAGCTCACAGCCGCCGTTCCTGGACTGCCAGTGGCAGGGAAAGCAGCATCTCCCACACACGGTGACAGCCCCGCTGCCATTCCTGCCAGGCTCTTCCGTATATTTTCAGATTGCTATCACACTATTTATAGCTGGTGCCTCGCTCTAACCCTTCAGATGTAGTCATGCATGCGTGGGGCATCACTGCTTCCAGAGTCCCAGGCTCCAGGCGAGCCAGGGATGCTTGACGTGTGATTTTTGTGAAATCAAGTGAACAGGGTGAAGAGAAAGCCTGGCACAAAAGACAGACAGAGAGGGCAGGCAGGGCACAAGCTATCTCAGGACCATCACTGATCAGATAATATCTCCTTCTATGTGATACCTGTGGTCATTCCTGCTTGATGAAGTGTACAATCCCAAGGTGATTGGAGAGGAACCAGTGTGGGATAGCCCCCTTTTTTCATGATATTATTCTGTCTCCTGGCTTCTCACTACAGGCTATTTTTCTCCTCTGTACCACTCTGCAGCTTCTGGAGACATTGGCATCAGCTGCTGCAGCCCTGCGGGAGGAATCTCTCTTGGCCACAAGTCACCTTCTCGCTCCAGCTGGTCCTTCACGTGATCACAGAATGGTTAAGATTGGAAGGGACTTCTGGAGATGATCCGGTCCAACCCCTTACTGAAGCAGGGACATCTGGAGGCTTGCCCATGACTGTGTCCAGGCACTTTCCCTAAGGTCTGGGCTGCCCCATGGGATTTGCTCTCCCAGGCGCTGCCTCCCCCCAGGCAGCTGCAGATCATGGGTTCTGCACCGAGTCAGACCTGGCGATCAGCATCCAGTGCACCATGAAAACCTTGGCTTTTGTCCAGGCTTTTCCCTGCCTGTTATAGCACAGCAGCTGTGAAATGCATTACTCACAGATGTCTATATTTAGGGTCCAGCACTGCCTTCCGATGGCATCTGAACCAAAAAGGCCAACGAAAATTGAACGTCCTTGTTTGAGCCAGTAAATCAAAGATTTATGCTCTGTGCAGTTCAGTTCTAACAATTTAGCCTCATCCCAACTGTGAGAACCAATAGCAGGAATCCTGACTCCAAAGGGATCATATCCGAGCTGTTGTTTCCAGCAAGAAGTTCCCATATTGCCAGGAGGCTTTATGTCCTGGGGTTGTGCAGGATCCTAAATGACAGAAGTAGGTCTCTACTGCTCCATTTTGGGATGATTATTTGTGCCTTCCTGCCTGCCATGGAAAACTAATTTGCATCTTGACTAACACCAGCTGTTTGCTACTGTTGATGAGCTTCAGTCATCTGTAAGCTCTGTCAACAACATCACATTTTATATATAGTGCATTTTCCAGCGTGAACCTGTACCAAGAGCCTTTCCAGCAACCACAATATCATAAAATCTCCTATAGAAAAAGACAGCTCCAAAAACAACAAACAAATTCAGTTTCCCTAAATAAAACTTACTTAAAATTTTGTAGTCAGGGAAATCTGTGCAGTTTTGGGGAAAGCAGGCTCAGCTTGTTGAAGGCCTTGTGTGTCCACAGTGTTGGGTGCATCCTATTTCTCTCCAGGCTGCCTCATGCCTGAATTTTGCAAGAATCTCTGCGTGTGCTCTCAGCACACAAGCAGCCCCATCAGAAGCTTTGTAGGGCTGACAAGGTAACAGATAAGTGATGGACACAGGCAGCAGTGTAAAAGATGATATTTAAAGATTGATGGTCTTTCTGCTGGGGGTCCATACATTTTTAGGAGGCTAGGAGGAGCAGGAGAGGGTCAGCGCGTCTTCAGAATGAACAATGAGGAAGAAAAGGCAGGGAAGTGCCAGCACAGAAAAGAGGTGGTTAAAATGAGCTCTCACCAAGATCACAGAACAAGAACCAGCAGAAACCAAACCAGAGATTTAATCTGTGTTCCCTGCTCAGATCTTCTGGATGCTACTGTCCTCTTCTTCACTGCCAATTTCCATTTATTGCTGCAGTTTAACAGAAGCAAAGAATAACAGTTGTTTATTATTACTATTAATAATTATTATTTTCCTAAGCAGACAGTGCTAACTTCATACTTGTGGATAGTTCCCATTTGTGGCTTTGTTCTTTCCAAAGATAGGATATCCTTCATTCCTGGAGATACTGACATTTTCTGTTAGACCAAAGCTGACATTTTCTGTTAGACCAAAATATAATTAGATTTGCACACATCAAGCACAAGGTTATCAACCACAAAAACAAAAGACATCGCATGAACAGGGAAGAATATCTGGGAGACACACCAATCCATCTAGGGACCAGCAGATACAAAACCTGAATAATAGATGGATTAATGTGATGCTATAAGGGCTAATGTCCTGTCTGGTTAAATCTATTTCATCAAACATCATCAAGGACAAAATGTACTCTTTGCCCACGGATGGATGCATGATGAGGAAGAAAAAAAATAAGTGTAACTTGTTACACATTGCTGAGTTAGTCTAAGCCCTCTGTATTCTGCAGTAAATTGGCACAAAAAACCTTTGGGCTCTGGGTATCAAATTGGTTTGCATGTATGCAAGTTTTAGGGGTGCTACTATGTCAGATAGCGGCAAACTATCTGAAAAAAATGGAAAAATGGGAAATTTGCAGGCAGGCTTTTGCAGTCCGCTGCACTGCCTGCTGGTGGACTGAAGCCATACTAAGTGCTGAGAGTGCTTAGGGTCGCCATCTGGCACACATCCTTGAAGCCATGTACTCATGTTTTACCCTTATGTTTTCATGTTTAGTGTTTGCATAGACACTTAATTTGGTGTCCGTGAAAGCCTCAGGCTGGCTGTAAAGGATGGCATGGGCTCACTCAGTGGACCCATGGCCACTGCCCTGTCCCTGCCTCAAACAGGAGCAGGCCTGGTTTGAGGGAAAGCAGCTCGTGGATATCCACTGTAAGCTCAAACCACAAGAAAAAGAAGTCATACTAGTTCAGATTACAGAGAAAGGAAGGTGTAAAATCCATCAGCAGCTGACGAAGGTCTTTGCTACTGCATTTTAAATGACCCAGGGCCTACACTCCCTGCCTGCTGCCTGGTGACTGATGAAGGCTCCACCTGCGCTTGGCACATCTCAGACAAGACAAACTGGCAGGTAAATTGGAAGTATTGGGTGAGACAATAATTCAATTTCTCTCATTGGCTCAGTTAATGGTTTTCAGTTAGAAGGCTCGTGGAAGGTCATTACTCTCCATTAAGCTGCCACAGGTAGACACAGACAGATGGTAAACCAGTTTCCTCGAGGCACTCCGCTAAAAGCATGTATCTGGAGACAAATCCCAGAGCCTGGCTGCCAGAGGAACCTGTCAGGCACAGGAACAAGAGCCTGGGAAGTCCCAGGAGGTGGCTCAGGGTGATTCTGATCCTGGTGGGCCTGCTCAAGGCCTGCAGGTTGCACAGACTGAAGACAGATGCTCAGGAGAGGACATGTACTGTGATATAGGGCTGGCCAGAAATCCAGCCCAGAAGCTCTGCTCTTCCACTGCAGGGAATGGTAAGCCTGAAAATCTCCTGCAGATGACTGTGCATGGTTGCAGGGAGCTGATAGCACTCTCTGTGGGTTGATACCACTGGCCCTCCCTCCTGTGCCACAGGAGATGGTCAGGAGTCATTTAATCCAGGATGCTTTTCCCATCCATCCACTGGGTGTTTAAGATAACCTCAGAGAATGAGAAGCTCCTCTTATCAGAGTCCTTGGTGCCTCTTAAGCCAGCGATGTCTCAGTGGAGCAGGTGAGACATTTGGGTTCAAAAGAGCTGGGTCCTCTCTCTTTATCTGCTACAGGACAACCTTGAAGAAATCACTTCTGCTTTGCATGAAGCATGGGAGAAACAGCACAGTGCACATCTGCTCCTCTGCTTTGACGTGTCGGAGAAGGCCTGAGGCTAGTTACACTGTGAGTCAGCCTGACATAGAAAAAAGGGCCACGACTTCAACTTCTGTCCCTGTTCCCCTGGCTCCCTCCTGCATTTCCCCGCAGTAGCCCAGGGCTAGTACAGGTTGTGTCACAGAGGACTCGGACACCACACACAAGCATTTTGCTCAAAAGGACCTCTTAAGAGATTGCTTAGGAGACTAGAAAAGTTTTATCCAAGCATTTCAAAACTGTCAGAAAATGAAATTAAGAAAGGCTGATGTCACGTTCTCACCATCACAACGAGCAAGGCTTCTTGGGCATGAATGTTGTTTTCTCTTTGATTTTCTCTGAGTTGTTTTGCCCCGTCCCACTGGGTCACTAAAATTGCATCAAGCACTTCTCAGCAACCCCTCCTCTTTCAGCATGAGCTCACATCTCCTGTGTGGGACTTGTCATTGCCGAGCTATCCTGGAGCACAAAAATGTCAGAGAGCTCCAGAAGGCCTTGTGGGGGTGTGTCGGAGGGGGCTGTATCAACTCACTAAATAATGGATGCCTTGTGTGGGCAGGCAAAGCCAGGGCCAGAGATATGCCAAGCTTAGTGAAGGAGGATTCACGCTGGCGTCGTAGGAGGAAACGCTAGAATGGGACACTTCAGATGTCTCAAAACCTTTTGTGGCCCCATAGCTGCTTGGACAGGTTTGACCAAGGGCTCTTGGGCATTCCAGAGAAATGAGAGATGCTGCATGGACACAAGGAAAGGGCTATCTTAAGAGCTGAACTGGGCTGTGGGGTCACACAGCATGGGAAAGCCATGGCAGAGGGGTTTCTTATGCAGGATGGGTGCTCACAGGGCACTTAAAGGACTGCTGTCAGAAAGCATGTTCCCTATAGATACCCTTCTGCCTCGCGAAACCCATTTCTTCAGACCATGACCCGAAGTCTGGGGTGTGGAGAGCAGCAACGTGATGCTCTTGAGACAGGGATGCAATAGCAATATCCACCTTTAGAGGTTCACAAGTGCCCTGCAAAAGCCTCACTGAGACCAAAACCCCACCATGCCCAAAGGCTGGATTCAGTCTCTAGGTCACGTACTGGGACCTGCAGGCAAGAAGTTACTTCTGCCTTGGAGGCAGACATCCACTTGCTCTATAAAAGTCAAATCAAAGCCTCAAAGAGCATTACTTTACAGGAGTTACAAGCTACCCAGTTATTGCTAGCTGGGTCAATTCCAAGCTAGTTTCTTCCCCCCTGTGGTATTCACCTCCTGACTTTTGCCCAAAGCCTGGGCTGTCAGTTCTCTGCTTTGTACTACCTTTCTTTCAGGATGGCAGGGGTTTGTTAGCACTACCACAGTGCTGTTAATAAGCCATGAGTAGAAGCTCTTCCACACACCTCTGACTCTGTCTTTGTCCTTTATAATGCTGTACACATCAGGTTCCTTTGGAAAAAAAAAAAAAAAAAAGGCCCTTAGTCAGAATGGGAAAGCATGTCTGCAAACTCTGTTGAGTTTTGCCTGAAGTAATATAACTTGAATTAAGCACATACCATTTTCCCAGAGGAGGCAAGGCCCACCAGCAAGGAGCTGGTTTAAAGGCTGTGAGGTTATTTTACCTGTAAATTGTGTGTTACATTAGAAAAATACAAAACAGATTCCAAGCCCAAAGGACAGTTTTTATCCTCAGGGAAAGCATCTTGATTAAAAAATAAATAAAATCAAGAGGCAGGCTAGAAATGTTTAGGGTGATATTTAACATTTGAAAGCAAATGAGCACTCTGGGAGATGTGTTCCTATAGCCAGTTTTGTCAATACCTCCTACTATTTCTGTACTTGTGCCCCTAACCATATTCATTACAGTGATGTGGTGCTCTAATGCGGTGCTCTGAGCACTGGGATTACTGAAACCTGCCTTCCTATGGGTCTGTGTGGTAGGATATATACCTATGTGGTTGATATATACATACCTCTCTAATATCTAATAAGGGTTGTTGCAGCCTTTCCTTCTGGAATATCAGTAAAGATTTTCTCCATTGGCTATTAGCAGAAAATCTTTAGCCTTGGAATATCTCCAAGGCTTCCACTTTTCTGTCAGAAGTGATTGAAATTGGACAGCATGTTCAAAAACTACCAGGAAAAAAAAAAAAAAAGAAGAGGATTGAATGGTTAGGCAGGCAAAAACACTTAGAGGGAGGCAATCACACAGGTAGCACGATTGCATTGTACTCATTTCCCTAGGAAACTAGGACAAACAACATTTTCACTGCTTTTGATTATGTCCTGCTGTGCAATGCCATCTTCAGTCTGCAAACATCAAAAAGCCACTGCTGGAGTAACCACATATGACATCTGATGTTGAACAGAAGGGGATGAAATCCCAAGTAACAGGGGACATATTTCTATCTAAGCTTTCCAGGCAATAATGATAGAACTGTATTTTATAAAATGCATAAAATAATGGGAAGCTGAGAAGTCATTTTCCACAAGCTCCTTTCCAATTCCCTTCAACAATTGCCTCAAATTGTGAAATTGTGTTCTCATTTCAGTGGAAAGCAAAATAAGCTTTAAATAAGGTTCAGGTTTTGGCCTGAATCATTCTGAAAATGTTGGTGTTCTGACTTCTACCTGCATTGGCAGGAGCAACAGGATTATGGTGTAAGAAATAAGACCAGGCAGGTGTTGCAACCAACAGAAGGTGACATTTCACAGCATTGTCCCCAGACAGCCCTACATCAGCTCCAGGAATGCTATGCAACCTGGCCAGCAGCGAGACGCTGAGCAGCATTGTGGAGGGCAACTGCTAAATGGGATTTTAAGGTAGCAGAAACGATGTGATGAGAAATCCTTCCCTGGAAAGGTGTGTTACAGAGGGATATATCCTGTCCTATCACATGTGAGTTGGTTTGTCACAAATATTTATGCTATGAGGTCCCACGGGTACTTTTATATCTTAGAGTCATGGAATTGTAGAATCATTAAGGTTGGAAAAGCCCTCCGAGATCATCTGGTCCAACCACCCCCCTACCACCAATGTCACCCACCAAACCATGTCCCTAAGCACCACGTCCAACCTGTCCTTGAACACCCCCAGGGACGGGGACTCCACCGCCTCCCTGGGCAACCCGTCCCAATGCCTGACTGCTCCTTCTGAGAAGAAATGTCTCCTCATTTCCAACCTGAACCTCCCCTGGAACAACTTGAGGCCATTCCCTCTAGTCCTATCACTTATCTTCCTTAACCAAGACCAGTAAATAAGTCATTCCTTATAACAGAAATGCAGAAATATTTTCTTTGAGTTCCATATTAATGGGAAGAACCAACGGGAAGTTTTTTGGGAAAAAAATCACAACTGATGCAATATAATATATTGGATATGTTACCTCAGATCTTGCCTCTACCACTGGGGAAGGGACGAGAATCACAACCTTTATGATACTGTGGTGGGTTGAATTGTGAAAATCTGATTTGGTGTGTTTGTGCTTATTGAAGAGAGAGGTGTTCTCTTTCAAGCCCTTCTCTCCTCTTCCCAAATTCTTTCGCCTTGCATTTCTTAATAGCTGGACTCACCATTTTGCCCTGAGTCAGACCCAGAAGATGCTCAACAAAAAGTCAAAGATTTAGTCATCTTGCTAGGTGAAAGATGATCTGCCTGGGCACAAGGTTGCCATCAGATATCATGGGACAGATGGTTGTGCAGCTGCGAAATGCCCCATAACTGGAACAATGAGAAAATCTGTGGCAGCGTCATGAACCATGACTGGTCATAGGACCTGCATAGATGCACCCAGTGGCAAGGATGTCCAGCTCCTGGTGCAAACACGGACATGTGCAGCTCCTGGATCCCCCCTGGTTATGCTACATTGAGCTATGCTGGGCACGGATGGACCAGCTCTTGTCTCAGATAATTTGGGGGACTCTCCAGACTGCGATGTTAACATGGCCTAATAGCCAGAGGATTAAACACAGGATTTAATATCCTTTCCCACATCTGTTGGCATTAATTGTGGTAACTACAAATGTCATATGAAAATCAAATTCTTTTGGAAGGCTGTTTATTTCCTGCCTCCTGAAAAACACGTTCTCCTCCCTTAAAAAGAAACTAAACCAGGAAGAGTCTTCTCCCTTTGGAAACCAAAGAGACTACTTGAGGACAGAGACTCTTGGCTCTGGCTTTTCTGAAAGGCCGAAAGACTCCATGTCACTCCCAGGGGAAGCTCCAGAGGGTTATATATGTTTTAGTGGTCATTTTGCTAGGACATTATCTGATTGGATTGGAAGGTGCATATTTAGAGCAGAGAAAACATCATGTAGCAGATGTGTTTGTAACAAAGACCGTGAACTATCTCAACCAATTTGGCCATCATGTCTTCTTCAGCGTTATTTGAATGTCCTGGTGGCTGAGAAAGCACCCTTAGGTGAGGTGGGTGACAGACTGAGTGTTCAGCCCACCCCAAAATCAGGATTTGGGGTTTTCTGAAAATTTAAGGTGTTATTTAACCTCGAGAAATCTGCACAGAATGTAACTGCCATTGCCACACAGACTGGCTGTCACTGGCTTTAATTTAAACAACTTTGAGCTTTCTACATTCAGTGAAGCCAGAAGGCAATTAAAGCAACTCCCAGCAGTGCAAATAGTTGCAAACGTAGCCTAAAAGTGTGCTGAAGTCGTGCCTTGGTTGACTGCCTACTGCTGCACATGCGACCATTTGGGGTCGGAAGAGGGAAAGGTGTCAGTAGTCCTGTGGGTGCTGTGGGCTACGAGGGATATCTCACACAGATGATGGACCCACGAGGCTCAGAAAACCCTGGGGCCATTTTGCTGCAGAGAACATCCTTTATTTCCTAGCTTTCCTGCTGCAAACATATGGCCATCATTAATAATAATCACTGATTACATCCGTCTAACTGAGCACAAGACATTTTGGTGTGAGAAGTAGGGTAAGAATGCATCAGCTGACAATCTAATGGGAAAAATGAGGATTCTCTGGGTTCCTTTGGGGATATGATGACCTAGAAGAGTGAACACAATATAGTCTAACCAGTCATCCGCCAGCCACACCAAGATGTCATTTTTGATTGCAGATGAAGATAAGCCTGCTCACCATTTCTTTCCTAAAAAAGGGAATGTTTTCTCTGGGATTTTTTTTTTCTTTTTTCTTGGTCAAATGGAATATTCTGTCTCTGACATGCCAATCAAGGTCCTGCAGGAAAGGGTGTAATGGACAAAGATCAAATTATCTTTTCCTTTCAGATCTCCTCAGCTTTTAGTACCAAGTGATTTAGAGACTTCCTGAACTACGGCTTGAATGTGGGCTACCTTTTCTGCACAGCTACGACGGAAATATCTTTTGTGGACACCATCTGGAAGCATATTTCCAAGTGAACAAGAAACATGCCACTCCTGCTTGTTTTATGCCCGAAACCAGGAACTTCTCCAGAAGTTCCTTCAGCATAAAATAGCCAATAATCCTCCACACCTCTGCCCTGCTTGTGGCTGTACAGACCATGAACTGAAAAGCAGCCAAAATGGACAAATTCACCTGGAGATTACCTAACCAGGATTATGGTAATCCTCTTTCCGTCCAAATGGCTGTTGTTGTTTGCATTTTGATTTTGGTTTCAAATCAGCTGCTTCATCTGTCTTGGCAACAGCTTCTGCTGTGCTTTGTTTCCAAGGAAATATTTGGGTCAAACATAGCAACCAGAAGCTGCTGTTATTATTATTTAGCAAATAGCCCAAACCTTTACTCTCCATCCAAGCATCCCTCTGACTTTGAAGAGTTTGGAAATCTAATCCCATACTGAAGCTTTACAAACAATCCCTCTCTTTATAATGGGCCAAGCCACAAAGCCAAATCCGATCATGCTGAACCTTCGCATTGCTCAATACTTGATGTGAGCTCCAACTGCTGCAGCGTTTCCATCTCTGTTATTCGTTACTGCTGTTACTCCATAACTCCTTTTCCCTCTATGTATAGGAAAATGCATCAGACCAAAACTTATGAGGCTTTCTAATACTGTTGATGGTGTTATTGCAGAACTGCATCCATTAGTTAGCCCGAGGCTTATTAGAAGCATCTGGAAAGTTATCCATCATGGGTGTCAACAGAGACCTCTGAGACTTCACCCTTTACCTCACAGGCAAGACTTTTAATTTTCTTTTGGCTAAACAGCTCCAAAATACCTCTGCTTCATCTCTGGTCACACTATCACATACAAGGTAAACATACTCCATTTATATTCAAACTTTTGCTCGTTGGCTTGTTTTGTTGTGTTTTGTTGTTGTTTGCTTTTTCTTCCAGAACAGCACAATAAAAATTTAATGATCCTCTGCATATACAATAGACATATATGGAAATCTATGCTGCTTAAAAGTTAAGCACAAGAGTTCTCTGCATAGCTAATTGCTGCAGAGGTTTTACACTACCCATAAAACAAGCCTCAGCATGGGGCAGCTATAACCAGGGGCAGGCACTTATCTTCTGCTGTCTAGGGAAGTGACACACTTTAACTAACCTTAAATGAGAATCCAACCCCAGATATAGGCAAGGGGGTGGATTAAAAAAACATAACCAGTGCCCAATTCCTACACGAGTGCACATTCTTGATTCTTCCAGCCATCTTGTTACATGACTTTCTAGTTCTTCTTATGGCTTTCACGCTTTTCTGCTGAAGGTTTCTAGTTTCCTATAGGCTTCTGTAATTCCTATAGATATTTTCTAAAGGCTTTTGGGAAGCTGTTACATTCCTTGGTGGGTTTATTATTATTATTATTGTTATTATTGTTTTATTTTTATTGAACCTCTTTGGGCGGTATGGCTGTATCATCTGTTCTCCTAAGCAATATTCTCTAGCCCTGGGGCCAAATGATACTGCTCAGGCTGTGTCCATATGGCTTGGTTCTTTCACCCCAGCACAGAGTGGACTTTTCCATGCTGCTATCAGGAATAGCCTTTGGCCTGTGCTCTTCTCTAGACCACTTGGGCATTGCCTCATCTCTTTGCTGGCATGAGACAACTGGACTGGATGGCTCAAGGCCATGCCCTAGCACGGGTTATTCTGCTGGGACAGATACAGACCTCACCTGCTGTAGCTGCATGGGCTGGATGAACGTGGGATGTTCCCCAAGGTCCTTCTAGCTCCTCTGGTTTTACCTAAAGAAATTCAAAGCTTGATGTGCATCTGATTCTTAAAACGTCAGTGCCAGATTCTGATATTTGTTACTTTAAAGCAAATTTGGAAAAAATGCCCCTGACGGCAGCAGGGAACACTGGGTGGGGGGTGAATGTTGGTGTGGACCTTGCTGCTCTGGATGGCTGCTCTTGGTGTCACCCCCGACATCCACAGCAGCAGTGATTTTGGCACTTCACCTGCCTCGAGGGCAGCATGTCACATATAACACCACAACCCTACAGGGTAGCCAGCAGCAACCCAAAGTCAGTGAGAGGGAGCTCTCTTTGACAGAGGCCCTGAAGATGTCACAACTGGGAAGAGAGACGGTCAGCAGAAAACAGCTGACCCTTATGCACATACCACATCGTGCTGTGGCATTGGTTCAGGCTAATTCGGGATGATAAGTAAACATGGATCATCCAAACCCACTGCTGAAGAGAATTTCTCAAAGCATAGCAGTTATCTATGGGCGCAAACTGTCAAGGGAAACAAAACAGCAATGCCACCTTCTCCAGCTCTTCCTATCTCCCCGTCTCCTACAGCCAGAGGGGGACATGTTCTAGCTCTTAATCAAGCCTTGATTGTGGTGGCCTGAGCCACAATCTGTCTGATGCCTCCAACACTGACAAGAGAGGACCCAAAGCCCTCACCCTCGTCTGTTTGGCTTCATGCATCACCGCAGCACCACTGCCTATGCGACCTCCAGGCCATGAAGTTAGCGAGGACATTTAGTTTTGTTCACGATAAGGCCAAATAATCATCTCTCCCTGTCTCCCTCTGAACTAAACTAGCAGCATCACAAAGCTAAACAAGTTTAAATACAAAGCTTTTTGACACTGTGATGGGGCAAACTGGAATCTGGCTAGCAATAAACTTTATCTACCTTTGTAACAATGCCTCAGCTCTGCTTAGTCACTGCTTGAGCTGGTGTCAGGGGTTCGTTTCCCTGGAACAATGTGTCTCTGCCCTGGAACAAGGCTTTCTTGGGATGGTAGGGGTGCTGAGAATGGAAGGAGGTTTGGCTCTTGGGGCAAGGGCTGGCAGAGTTCAAGGGACTGCACAGAAGTGATGCTCTGATACAGCCCCCTCTCTACTGCAAAAGTTAAGTTGCTGTAAAATAGGGACTCTTCTGTATTTTTATTTTTATTTATTTTTTTGCTGGGAGCTCATTTAGCATCGGCACAGATGTCCACTCAAGGGAATTGCTTGCATTTTTTTTTCCTTTTTCTGCCAGACAATGAAATAATAAGGGATAGCACTCCCATCCTTCACTGGATGTTTATAACAAGCCAGTTCCAGCTAAACAAACTCCGGAGGAGACGTGTATATTTTACAAGCCCTCAGAAACAAAGGCTGCTGATAAAGACTCATAAAAGTCTTGCTGAAGACCATGCCCCGTGGCCAGGGAGTGGTGACTGCATTTTGTGCTCAGCTCCTGGACGAGAACACCACCGAGTACAGCCCAATTCTGGCAGAATTGCAGATGAAAGGTGTTTCACCCTCTAAAGAGAGTCATTAAAGTAGGTGATGAGAAGCCTCAAGGCTTTGCACGGGAATGCTGGGAGGTCCCTGGAAGATCACAAAGTTGGGTACAGATCCAAGGTGACCCTTCTACCACGTCCTTGACTGCTTAGGTACAGTGGTGCCTCCACCCCTGCGCATACTTGGACCTGGGGTTACTCTCTCAAGGCCACTAACGTCATCTCAGGGGGGTTAACTTGTGGTGACAGCCCGCCTGTTGGCCCATCCACTCAAGCTGGGGTGCCATGGGAGCTTTCTTTTACACCCCTTCTTTCTGGGCCCTGTCCTTATCTCAGCCTCTCACCACAGACCAGTCCAACAATTCTCGTGTCCACACACAACCCTCGGCTCTGAAAGGACAAGATATTGCTTTGCATGAGCAGGAAAGAAAATGAATTCACTTGGGTGAATTCCAACCCCCTGTCACCCAGAATTTATTAATTAGAACTTTTTCCCCTCTTTCTATATTTTTTTTTCCACATTGGTTTTGGTAAAATCTGAAGATGGTCCCTCCGAAATATAGCCATGCTGCTTACAGCTGTAATTTGCAGAAAGAACCTCTCATTTATTCACCTGGGCTGGGCATTTAGCATTTATCTCAGGATTTGAGCACTCTGGATGGTCATTATGATAGCAGGCTGAGCATCCCAAAGCATGAAGACCCACCAGCCTTGCCATGTCCAGTTTCTCTCTGGTTTCTCTTTCAAGGTTGTGCTTGTCTATTCCATGCATCTCCATGCCTGTCTGCTGTGCTTGACCATATTCCTCCTAGGTGGTTTCTGACCAGTTTCTCCTCCATCCCACCTTTCCAAGTCCCCGTCCTCACCAGTTGCCAGTGCACGTGGAAAGGAGCAATGGTGGTGGGCAACCTTCAGCCAGGCAGGTCAAGGTTGCCCCTGCTTGGTGTGAAACACCAGCTTCTTCCTCCTCTTTCCTACTGGGACCAGTAAAGGGATAAATCTGTTCTCCCCCTTCTGTCCTCACTAATGAAGAGGGACAAGGCCATAACTTATCTCCTGTGATTCTGTGATTCTGTGACTGTGCTGGAAGGAAAGGAAGTTTCGAAGGATGGCAGGAAAGGAGGGACACAATCAGCACCCAAGGTATTTTTGGAGGACCCAGCTTCTCACCCTACATCCATTGCTGTTCATGCAGAGACCCTGGGACAGCCCCCAGATGCACTGCAGGGGTGCTGGGCCACTCAGCTCCCCCAGTTTTAAAGCAGGAGCTTCACCTCACTATCAGCAGAGCTCCGGCCCCACCACTTTGGAGAGGATAGCCTTTCTCAGATGATTTATCAACCGCAAACTCCAGTGCTGCCCAACGTGGAGCAAAGTGGGAGACCCAGCACACCAGCCAGGCACCACCACCTGGGGCTGAGCATCCCTTTAATCACAGCTGAGGGCATTCCCGCTCCCCGGAGGAACGAGCGGGGTGTTTTTCAAGCATCATGCTTCATTAAGTGTTTTTATAGCATTACTTTGCAGCTGCAGGGCACGGCAAGCGGGGGGCTGCCGCTCTGACTCGCTCATTAGCGCAAGGGCTCATACACACTTGGCTTGATGAGACCAGCAATCGTCTGAGCAGGAAAAAAAAACACACAGGATGGCAGAAAATCAGGAGTGGTTGTGACAAGTCTGGCGTGTGGGGAGTCCTCCGAACTGTCTGTCATCCTCAGACACTCACCACGAGGGAAACTTAATTGAAGTGACACATTGCGAGAGGCTCGCCGCTCTTCTCTCACTGCTTAATCAGAGAAACAAACCGGTAGCTTACCGGAATAACCGAGGCTCCTTGGGACAGGAAATCCCCAAATATGAAAAGAAAGGCTGAAGGCATTGAGATATATTTTACCAGCGCTGTTTTCAGCTTGCTCTGAGGATCAAAGTCCTGCTGGTGACAGTTTAGTCTGGATGACGAAGTGGCAAATCACACTTGTAACTTGCACTTGGTGAAACGAGTGGCTGGGAGAAGAGAAAAACCCTCCCTTGTTGTGCTTGCCTGTTTAGCTTGCAAGTGTTTGTGTCCTGAAGAAATATCTTTCCTGGGAAAAAATAATAATAGTAATAATAATAAAAGAGTTAATGCATCGTGTCCGGTTCCCAGGGAGCTGACTGCTGGGATTTGGGGGTGAGAAGGCGACTGGAAAGCAGCCCAGGGACCAAGCCACCCTGCTGAGTTTCTTTCCAGTTTAACCAGTGTTAAAGTGTGAGAAGTGTGTGGTCTGCCAGAGAGGGAGCGCTCTCTCGTGGGCTACGCGGGGCATGAGCATGTGTCAGCTGCATTGGCTCGGAGGTAATTAATAAGGAAAAAAAATTAACACTGTGGAAGAACGACATGACATAAACCAGCACGGCAGTAAAGGACAACCAGATGTCAGGTTGTTTTGATCTTCTCAAGGAATAAGGAAGGCAAATAAGTGCCAGAGCCAGCTTTGGCACCCGCTGGGATGAAGGGGAAGGTCCAACACATCGCACGTCCCTGGCTGGGGGCTGTGAACTGCAGCAGAACATGCAGCATCTTGCTGCAGGGCATAAACACGCTGGGTTTGCTCTGACTTCCCCATGCCAGGGCTTTGGCAAAGCAGCATGTGAGGGTGGTGGCAGAACCAGCATATTCTGGGTGCGTGTTAGTCTGGTGAGAAGGGGGTAAACACAAAGAGAAGAGGATGAGAAGAGGAACCTGTATGGTGCTGCATGGTTGTTGGCTCAAGGCTGACTCATATCTGCCCTTATAATGTCATGCAGCCATGCTTCCTGTTGCTGTATGGATGAAATGATTTTGTTTGTGGTCTTAAACACGCCTGTGACAAAGCACAGAACCCTGAAACCACTTCTCCCACCACCTGCAATAAGCTCACCTCTTTGGACATGGCTTGGTATCCAGTCCAAGAAGAAGATGCAGATTACTGTACTCCCATTGCACTGACATACCGATTTCTGCTACATCTCAAGGCACAGCAGCTTTCAGAAACTAGAACAGCCACCAGAAAACCCCAGAAAAGCAGTGAGAGCCTTTTGCAGCCCAGCTCCAAAACATGGAGATGAGCTCATTTGCAAAAAGTTGATTCTTACGGTTAATCAATCCTTGAGTGCTTTATTGTATGGAGGTACTTCCTGCCCCAGGAGAACAACCCCTTGGCCTTTCCACCCCAAGGATGTTGCCCAGAGGCTGGAATAGGATCAGAACTGGAGTTTGATATTACTTTATCAAACTAGTATATTTGATATTATATTTGATATATGATATATTTTGAATATTGATATGTTATTACATTTGATATTTGATATTACTTTATCAAACTAGTATATTTGATATTATATTTGATATTTGATATATTTTGAATATTGATATGTTATTACATTTGATATTTGATATTACTTTATCAAACTATATTAGCATCAGCTGAATACCTGACTGCATATTCACACTACTCCTTGAGGTCCTCCCTGCCAGTCAGGCAGGCGTGAAATCCTTTGGCAGACCCTCATCTAAACAGTTTAGTGCTCGGGAAGAACAGTGTGAATTGCTCAATATGGAGTAAAACATGGCTTGCACATACGTCTGCAGCCTTAGGGAAGAAGCAGAAGTGACAGCTCTTTGCTGCACCTGCTGCATTATCGGCTCGGTGTTTCAGTCACCCGTACCGGTGCTGATCCAGATGTGGGCTTGGAAGTGTGTTATGCTTTCTAAAACACAGAAAAGTTATTCCAGGATCCAATACCTTATTATGTAAGACAACATCATCTGCTCTAGTGACAGCTGCAGAAGGTGAAGTGTTAGAAGAAAAGAGGCAACAGCAGTGTCTCTTTTTCATAGCATGGAGCTGGCAGTACTAGTAGCAAAAGGCAGCCTTGCACCTACTAAATCTATCTGAGAAGGAGGCAGCCCTAGGACTGGGGAAATGATTTCTCACCAGACATCTCTGTTTTGCCAGCCTTTGAGGACTGCGAGCCTCGCAGTGATACTCTGACGTCGATCTGAAAGGTGAAACGAGAACTGGCCTGGCCAGGGTTGGAGTCTGGGCTTGGGCTGGCTGTGGAGCTTAATTATCCTTAATGGGAAGTGAAGGGTGATGAAAATGGAACCACGAGAAGTCAGGACCAGCCCACAAAGCCACAGGCAGTTTGGGACTGGACTTTCCTGACCCACCTCTGATTAGTTTCCCTGCAGCTCTCTCTACAGATCCCTGCAGACATCCATGTACCCTGGCCTCACCATTGGCAAACCAAGTGGTTCCTGGGGCAGAAAATTCTTCACTGGGGAGCAACAAAACCCAATGGCGAGAGAGAATAGCCCCTTCCACTTCCCAGGGCTGGCCTGCCCACGTACCCCAGGCAGACATCCCCTCAGGTCTATAAATGTTGTCCAAATCCTGCTGCCCTTGTCTCTGGCCCTGCTGTGGCCCTGCCTCTGCCCAGCCTCAGCACAGATCCGATCCAAATCCAACCACTGCTTGGGGCATGCCCCAGCTGCTGCTGCCTGCCATTGTCACCATGGTTCTCAGATTTTCAGCCCCACTAAAGGACACCGAGTGCACCCTCAGCAAAACTGAACCCAAGGGAGTGGTCGATGCAGTCCGTGACAAAGCTTCGGTCCAGGAGGATCTCTGAAACTGCCTGAAAGGAAGGTGTGGGGAGCTGGGGGGTCGGCCTCTTCTCACAGGTGATAGAACCAGAGGGAATGGCCTCAAGTTGTGCCAGGGGAGGTTCAGGTTGGAAATAAGGAGACATTTCTTCTCAGAAAGAGCGGTCAGGCATTGGGACGGGTTGCCCAGGGAGGTGGTGGAGTCCCCGTCCCTGGGGGTGTTCAAGGAAAGATTGGACGTGGTGCTTAGGGACATGGTTTGGTGGGTGACATTGGTGGTAGGGGGATGGTTGGACCAGATGATCTTGGAGATCATTTCCAACCCTAATGATTCTGTGATTCTGTGAGGTTTGGGTCAATAGAAACCTTGTGCTAGGAGGAGGCCTCTTTGTATGAAGGCCTACATCACCATTTAGGCAAACAGTGATATCAGGATAACCATGACCAGAAACTCCAGGCAAGCAGTAATGTTTTGCACCAGAAATGCTGCTCCTGGAATAACCATTCTGAGCCCCCAACGTACAAGAGGAATGCAAAGAATGTAGAAGTAATCTGTGGAGGGCTATTCCTGTGCTTCGTGCCCCGTGGAGAAACACTGAATGGGATTTAGACCAACAAGGAGGAGACCTCCCTTCAATAGCAGCCAGGATGCACCCCAAGGACAACTGGAAAACTGGCAGGACCCAGCTCTTAGGGGTCACTATCTAACACTTCCACAGTTCTGTAGATAACTGAAAAGCTTCTCCCAGGTCGAGATCAGAGGACAGGCCCCACAGGAATGTGCTGCTTCACCAGACCTGGCTGCTGCTCGTCTCTTTTTCTAAGATTTCAAAGACTGGATTGCAGAGCTCTGAGCACTAACTACCAGCATCTCGTGTCTGCTGCCCATCCACGGCACTGCTGGACCCAACAGAGCAACACACAGCCAGCCTGAGAGGCTTAGCATTATCGGCTTAGGAGATGTAGGTCTGCAGAGAATTTTAATCAGCAGAAACACTTTCGCACCCAAAGAGACAAAGGTATTATCAATTCCCTTAAACGGGCACCAGAAGAGCTGAGCTGCAGGACTCTTCCTCCATGCATCCTGCTGATATAAATCTCTCCAAGGACCTCAGCAGGGCCATGGGGATCCCCAGCAGCCAATGCTACAGCTCTTCAGCCACGGATGTACTTTGAAAATTTAATTTCTCTGCCATGGAAGGATTTCCTTATCCACATGAGACACCATGCTCACTTCTCTTTCTGCTTTGAAATGCACCCTACACGATGGCCACCCCAAAAACCTGTACTGGGCAATATAACAGCACCTTGCTGTCTTCTGGGTCATTTTCACGAGTGGTTTTGATCTGTTTTTTCTCTCCCTCTCTGGCCTGCTGCAGTGTGCCATGCTGTGCAGCAACAGATAATAGGGACTTAGCGAGGTGTTAGCCCTGCTCTGCGTGTTTCAGACGGAGGGATTAATACCAGGGGGCTTGCTGGGGACTGACTCCTGCAGAACCTGGGTTTGAAGTACAGCAATATTTACACCGGTGTTTGGCTTTTGTCTTACATCTGTCAACACTCTTCATGAAACTCTCCTTCATATCACGTTTGGCATGAATTTAGATAAAAGCACTTTATTTTTACTCTTTATTTTTTTCATTGGGTGAATTGTAGGTTATTTGATGGCTGGGTCACAGTTCGGACTGATTATTTCTTCATGCCCCAGGAGACAAAGAAAAAAAAACATTGGGGGTGTTTTCACTTTGTTATCTCAGGTCTTATCTTTACTGAAGAGTTCAAGCACGTGATTAGCAGATGAGCTACTCCAGCTGGATTAACTGAGCTTGAGCAACACTACAAAATAACCAACTGCAACAGTCCCTGCAGTTTGAATGGCCTTCAGAAACAAACATCTCAAGGGTTATCTTTATGAGTGGTAATTAAAGGGCATTAAAAGTAGGTGTGGTCTGAAACCATGTACATTGACCTTCATTAAAGTTTTGCAGGCTCTGGAAAAGAAGTAGGTGAGATCAAAACAAGGTTGCTTTCCTTCGGAGAGGGTCCTCACAAAGGCTTTAATACAATTTAAATAACCACCTGTAGAAATTCCTTCCGATTAGCTTTCCCACCAGTCTGAAATAAGGCCACTTTATTCCCAGTTAATCGAGAATATTTATTCCCAGTTAACTATTTGCTCAACCCTGTGGGCACAGTGGCAGTGGGAAGGTTTGCGCAGACCACAGGGTCTTCATGGGAGGGAGCTTTGCAGGGAGTCAGCAGAGCCAGAGCTACAGGACACTGCCAGAGCAGCCCAAAGGGCTTGGACTACATCTGAAGCAGGAGAGATAAAACCCTGGTTTAGATATCAGGGTGCTGTGTCATGCTCCATAATGTGTTTATTTATTTATTTATTGATTGATTGATTGATTTTTCCCTGGTGCTTCCAATTATGGACGAAGTGGTGTTAGAAAATGGGGATATAAAATATAATTGCATATGCTACTGGTAAGTTAATAAAGTGTATTGTGATGAGAGAGTTCTTCTGTAGAAGTCAGGAGCTGGGCAGCCCTGATGCTGGTAGAGAACTGAGTTGGGGCTGCATGGACGTGTGGCTCGGAGCCTGGGGTGGTTTCTTCCTCTGCTATTGATCAGTATTCTGTATAACGTCCAGCAGGTCACGCACCAGATGATCTTAGAGGTCTTTTCCAACCTAAATAATTCTATGGAAAACAAACAAAAATAAAACAAGACAAAAACAAACAAGCAAACAAAAAAACAAACCAAAACAACAACAACAAAAAAAGAAAAAAACAAAAACTTGGCCTAAGTCCTGCATGGTGGAAGTTATAATTGAGGGTACATAACTCTTGATTTTTTCTTTACACCAAAAGGAACATAAAACTTTGGGAAGAGTACTTATTTCTTATGCAACCTAGGGTAGATAGATAGTTAAATTTTGTGTGTTCTTATTCTCCAAACCTTTAAATGGTGATATTGGTTCTCTTCTACCACCAAATATCTGCTAGAGGTTTGGGTAGCCTGATAACAGGGGACAAAGGTTTTCAGGTGATGGGCAGGACTAGAGATGGAGGAAGAGATAAGAGCAGTAGTGTATGGCCAGTGCAGTAGTTCAATATCCAAGTTAATGTCTCTCCAGTAAACATTTGAAAGTTCAGATATATAGATAAAGTTGTAAAACTGGCTATTTTCTTCAAGCTGCCAAAAATGCTGGAGGCTAGGAGCAACTTACTGGGACAGAAATATTCCGGGATTATTTTCTCCCCGGGGTTTGTAAAGTCTTGATGTAAAGCAAATGCAAGCCAGTGTCATGTTCAAACTTTATTTTAGGGAGAAATGCCATTTATCAGATCTGGCAGGGTCTGATAAATCCTCCAGTGAGGTTATGTGGTTCCGGGAAAGTTTGCAACATAGTGAAGTGTAAGTCATCATGCAAAACATCAGCCAGCCATTCATGAGTCAATTGACGCATTTGGAAGCCGTGTTACCATTCACCGTGAACAGAGCTGGCCAAAGCCCATCATTCTTTGTCTGCCAGAAGATTTCGTGTGATTTTATTTCTTTTTCCTTTTCGTATTTTTGGCTGAGCTGCACTGAGAGCATTTATTTCTGAACCGTCCAAGGAACTGCAGGCTTCCTGAGCTCTACAAGTGCTGGGTGGGTTTGCTGTTCTCCTTGGGTTTTCTGTTAAAGCCATCAATGAAATTGTCATTGTCATGGAGCTGCTGTGGCTGGCTTCCAGGCTTCTTTGCGAGGGCCAGGCTTGCAGAGTATATATCAAACACTCATCTGCTTTCAGCTTCCCTGCCTACGAGACAGACCTGCTCAGTATCTTTATTTACAGATAAAACTCCTGGCAATTTCTAAGGTCTCCAGACACATATCCAGGCATGTCTCAGATTTTGTTGAAGCGTATTGAAAGAAAAACATTTTAGACTCATTGGGCAAGTGCTTTTTCAGTTGATACCACGTGTGATACTCACTCCATCTCCTCCAACACCTAATTTTAACTTGCTTAATAGTCCAGCCTCACTTAGCCTCGTGTAAAGAAAACAGTGAACAGTAGCCACTTTTTAGGTCAAGTCATAGAGGCATCTAAGATGTTTAGAAATATCCCCTGGAAGAGGAGTGTTTCTCTATTTATTGCTATGTAACGAGCTTCTGGAGACGAGGTTGTCAAATTAAACACTCGGGTTTTGATGCCTAAACAAATACACATATTAATACCTCATCTGGTGTCATAACGCCGGTCTCTGCCAGCTCTAATATTGACTATCCAAACTACCTGCAATGTCATATATTCCACTCAGGTCAGTGCCAGAGACCTCAGATCTCACAGGCTAAAAAAGCAGCATCCAAGAAAATCAAATAAATGAAAACGTCTGGGGAAAGAAGTCACCTGAACCTGACTGTACAGGACTGCTCGGGGCTGACAAGTAGCAGCCCTGGTGCAAACCAGATAATCTGGAGAGAAAAAGGGAGAGAAAGGGATTCCACGTGAAAACTTGAAAACAGTGTAATGTGGCACAGCAGGACACTCCCACCCCCCCCAAAAAAAAAAACAACAAAAAACAGCACTGCCAAAACCTTGGGACATCAAACCCTCCTGCGCTGCTCTGCCAAGAAACTGATGTCAGATCGGGTTGACATCAAGCTCACTCCAAGTCACGGAAAGGACAAAACGGAGAGCAACTCGTAATGAATTACAGGATGGAGGTTAACTAATGCCAATCAGTGAGGCTAAGAGATGATAAATCTTGTCAGTTTGACTTTACATCATTTTCTGATGGAGTCGTAAGTCTGGCATATAAAGGCAAGTGGAGATGTTGTCTCAAACTCCTGCAAGGTATCATCCAACTGAAAGGTGATATTGAGGGAGAGAACTAGTGCTGCACGGTCAGTGTGTCCACATCATAAAGAAATAAAAAGTGATTAACTGATAACATGAAATAAAATAGTAGATGAGAATGCCTCATTTGGCATTTTCTGGTGGAGCCTCTGGGGGATCTCATTTTTTTTCCAGTGCTGTTCAATAACTGTATCACATTATCTTGAAAGAAACAGAAAAAAAAAATCATTATTAATAAAACTTGAAGATTGGTCTGGACCTCTCATTTAGGAGACACATTTGAAAAGTATCCTTTAACCAAACCCAAAAGGGATTGTATACGTTTGGGAATAAAAATTTCATGTCAAACTTCCAAGGCAGGGAGTTGTATTGAGGAAAGCTGAAACGAGCTTGCAAGCAGTGATGCTGCAACTGTGCTCATGTGAGCGATACCATTAAAGCAGCGAGAAATGAAATGAAATGGGTGACAAAAGATGCTATCAGCTCTATATTCACCCATTATGGAGTGGGGATTGCTAACAAGTGCTGTTTCTAATTTATCCAAGAGAGGGAGAAGGGAAATTTTAAAATTAATGTGGAAAGTGCTATACGGATGAAATCCTGAAAGCACGCTCTATGGCAAAAGCCTGAAGGAGTTGTTTATTTATTTTACCCAGAGGATGACTAGGATGTGAGCTAATTATGGTGTGCAAGTGCCTACAGGGAGGTGATATTTATTGTGCTTCCTGGCTTTTTGTTTCTCAGGCAAAGGCGGAGCGACAGCCAGGCGCAGGAAGCTGAAGCCAGACGCACTAAACATGAGGTGGATATTTTTAATGTTGACGGTAATTAACAGTTGGAATAATAGACAGGGGAACCTGGCAGATCCTCCAAGGCTGGAGCTTTTAATTAAGGCTCGGAGGAAGTGAAGAGAGGCTAACGCTGGCGTTGCCATCCCTCGATTTTCTCTAAAATCAGTGGAAATGGAGACTTTTCTGCAGGAAGAGTCGGAAGGGGAGACAAACCTTCCCCTGCCTCTCTCTGCTGGCTGCAGAGGGTTTCCAGCTTTAGTCAGCAGTACCCCGTGGGAGAAGTCATTACAAAATGCATTTTATTTCCAGCACGCTTGAGGAGCTCGGCGCGGCAGCTCCTGGGAGGCTGCTTGGCCAGGCTGATGCGGGAGGTCAGAGCAGAGATTAGAGCACCCTCTTCTGCTCTGAAAATTTAAAGCAAAGCGAGACAGCTGTGCCTCAGCCTTCCCATGGGAAATGTTATGGATGTATGAGCACACGCATCTCTCGCTCGCTTTGGTGAATACAGAAGTGTTGGGAATCCGATGGTATACAAATAACACAGCATTACAGAGAAATACTATATGATGTGGTTGTTGCTGCAGTGATGAGCTGAAGATTTGAGGAAAAAAAAAAAAAAAAGGTTTGGGGACATAGGTAGGATCTTTAACACTAATTCCAGACAAATAAATTATCTTAGTAACTTTTTTTTTTCTTCAGCTGCAACACTTACCTTGCTTATTACCGAGAAAAATCATACAATGCCAAGACCTGAGCTTGTTTTGCAAGCATGGCAGAGCCCTTTAGGGTAAGAGACCTGGCAGAGAGATTTGGGGTAACCAGCTTGCCATACAGAGGGTGGACTCCTGCCACTGGCATTATCTGATTGTACGAGGTTCTGTTCTTTCACTGGGAAAACAAGAAGCAGAAGAAAAAGGAGAAAGTGAGGGAGGTTTCAACCCACTTGGCTATAGAAAAATATGAATTGTTTTATGTCAGAGTAAGCACACTAGTAAAAAGATCTCCACTTCAATTATTTTTTAATCTTTCGTTGGTGAGGGCTTGACCTATTTTTTTTTTTCCCAACGTGGGACATTTTAATGCTATAAACATCCCCCAGAAGTGAGCCAGTGGAGCTACTGCAGGAGGCTTTGAAACTGCTGATCCTGAGTGGAATTAAACAGCGCAGTACCATTGTCAATATATAAACAAACAACAACAAAAAAAAGACAACGGGGAACATATTAGACATGTATGTAGCCATAGGTATATTTGGATATAGATATATACATAAATTAAACTTTTACACTCAATTCAAAAAATCACACTCCTAGTGCACGAGCTTTATTAAATTTCACTTTGATCTGAGCCTGGCGTGTAAGCCTAATGCACGAGTAGCATACATAGCAGTGTTCTGAGTTCAGGCTTGACGTTTGATGTCTTTTAAGCACTTTCCAAAAGTGAAGCACTCTGGTAATTCCTGGTAACTGTCTCGAGCTGCACCAGTCCCCAGTGAAGCTCATTTCCAGGAACCTTCCTGGATCCCTGCAAGGAAATGAATGAACGGAAAGAAATGAATAAAACAAATGGAAAGAGCTGCTCTCCCCACTGCATCTGAGTGACTTTGTGGCTTCCCCTAATCATTAGTCACAAAGAACGAGCCACTACTGAACATGCACCGAGGAGATTGTATGATTTCTATGACATATTTTAAGTTAATGCCACTAAAAGTTTGAGTTACAAATGGTTCCCTGTAGACCAAATGCTGGTCCTATGGCCTCAGATAAATTACTGCAAGGGGCTTCCTAGCTAGGGCAGGTATGGTGATGTTCAAGGTCTTTCCAGGTTGACAGTTTTATTGCCAGGTCCACTAAGGAAGGAAGGTGTCTGGGAATGCAGAGGGGGATACTGGGGGCTTCAGCTGTAGGGAGAGATCTAAAAAGCCCAGGGAGATAAGAATGTTATGCTGCAGATGTAAAAGGCAATGTGTGTGTCATGATGGGTACCAGAGAGAAACAAGGAAGGTGGGACTGTAAAATATCAGCAGGATGGTGGAGCCTGAAATCAAATATTCTGCTTTCCCCAAAATCAAATATTCTGCTTACCCCAAGCCTGAAATATCTCTTGGCTCTGCTGCTTCAGGGTGGAAGGGGAGCTGTAGTGCACAGGGACTTAAGGATCTGTTCTGCAAGGGGCAGATCCCAGGAGCTAAATCCCACTAATCCAAAGGCAGAACCTTAAGATGCTATCCCTACAATTACTGAGTTAGATATGAATAAGTCCTTGCACTGAGGCAGTTCAGAGCGAGGCAGCCTTGGAGTTCTGCGAGACCTTCACCAAGGTCCAAAGATCTTGGGGTGATGCACCCCAAGTCATGAAACCCTGGAGGAGAAGGATGGTCCTCACCAAAGGGGGCACAGGAAGATTTTGAGACTGCCAGAGGGTCCCGGAGCACCAGCTGGGGTGTCCTGTGAAAATCCAAGCCTGAAGAAGGTGGGCACTTGCACGGAGGCCCACCATGCATCGCCTCTCCCTGGGGCAGGACTCACGTCCCAGGAGATCCATCACCACCGGTGAGATGCTGCTCTGCTGGTGGGTGCCTTTTCCTGGAGGGCTCTCTCTGTAGAGGACCTGTGGGTGTATTTATAGCACACTCAGCCTCAGTGGATGAAGATCCAGGACAAAAATACTTCTCCGGTGATGAACAGGTAAGCTGGTAAGGGGGCTGCTACTTTTAGAGCACAAACCTGTTTGGATCAGCAAATTTTCTTAGCCATGGGATGACACTATTGATGGTGGAGGAGCTGCTGTGGGTTTGGGATTTCTGTGCCTGGCTGTGAGGGGCGAGTCCTTTACTGCCCAAAACATATGGCTCTTAGTCTTTAATAACAAATATTTTACACCAAGCTTGAACACAAAGCTTCTGCCATTGCAGTAGTTTAACAGTCCTTAGCTAAATTCCAATCATAATCCTGCTTTTCCCTTGTTTTGTGACTACCTGATTTTCCACATTTCCTTCTGCCAGGTTTAAAAGACGCTGGCAAATGAGGTAAGTTTGACCTTGAAAAACCTTTTCAGAAAGTTTTAAAATCATATGCACTTACATAGAAAACTCTAAGTACCTGCATATATGGTCCAGTACCTCTTTGTGTGCGTGTGTTTATGTGTATATGGGCTCTGGCTCATTTTCACAACTCACTGAGGTTTTGGGAGTGGCAAAAGTTGCTGGCTCAGTGCATTTTATCTTTTTGTGCTCTTACATATGTGTTTTTCTGCGTGGTTTGGGATTTATCTTCTGAGGAACTGAAAAAATACTGTATGCATAGGTTGTGTTTACTGCTGCAAACAAAGCAGAGTCACTCTTCACTGGCTCGTTTCAAAATAGATTGCAAAACTTTTTAAAATGTTAATATATTTGTGCATTTTAGGGCTACAGGGAGTTTAACTGGCAATTGGTAGGGTTGTCTGTGTGGTACAATGGCTTTTGTGGGGCACATCCATGGGGCTATGCAGGTTTTTGGCACCCCATACACTTGCATCTTGAGAGCTGTTGTATAACTTGGGCTGATTCAGCTCTACCTACATGCACCGAGCAAATACGTATACAGGAAGGCAAATGTAATCTGCTTTTCTTCCAGCAGCTGGTAATGCACCGCTTGGCTTCCTGAAGAGCTCAGCTTCGGTCTCCCTGCCTGTAAAACAATGTCATTTCTCCTACCGTGCCCGAACAGCTTGCTCTGGGTGCTGTCGAGGCACATTAAGTTTCAGCCGTTCAACACTGGAAATTCATTCAAGACGTTTTTCCATGCTCTCTGGTGGCTGCTGTTGGGAATAATCGCAGTTTCCCCTCCGGTGCATTGTTCCATTTTTAAAATTGGACTGCTCGGACCCTGGGACTGTGATCCCTTCTTCTCCAAAGCCTTTCCCCATGCAGCTGCCAGGTTAGCAGTGGAACGAATAAGCAAAGACCCTTCGCTAGACCTTGGCCAGAGATTGGATTATGTGGTCCTGCAAGAAGATTGTGAGACATCAAGAGCTCTGGTTAGATTCATTGACTTTGGAAAATTTTCCTCAGCTTTTGTAGGCCCTCTGAACCCTGGCTTCTGTGAGGTGGCTACACTTTTAGGGGAAAACTGGAATAAAACCATCTTCTCATGGACGTGCATCAATTATAAACTGGATTCCACCACCCATCACCCTGCATTTGCCAGGACCCTGCCCTCTCCAACCCAAGTTTTGTTTACAGTCATGAAATATTTTAACTGGGCTCACGTTGGCATCATTGCTTCGAACCAGGATGTTTGGATGGACACAGCCAACAAGTTAGCGAGTGCACTCAGGAACGAGGGTCTTCCTGTAGGCATTGTTACAGCCATGGGTAAAGGAGAAAAAGGCATTGAAGACACTTGGAACAAGATCAAAAAAGTTGGTGGCATTAAAAGTAAGTGCTCTGAGTGCTTTGAGTCTCACTCCTTTTATTTTTTTTCTTATTTTTATTTTTATTTTATATTATTTTATTTTATTTTCTCCAGGGTATTGACTGCATTGTTATCAATGAACATAGCCTAGAGAATGAAATTCTGAAGTTATTTAAGTCAAGCATAATTTTATCTCTGACCTTAACAGAGCCAGGGATTCATGCGAAAGAATGCTAGGCATTTTGTATGTGATGGAGATAGGATAAAATAGCCTACAGCATCAAAGACTGTGTCCAGCTTGTGTGAAAAGACAGTATTTAGTAGAGATGGGTGTCTCAGCTTGACCCTATTAAGTGTAAAGAGGGGTTTGTAGGAAGGTTTGTATTGTTGGTGTTTTGGATTATCAGAAATCTCATGCTTTGGAAATGCTGTGTCCTTGCTACCTGGGTTCAGTGAGTAATCAGGGGTGAAAACCAGTGTTATACACCACATACTAAAGCAACAGAAGCATCCCTGCTGGTGTACAACACATGTAGTAAAGAATGATCTGTTTTCTCTTAAGAAAATGGGTAAAAGCCTTGTTGCCCTGGTTCAAAGCCCTTCAGGAAGTCTGTGACACAGCTCTGATCCTGGATGTACATCTTTGCAACCAGCACTGCAAATCCAGATGAGGATGCATTTTGACTAAAACTTGGCTTTTTAGGCTAAAGGCTAACAAGGGTAGGAAGGTGGTGTCTAACTTGAGTTTTATCAGTGCTCAGCTCTATGATGGAGAGCAAAACCACCTTGGGTGGGTTCGTCTCATCTCCATCGCTACTCTCTGTTTGAGTTAGAGATGATGGGCTGCTTCCATTAACAAAGAACCAGTCCCTTCTCAAAGACGATTCATCTGAGCAGCTTAAGCTCCCTGCTGCATATAGTATGTGATAAATCACTGCCCAGAAGTACCTGTTTGTTTTCAGGCACCTGAAAAAAATGCCCTTGTTCACTTCAGCTCCTCATTTGTCAGGAATACTTTCTTTCCTAAGGAGTGTCCAACCAAAATCTCTATAGCTGGTGACAGGACGAATGGGTGGAAGTTGGGCATTGCTAACAACTGTGTGGTGTCCATCAGCTCAGGGCACATGAAGGGAAGGCTCATGTCTCAGTTAATGACAGCATAGGACCATGATTACACTCCTGTTTTATTTTGAAAAGCCCAAATGGATTAATAACACTGTCTGTGGTCCTTGTGTTTCAGTTATACTTCTGTGCATGCATTCTGTGCTCATTGGAGGGGAGGAACAGGCCACCTTACTCACAAAAGCTCAGGAAATGGGACTAACGGATGGAAGATATGTCCTCATTCCATATGACACTTTACTTTACAGTCTACCTTACCAAAACAACTCATTCTATGTCCTTGACAATGACACCAAGCTCCAGGAAGCATATGATGCTGTGCTGACTATTACACTGGAGTCTGGAAACAGGACTTTTTACGATGCATTCAGGGAAGCTAAAGAAAATGGTGAAATAGCCAGGGAACTGGAAGCTACACAGGTAAATACTCTTCCACTCAAGCTTTTCTGGGACTTGGTAACAGGACACGTAGTTCAAGCAATAATTACAGAGAAAGGACAGGAGAAAGAAAATCCAGACTGTGTGTGCTTGTATTTTGAGAAAAATATGGTGAAGGCTGGGTGTTGTCTGCATTTGTTTGGAAGAGATATCTCTCCTGATTTTCTGGCAATCTAAGTCAGTTAGTTCAACTGCAGAGCCATGATGGGAATTCAAGAGAAATGGGCTGTCTCTGAGGCTCTCAGATTTGGTTTAACTTAGTTAACGGCAGTAAACCCAAGCTAAAGTGGTCCCTCTTATGGTGGATGAAGTCTGTGACACCAGTTTAAGGTACCAGGATAGGATTTCCACGTGTGATAATTTTGGGGGGGTTGCAACAAACAAAATACTGGATGCTTCTAGATGGTAGTGCTTATTCTCATTGCTGCCCCGTGCTTCTTAGCACTTCAGTCAAAGTTGTTCTTTTGAACATGCCAGAACTCAATCTCAAAGTCTATCTAAACAAACAAACAAACAAAAAAAACACAGTCAAGTTCTACCTTGTAGACATTAGAAGAATTGGAGACTCTGCTGTGCTGGTGAGGAGATGCAGGATACAGCTGCACTAATCTTCAAATCCCACCAGGATCTTTCAGAAAATTTAACCACTTTTAAGGCACACTTTATGAGATCTGCATGGATGTCTACTTTAGAAAGAAAGGAATCATGTCTTATAAGCATCCATATCTTTTCCTTCACTGTAATGAGAGCCCAGGTTAACTATACTGAGTGTAGGATTCTTCACTGTAGATGTCTACATCTGGTCAACAAATCTCTCCATAGACATCAAACTCTACAGTTCCCAACATTTGTTGTTTTATAATGAGTGTATTGGCTATAATCTCTCTTCAGCTACCTACTGTGAATGATCATATCTCTATAAAAACAACCATTTTTTGGGGGGGAGAGTGAAAGCTACAGGCTCTTAAATCAAGTCTGGCACAGAGGAGAGCAATGCAAGGAGAAAAGGCTTTGGTACCCCAGAGAACAGGTTTTCTCTGGCAGTGAATTTTATGTCTTAGGAATAATCAGTGCTTTGACAGAGACTTGATAACGCAAGTATGACATTTTTCCTACCTGGGTAGGGAGCCGAGTCTCTTGCTGTGATCTTTTATTTGTGGAAAATGTTTTAGCTCAATCCTTTGAGGCTGGCTGTGATAAAAAGCCAGCTGAACATCAGGCTCATAGTCTTGGCTCTTCCCATAAAGTACTTTTACTTAATTTTAAAAATATTTTGAAAGTGTATTTTGGGAAGCAACCATAAGAAATGTTCACATATGTTTTGGACAGAGCTACCTTCAATCTAAGATTCTTCAAACCCATTTTTCTGGGAGCCTTAATGCTCAAAGGTTTGAGTACCTCCCTTTAGCATTTTTGATACTTAAGATGGCCAAAAGTTTTCAAGATCTTATACCTAGACTGAATGTTGAATGGGAAACAAAGATATTCAATTCTTCTAATATATCCTCCTAGATCCAGATATTAGTCTGAGTTTGCACAGAAGGTCTGTGACAAACCTGGAGAACAAAACCAAGTGTCTCAATTCTTGAGTTTACAGATAAGCTAGAGGGACATCTTTTGATGCAGATGTTAAACCAGAAGTTGGCAGCAGTATATCCTGACCAGAACTTCATCTGTAATTTCAGGTTTCTCCACTCTTTGGGACAATCTATGATGCCATTTACTTCATGGCAATGGCTATAAACAGTGCTCGGAAAAAAGGAGCCTGGGTCTCAGGAGTTAACATAACAGAACACACGAAAAATGTCAGTTTCCCTGGATTTAGCCAGTGGGTAGAGACAGACAGCTGTGGGAAGTGGCTGAGCAACTATGTGGTACTGGACACAGATGGTCATGGGAGCCAGCTCTTCCCAACCCACTTGCTGGACATGTCTTTAGACGATGTGAGATCCCTCGGCCAGGACATCCACTTTCCCAGTGGAGCCCCTCCCAAGGCAGACTGCAGCTGTTGGTTCGATCCAGATGTTCTCTGCACTGGAGGTAAGAAAAACAAAGTAATATGGTCAAATGTCATCAGGCCTACCCTTCTTATTTATTTAATCTTTTTTTCTTACTCAGTGTGATTTCCTAGTAAATTAGATCTCCTCAAAGAGAAAAGACTAAACTCAAAAAATTCCCATGAAGATGACTGGTCTTCACACTACTTGTAGCGGGAGTCCTATGCAGAGATCCCACTATTGATCCACAAGATTCTCTTACTGTTTTTTTAGATCAATAATGTTGTTGCCACTTTTGGGTTCTAGAAAGAGTTTTCCAGGTCTAACAGTCAACATCTGCAAGTAATATATGCTAGATAGCAACCAATATATGCCAGTGGCTCCACCCAACAAAGTGTCCCTGTCCTTTTGAGGGGCATGGCACTAAGAGGATTTGTGCTGAAGACATTGTTCTCGTGCTGCACTACTGCAGATGCTCTCACCATCAGCCCCGGTTAACCCCAGCTTCTTTAAAGAGTTAGGTATGTGGTGTTAAGGCTCATCAAGAATAGAAAATAATCATTATTCAAAGTGTTGGAGTAGACAAATGAAGTGGTCATTGAAGACTTAAGAGAAGAAATATTTTCTTGGGTTTGCTAGATTAAGCACCGGTTTCACTTACTGTTTTTAACTTGAGGCAACTGTGCTGCAGTTTTAAAGTCAACAAGGAAAACTAATTCTCAGGGTAGGATACTTAGCTTCCACTTGACATATTTACTTATAATAATACATATTTACTCCTACTGTTCTAGAATCTGACTTAAATAGACAAACTTAACCACTTCTACAGAATATTTCATTCAGCAGCTGAGGAAAGCACTCCCCTTGGTTCAGCTGTAGCTGGTTTAAATCAGAGTAGCTCCATGGAAATTGGAGATATACTGATCTTAGAGCAGCCGACAAGCAAATATAATCTCACCATATATCTAATTCTGCATTGTCGCTAGGAGGAGAATGGCAATTCAGCATCGCATCGCAGTTATAGAAAGATCCCACTGATTTTTAGAGAGATCAGATTTTATGTTCCCACCTTTACAAAAGCATAAAAGCATTTGTCAGTGAAGTGGCAATTTATTATTATTACTAATATTTCAGAGACTGGATTTTATGACTGGAACTAAATCTAGGCCTCAATCTGGCTTTTGTATGGAGTTAGGGTTGGAGGAGGTGGGGATGTGAAGCTGTCAAGGTGCTCAGAGAGGGAGAGAAGGGTCTGGAGATCCCCAAGGAAGAGCCCCCAGCCCCTCTCTGGGCAGCCTGTGCCAGGGCTCCGGCACCCGCCCAGCCCAGCAGTGCTTCCTGAGGGGCAGAGGGCACCTCCTGGGCTCCAGGCTGGGCACGGGGCCTCTGGGCCTGGCCCTGGGCACCCCTGAGCAGAGCCTGGCTCCGGCCTCTCGGCACCTCCCGGCAGTGCTGGTGGCCATGGCTGGCAGCCCCCAGAGCCTCCTCTGCTCCAGGCCCAGCAGCCCCAGCTCTCGCAGCCTCTCCTCACGGGAGAAGTGCTCCAGGCCCTTCGGCACCTCGGGGGCCCTGCACTGGGCTCTCCCCAGGGTGCCAAACCCTTTGATCTCTCCAGGAGCTGGCTCCTACACCTATCATCTCTCACGTGGTAGCAGGCTCCCAGACCTCTTATCTCACTCACTGATTAGACTTGATGTCTGCAAGCATCACACACAGGCAGAATAGATAGCACCCTCACCCAGGAAAAAAAAATAGGAATAGAAGGAGATGGTAGGACAGACTGTGATAGGCATGTGCAGTGTTTAGCCAGAAAAATGCACGTTTATGTGTGACCAGTATCCCCATCCTCTCCATTACCCCATTCTTGAGCTTCATCAACCCAGCCCCTTCCTTTTCCCCATTTTTGTCCCTTACTCTATACATCCCAGAAGTTTCACATACTCTCACAGTCCCTTTAAAGCATTCCTCAGTGAGTTCAACACAATCCCCCAAATCCCCTTGAGTATGACCTTAAATTTGGTCATTTAGGTGAGCCCATTTTAACCTAGTTTTCACTTCTAATGAGTTACAAAGTTCTGACTAAGTTTCCTCAAGGCTTTACATGGTGACATGAGCACTCTGGTCTTTGGTATTGCCTCTGCTAACTCTGGTTACTTAGGGGTTGTTTATCTGGGTGCTTATTTTTCACTTCTTTTGTCCTTTTACTCTTTCTCATTCACCCCAGTGAATTTTGTGCTTCAACTAGCTCTCATTCAGCTTATCAGGTGCTGCTTCAGTGAATGAAATGGGACTTAGGCATTTTTCAGCTGTGGAAGAGTCCTCACACCATGACGGGTTACAGGGAACTATCTAAGGAAGCTTAGGAGACAGCACTGGTAAAATCAAAAAACAAACAAACAAAAAAACACCACCAGCGACAAAACCAAATAAAATAAACAACAAAACCAAACCAAACACAACTGGATGCAGAAGAGAACATCAGCAAACTCCACATTATTCCTACCACAATGAGGTCTGGCATACAAATTCTCTCTGAAATTGTTAGATGACCGTGCAGGGATGTGAGATGGGATTTTCATACCCCTACACTGTACCACTATCTTGTCGGGAAGGCGTTTGCTCCTTTGTGCAAAAAGAAAACCAACCCATGCCCCTGTGACTGGGTTATTCAAAGTTATTCTCTCTTCAGTAATAGGTTTCCTAGCAGATCACCACAGGTGCAGAGCACCAGGTGTCCTGCAAGTCTGCCTCTAAGCTGATCCAGTCCCTCTTTTTTCATGGCTCTAGCCATGAAAGCAGTGTGACTTACATGCATAAGTACAATCAGGGACTGGAGCCCTGGGCTGAAACAGAAAATGAGTATAAATCTGTCAGGAAAAATTCAGCTAAAATGTTTTGTCTGCTCCTGGAGAAGATGCCATTTTTCAAAAACTCCTGCAGCTGGGAAGCTCTATGTCTCTATGTCTCACGAAGTGCCCTGAAACTTAGGTGCAAGAGAGACTTAGAGTCATGAACTTTTTATCAACCCAAATTTCTGCATGTTTGTTTGTGTTAGAGGATCTCTGCACACAGAGAGAATAAAGTAAATATAAATAAAAGTTAGAAGAGGCAGAGGCAGCAAACTCTTCCCACTTGAATTGAGCTCATCCATTCATGTCAGTTTTCCTTACCCCCTAGCAAAGAAACTCATGAGCAAACCGTCTCCAGTACGTTCTGTCAATGGGCCCATTGAGACATCAGCCTCATCTCCCTGCTCTTCTGCTCTTTTCAGCGTTAGACATCTGTAGCAGGGAATGAAAAATCCCAGATGGACTGGTGACTCACACTGGCAGTCAGTTTGGTACCACATGATAAAGCTTCTTCAGTGTTTCAGTTCCTGGAGAGAAGAGGGTCAAATGTTCAGAAGTTACGAACTTTGTAGAAGCTGTCTGTAGGACTTAATTCTTGTCTGCGAGTCCAGTTATTTACTATTTTTCCCACTGATTCAGGGCCCTGTATCTCATTAAAAAAAAAAAAAAAAGGAGAAAAACGTTCATGCATGTAAGTAAAAAATTAAAGCAGTTTCATGCAAATACAGTCAGCAGTTGTGTATTCACGAATTAACATTAAATAAGAATCATTTTCTAGCATCTTTTTAGCTGAATATTTGACTTTGTAGTCTAAAGACTTTATATTGGTGATTTGAATACTATTGCCTAAATCAAATTAACTTTCTTATTTATTCTATTTAAATATCACTCCAATTCTTAA